>NC_133650.1:18771373-19100527 GCF_009905375.1 Apium graveolens | reverse complement strand
TATCCAGTTTTGTTGCAGTGGCCATAGGAGTGGATGCACTTGAATAATCTTGCATTCCAAATTTCTTCAGCAAGTTTCTGGTGTACTTGGTTTGACAAATAAAAGTGCCTTCTTCATTCTGCTTGACTTGAAGGCCCAGAAAATAGCTAAGTTCCCCCATCATACTCATCTGATATCTTGACTGCATTAGTTTGGCAAACTTCTTGCAAAGTTTGTTATTTGTAGACCCAAAAATGATATCATCAACATAAATCTGGACAAGAAGTAAGTCCTTTCCATGGTTGAGATAGAAAAGTGTTTTGTCTATTGTTCCTCTGTTGAATCCACTTTCCAGAAGAAACTGAGCTAAAGTCTCATACCATGCTCTAGGAGCTTGCTTAAGTCCATAAAGTGCTTTATCAAGCCTGTAGACATAATCTGGATGATTGGTATCTACAAAGCCTGGAGGTTGTTCAACATATACCTCCTCCTCCAATTCTCCATTGAGAAAAGCACTTTTCACATTCATTTGAAAGACAGTAAACTTTTTGTGAGCAGCATAAGCCAAAAATATCCTTATGGCTTCTAACCTAGCAACTGGTGCAAATGTTTCATCATAATCAATTCCTTCATGTTGAGAATATCCTTTTGCAACCAGTCTTGCCTTATTCCTTGTAATTATGCCATCACTGTTAGTTTTGTTTCTGAATACCCATTTTATACCAACAACAGATCTATTCTTTGGTCTTGGCACTAGGGTCCAGACTTTGTTTCTTTCAAATTCATTTAACTCTTCCCGCATTGCTTGCACCCAATCAGCATCTTGAAGAGCTTCTTCAACTTTCTTTGGATCAGTCTGAGAGAGAAAAGAATTGTAGAGACATTCATTTGAAGTACCTGTTCTAGTTCTGACACCTGCATCAGGATTTCTAATTATCAAATCAGGTGTATGTGATTTTGTCCACTTCCTTGCAGATGGAAGGATTTCTCTAGAACTGGATGCTCCCCCATGATCCATGCTATCTTCATTTTCTGATGCTCCCCCTGAAACTGTGCTCTCTGAGTTGGATTCTTCAGTATTTAGATTTTCAGCACTATCAGAACTTGGCTTATCAGAACTTGACGAATCAGAACTTGAAGAGCCAGATGTATGTTCTGATGTTTCTTGAGCTGTGGTAGGATCTTGAGTATGCTCCCCCTGCATAGGTGCATCTTCCCTTGGCGTAGCCACCACAGTTTCAATAACATCAGAGTTTATTCCATCAGAGTTTACAGTATCAGGACTTAGACTGTCAAGATTTTCAGTATCATAATTTGAGTCTTCATTTTCAAATCTCAGCTGATCATGGTCAATGAAATCTTCAAGACCAGTAATCTTCTTGTCATCAAAAGAGACATTGATAGATTCCATGACCACTTTTGTTCTCAAATTATAGACTCTAAAGGCTTTTGTGGAAAGTGGATATCCAACAAAGATTCCTTCATCAGCTTTTAGATCAAACTTTGATAGCTGTTCAGGATGAGTCTTGAGAAAAAAACACTTGCATCCAAATACATGAAAGTATTTCAGATTTGGCTTCTTTTTCCTCACCATCTCATATGGTGTTTTTCCATGCTTGTTAATGAGTGTTGCATTTTGAGTAAAACAAGCAGTCTGCACAGCTTCAGCCCAGAAATAGGTTGGAAGCTTTGCTTCTTCAAGCATTGTACATGCAGCTTCAATGAGAGTCCTATTCTTTCTTTCAACAACTCCATTCTGTTGTGGAGTTCCAGGAGCAGAAAATTCCTGCTTTATTCCATGGTTTTTGCAGAACTCTTCCATTATCAAATTTTTGAACTCAGTGCCATTATCACTCCTTAAAACTTTCACAGAATCTTTGACCATTTTATCCAGATGTTTGACATGATCAATCAAGATAGATGCAGTTTCACTTTTTGTGTGCAAGAAATACACCCATGTGTATCTAGTGAACTCATCCACTATGACCAACGCATACTTCTTCTTTGCAATAGACATGACATTTACTGGACCAAATAGATCAACATGTAGTAGATGATAAGGCTCAAGAATTGATGATTCAGTCTTGCTCTTGAATGAAGATTTTCTTTGTTTGGCCTTCTGACTGGAATCACAAAGACCATCAGGAGCAAATACTGTTTTTGGCAATCCTCTCACAAGATCTTTCTTGACCAGTTCATTTATATTGTTGAAATTTAAATGAGAGAGTTTCTTATGCCAATTCCAGCTTTCTTTAATTGATGCTCTACTCATCAGACAGATTGCAAAACCATTAGTACTTGTTGAAAGCTTAGCTTCATAAATGTTACCACGCCTGTATCCTTTCAGAACAACTTTGCCTTTAGATTTACTCACAATTTTACAGTGTTCTTCAAAGAAATCAACATGATAACCTCTGTCACAGATTTGACTTATACTCAGTAGGTTGTGTTTAAGTCCTGAGACCAGAGCTACTTCTTTAATTATGACATTTCCAAGATTGATATTGCCATATCCCAATGTTTTTCCAATGTTGCCATCTCCATAAGAAACACTTGGGCCAGCTTTCTCCATAAAGTCTGATAGCAGGGCCTTATTTCCAGTCATATGTCCTGAACATCCACTGTCCAGAACTAGAATATTTTTCATGTTGCCCTGCAATCACAAAGACCACTAATTATTAGTTTTAAGGACCCAGACTTGCTTGGATCCTTTGGCCTTTTTAAGTTTGTTAACATTTGCAGCGGATTTAGCATCAGAGTTTATGTTAACATTTTTCTTATCAGAACTTACACTATCAGACTTTGAATCAGAATTTACACTAGAAGGAACAATGGAAACTTTCTTCAAAGAAGGTTTTATTTGATAATAATCATAGTACAAACTATGATATTCCTTACAAGTATAAATGGAATGCCATAAACTACCACAATGAAAATAAGGATTTTGTGGTTTGTATCTAACAGACTGACTCTTAACTCCTGATTTTGAAGGTAAGGAGTTAATATTCTTATTCTTCCTGCAAAAAGAAGCCAGATGGTTAGAACTTCCACAGTTATGACATGTTTTCCTAGGAGCATCAGGAACAGGTTTATAATTATTGCTTTTATTCACACCTTCCTTTCCATTCCTATTTTTCCTAGGTGATTTTACCTTGTTTGTATTCTTAACATCTTTCAGCTTATGCTTAAGCTGCTTCTTTGTCATTAAGCCTATGTTCACTTCAGCTGTCTTTTCCTGTTTTAGTTTGTCAGAAGTTAATTCCTTTGTAACTTCTGATTTCTCATTTTCAGACTTTACAGTTACAAACTTAACAGGTTTTAACTTTGGCTTTTGCTTATCAACAGGCTTAATTTCTTCAGTTTCTTTATCATTCTTATATTCTCCATAACCTAAGCCCTCTTTCCAGTTTCCACTACTTAGCAAATTTTGAGTTTTTTTGCCAGAGTTAGTCCAAGTCCTAATAATCTCTCTTTCCTTTTCTAACTCAGTTTTTAGAGATTCATTCATTTTTAGCACTTCATCCCTAACATAAAAAGCATCATCTCTATCCTTCTGAGTTTGATGGAATATGACTAACTCTTTTTTTAAGAAATCATTTCTTTTCTTAAATGCAAGATTTTCAGAAGTTAATCTTTCACATGTTAAAGTTTGATCTCTATAACTAACAAACATGGTTTTAAGATATCTTCTCAACTCATTAATATCATCAGTATGAAAAGCATAAGTAGTCTGAGGTACCTTTGTTTTAGCAGCTTAAGAACTGCTCTCAGCACTTTCTTTATCAGCATTTGCCATCAATGCATAGTTTTCCTCACTTTCAGAGTCTGAGGTGTCTGTCCAGCTTTTCTGCTTTGTGACAAGAGCCTTGCCTTTGTCACCCTTTACCTTCTTGCAATCAGGAGATATGTGGCCTTTCTCACCACAATTATAACATTTAACATTGGTGTAATCTCCTCTGCCTTCAGATCTTCTGAAATTCTTCTTATCAGAACTTATGCCTTTCCTGGAAAACTTCTTTCCCTTCCTGAATTTCCTGTATGCAATCTTTGTGATTCCTTTCACCATAAGAGTACACAGCTTCATCATCTCCTCATCAGCATCAGTCTCAGGCAAGCTTTCAGAATCTGAGTCATCATCACTCTCAGAACTTGATGACTCAGTATCAGACTTTATGAAAAGAGCTTTACCCTTGTCTTTCTTTGAGGAAGCTGCTTTGGGGGATTCTTCTACAGCCTTAAGAGCAACTGTCCTTGACTTTTCTCCTTTCCTCTTGCTTCTTTGTTCCATCTCAAGCTCATGAGTCTTGAGCATACCATAGATTTCGTCAAGAGTTGTTTCATCAAGATTATAGTTGTCTCTTATTGTCGTTGCCTTCAAATCCCAGCATTCAGGAAGAACTAACAGGAACTTAAGATTTGAATCTTCAAGATCATACTCTTTATTAATCAATGACAAATCATTCAAGAGTTTGACAAATCTATCATATAAATCATTCAATGACTCATTAGTCTTTGAGTCAAAGTGTTCATACTCTTGAGTGAGTATTGTCTTCCTGTTCTTCTTAATTGTCTCTGTTCCCTGACACCATATTTCCAGAGCATCCCATATCTCCTTAGCAGTCTTGCAGTTGATTACCCTGTTTGACATTACATTATCAATGGCACTATGCAGTAAGTGTCGTACCTTAGCATCCTTAGCAATTGATGCTATATCTTCAGCAGTATAATCACTCTTCTCCTTTGGTACGGTCTTTGCTGCTTCACCTGCAACTGCAACAGCAAGCTTGGTTGGTTTGTGAGGGCCTTCCTTGATTCTATCAAGGTATTATGGATCTGTTGCTTCCAGGAACATGGTCATCCTTACCTTCCATATGGGATATTCAGATGGTCTCAGTATGGGAACTCTGATGGTCTCATACCGACTCTGAATTTGTGTCTTTGGTGGTTCCTCAGTTTTGGTAGGCTTAGTTAGAGTTTCTGTGTCCGACATGATTGTGTTTGGATCTTTAACTGTATGTGTGTTAACAGATAGGCTCTGATACCACTTGTTAGGTCACACACACACTGTAGAGGGGGTGAATACAGTGTATAGTACACTCAAATCGAACTTTAAGAACTTAAGTAACAGAAAACAAACTTTATTGAAACAATAAACTCTGTTACAGTATGGAACTGTTACCTCTCAGTGATGAACAATATCACGAGAGCTGCTAGGGTTACAATGAATAATCTTCTCGAATAATGATAACACTTATAGTGTAAACCCTATGTCTATGTTTATATACTACACAGTTACAAGATAACCGCTAATTGATATGGAATATAATTCTGCTTCCTAAAATATATCAATCAGATATCTTTTCTTCCAAGTATTCCATTCTTCACGGAATTCCTTCTTCATGCATATCTCTTCTTATGTTTATCTTGATCTTCTTTCCTTTAATCAGCTACTGTCCTTATCTGATCGTCCTTCAGCACTTAAGTTCTGATATCTATCTTCTGATGATTATCTCCTGATAACATAAGTACTGATATCCTTAAGTCCTGACTTCCAGTATAAGTACTGATCAACAGTTAAGTACTGATTTATCCTGTTTAGTAAGATCTGAAAGCTAAACATAAAACATATTAACCATGACATTATCAAATATATCTAACATAGTGTTATCCAGTTACTTTGATTATCATTATGAAATGTTGATATCGTGATTACAACTCTGTTCCCATTATTGTTACTTTACTATTTTAATTTGTTATTCATATTTGGTACTGCTGAGCGATTATGCTCACCCTTGCAAACTGTTACGTATATTTCGCAGATGCCTAGAAGATCTGTCAGACCGACCCGTGTTCCCGCCCCTTCTGGACCTGGCTCCTCTGAGGTAGTTTGTATCAGACCATGAGGTCTGAAGAGTTGCTGAATAAAGTTAGTGCGTCGTAGATAGTGAATAAAGAGTTTGTAATAATGAGAAACCTGAATTATACTTGAACCTGGATCGGATCTTGGTTCGGGGTCGAGTTAGTATATTTTAATAATAATTCTGTTGTTTATATTTTTGGTAATTGTGTTTAGTGACGTCAACTCCTGACCCCGGAATTGAGGCCGTCACAGTTGGTATCAGAGCTACAGGTTCAAGTCCCTGATTCAGGTTAGGGATTGTGTCAAGTAGGTGATAACGTGAGTCTTTAAGTGTGAGTCAGCAACTCATATAGATGAGCAAACCTTTAGAGTCAGTCGAGGGTTCCGACGGCGTTACCCTGGCATCTATTAAATGTTTTGATAGAATTGCCTTGACCTGGTTGTGTCTTGTCTGTACACTATTATGTTGATAGTGGCCTATTGCGATTTCGAGTTCTCCATCTCGGGCTTCTGATTCGGATAGCTCAGATACGGAGAAACCCCTTGATGCTGTTGCCGAGGAGACCCCTATGCCTCCTCCACCAGTTCCTTCTTATGTACCTCGAGACATTCCTGGATATGGTCCTCGTCCCCATTGGGTACGTAGGTCTGTGTCTGCTGTCAGGGATTTCCCTCCTGGCTGCGGTCCCAGTTCTTCCATGATGAGACCTCCGGCACCTCCTGTGGCCCCTAGTGGTATTTCTTCACCGATCCCTTATCATGTGCATAGGGCGGTGAATACTTCCTTTATCAGAGACCAGAGTCCAGAGTTTGCTGCCCAGTTGGACCAGGAACCTATTGTACCATTTCAGGGTATTTCTGCCCCTTCCCCTGAGGTGCGAGCCCGTGTGAGAGCACTGACCCAGATGGCTGTAGAGAGGGCTAGATCTGTTGACCGTTTCATTAGTTCAGAGTTCAGAGCTGTGCAGTATCAGGATCTAGTGAACTGGCTAGTGTTTGAGCTAGGTTCTATTGGTGGCAGTGGTAGAGACTAGACAGAGTTGCAGTAGAGGGATGCAGAGCTCAGAATTGACTTTTAGGAGTTCTGTGGTTATTTACTTTGTATATGTACATTATGTTGTGATAGTTTGTAGTAGGCGAGGCTGTTTTGACAGCCAATTTTGGTGTGTATTCGGATGGTTCTTTGTATTTGGATTTTCAGTTGTACTAGTTGGATTTTGTTGGTTACTGTAGTTCAGCTGTTTATATTAGTGTTCAGTTTTTTTTTAAATATTGTGTTGCTATTATTGTTGCTATTATTATTGTTGTTTCTGTTGCTGGCATTTTTAGATTATAATCATTCATTCAGGACGGATCCAATTATAATGGGGGATGAGAATATTGTCTTAGTGGCAACGCTCTCCTGATGCATAAATATAAACTGCTGGAGCAATCCATTTTCTTATATATGACTATTATATTTCAGGAGATGCCACCAAAGAAAAATTCTCAGCCCAATAACGGATCTGCTGGGGATCCTTCCATGAGTGATTTGATGAACTTGTTGCGTCAGCAGACTGTACAGCTGGCCCAACAGCAACAACAATTCCAGCAACAGCAGCAACAATTGCAACAGCAACAACAGCAGCTCATACAGCAACAACAACAACAAATCCAACAGCAGCAACTACAAATCCAACAGCAGCATGAAATGAGAGGGGCAAATCAAGGTGTTAGTTTTAAGTCTTTTCAAGCAGTGAAGCCCCCAGAGTTTAAAGGAGAGGTAGATCCTGTTGCTGCCAAGATATGGTTAAAGGAAATGGAAAAGGCGTTTGCACTCACTAAGGTGAGTGAAGATTTAAAGACTGATTATGCTAGTTATTTTTTGAGAAATGATTCGAATTATTGGTGGGAATCTACGCGAGCCCTAGAAGGAGAAGGTCCAGTTCCCTGGGCCAGATTCACAGAACTGTTTTTGGAAAAATACTTTCCAGCCTGTCTCCAAAGTCAAATGGAGATGGAATTTTTGGAGTTGAAACAAGGAAATAGGAGTGTTACGGAATATGAAGCGAAGTTTACGGAGTTGGCCCATATAGCACCGGAATATGTAAGTTCAGAAGCTGAACGAGCGAAGCGGTTTCAACAAGGGTTGAAGCCAGAAATAAGAAGTGGAGTTGTAGCCTTACAACTCAAGACATATACTTCGGTAGTTCAGGCTGCCCTGGTGATAGAGAGTGATCAGAAGTTAGCTGCAAAGAAGCAGGGTGAGAAGAAGAGAAAATTTGAAAGTGGACCCGCTAGATCAGAATCAGGAATAGCGAGTTGGAAGTTTCAGTGTTGGTTCGGTAGGAATAAGAATAAAAAGTTTAAAGGGCAAAACTTTCCCCAAGTTAAGCCTGGTACAACATCAGTTAACTCTGCCCCGACGAGGATGAGTAAGCCAGTGGTTGATTGTAAGACGTGTGGGAAAAGGCACAGTGGACAGTGCCGAGAGAATGTTAATTGTTTTAAGTATGGACAGAAAGGCCACTATTCCACGGAATGTAAGTCTGAGATTCAAGGAGTTACTTGTTTTAGTTACGGCAAAGTGGGACACATAACTAGGAATTGCAAGTCAGTGACCCAAGGTAATGTGGGAAGGAGTGTGTCTCAAAGACCAGCAACCAGTACTGCGAGAGCTAGGACTTTTAAGATGACTCAAAAGTCTCCAGTTCATGACTCTGATGTGGTTGCAGGTACGCTTATTCTTAATTCCGTACCTGTTAACGTTTTGTTTGATTCGGGAGCGTCCAAATCTTTTATATCTGTGAGTTGTGTGAATAAAATGCAATTAATGCTAGAAGATTTAGATGAACCCTTAACTATAAAAGTGGCTAATAAGGATAAAGTACTTGTAAAACAATTTTATCCTAGTTGTTCCCTAGAGATTTCGGGGTATATGTTCCTTGTTGACTTAATACCCTTCGAGTTGGGAGACTTTAATGTTATTCTAGGTATGGATTGGTTGTCTCGATATAGGGCAAACATTGAATGTAAGAAAAAGAGAGTTGTTATGTACACCTCAGATAATAGAAGGATTAGTTACCAAGGGCAGAGGCGAGATAGGAAGTTTCTCTCAGTGATGCAAGCAAGAAAATTGCTGAGACAAGGATGTGAAGCGTACTTAGCTCATGTAGTGGATAGGAAGAAAGAGACCCCTATTTTGGATGACATCCCTGTAGTAAGAGAATTCCCTGATGTTTTTCCAGAAGAATTACCAGGATTGCCACCTGATCGTGAGATAGAGTTTTCCATTGATTTGATACCTGGAGCTGAACCAGTTTCTAAGGCTCCATACAGAATGGCCCCGATTGAAATGAAAGAATTGGCTAAGCAACTTCAGGAGTTATTGGATAAAGGAGTTATTCGACCTAGTGTTTCCCCGTGGGGTGCTCCAGTGTTATTTGTGAAGAAAAAGGATGGAAGTATGAGATTGTGTATTGATTACAGAGAGTTAAATAAGTTGACAATAAAGAATAAATATCCCTTGCCGCGGATCGATGATTTGTTTGACCAGCTTAAGGGAGCATGTTACTTTTCAAAGATTGATTTAAGGTCCGGCTACCACCAATTGAAGATAAAGCCCGAGGATATTCCCAAGACTGCATTTCGAACAAGGTATGGCCATTACGAGTTTCTAGTAATGTCGTTTGGATTGACGAATGCGCCAGCAGCTTTTATGGATTTGATGAATAGGGTATATAAGGAGTATCTGGATAAGTTTATTATTGTATTTATTGATGACATCCTCATATATTCGAAGAATCCAAAAGATCACGCGGTGCATCTGCAGATTGCCCTTCAAAAGTTAAGAGAAAAGCAATTGTATGTTAAATTTTCTAAGTGTGAGTTTTGGTTGATGGAGGTACAGTTTCTTGGACATGTGGTGAGTAAGGAAGGTATCAAAGTAGACCCGATAAAGATTGAAGCCGTATCAAAATGGGAGCAACCGAAGACACCCACAGAAATAAGAAGTTTTCTTGGATTAGCAGGATATTATCGAAGGTTTGTGAAGGATTTCTCAAAGATTGCATCCCCACTAACTAAGTTGACCAGGAAGAATGAGAAGTTTGTTTGGACGGAAAAGTGTGAAGAGAGTTTCCAGGAGTTAAAGCGAAGATTAGTGACGGCTCCAGTGTTAGCATTGCCAGATGAGACGGGAAACTTTGTAATTTATAGTGATGCTTCTCTGAAAGGATTGGGATGTGTGTTAATGTAGCATGACAAAGTGATTGTGTATGCCTCCAGACAACTAAAGCCTCACGAACAAAAATATCCAGTTCATGACCTTGAATTGGCGGCTATAGTATTTGCTTTAAAGTTATGGCGTCACTACTTGTATGGAGAGAAATGCGATATTTACACCGATCATAAGAGCCTAAAGTACATATTCACGCAGAAAGATATGAACATGAGACAGAGAAGGTGGTTGGAGTTGATTAAGGACTATGATTGTTCAATTAACTATCACCCAGGTAAAGCCAATGTAGTGGCTGATGCCTTGAGTAGAAAGGAAAGGCTGAATATGATTAAGATTGCGGAAGAGTTGGCGCAAGATTTAGAAATAATGGAAATTGAAGTTCGAGTACCAAATGAAATTCAGGAGCAGCTATATGAAGTTACTTTCCAGCCAGCATTAATGGAAAAGATAAGAAGATGTCAAGAAGGAGTTATGGAGCAAGAGTTGGATACTTTGACAGGAGAAGAGTTGTGTACTCAAAAAGATAGTCAAGGTTTATATAGGTTTTCGTCCAGAGTATGGATTCCTGATGTAACAAAGTTGAAGAACGAAGTATTGCAGGAAGCACATAACTCTAGGTTTTTTATCCATCCTGGTAGTACCAAGATGTACCAGGATTTGAAAAGAAATTTTTGGTGGCCAGGAATGAAGAAAGATATTGCCAATTGGGTAAGTAAATGTCACGTGTTTCAGACGGTGAAAGCAGAGCATCAACGACCAAGTGGATTGTTACAATCCTTGGAGATTCCCCAATAGAAATGGGAAGACATTGCTATGGACTTTGTAGTAGGATTGCCAAAGACGAGAGCGAATCATGATGCTATTTGGGTAATCATTGATAGATTGACTAAGTCGGCGCATTTTCTTCCGATTAATGAAAGGTATTCATTGGAAAAGTTAGTTAAGTTATACTTGGATGAGATAGTTACCAAACATGGAGTTCCTGTTTCTATAGTGTCGGATCGAGACCCGAGATTTAATTCCAGGTTCTGGACTAAATTCCAAGAGTGCCTAGGAACGAAATTGAATATGAGCACTGCTTATCATCCTCAGACGGATGGCTAAGGTGAGAGGACAATTCAGACCATAGAGGATATGTTGAGAGTCTGTGTTCTAGATTTTAAGCGTAATTGGGATGAGCACCTACCTTTGATTGAATTCTCATATAATAACAGCTACCATGCCAGTATAGGGATGCCACCTTATGAAGCTTTGTATGGTCGAAAATGTAGGTCACCATTGTACTGGGATGAGGTAGGAGAAAAGAAAGTGTTAGGCCCTGAGTTGGTTCAGCAGACTAGAGATGTTATAGTGTTGATTCAGAAAAGATTGGAAGCAGCTCAAGATAGACAAAGAAAATACGCAGATATGCATAGGAAAGACATGAACTTTGAAATAGGAGCGTTGGTGTTACTAAAGGTATCGCCTTGGAAAGGGTTAGTACGATTTGGTCAGAAGGGTAAACTTAGCCCTAGATTCATAGGACCCTTTGAGGTTTTGAAGAAAGTAGGAAAGGTCGCTTATGAGATAGCGTTACCACCGTAGTGGCAGCACATTCATAATGTGTTCCACGTGTCTATGTTGAAGCCCTATGTCCCTAATTCGAATCAAGTCATAGAATACGAACCGATTGAGCTTCAACCAGATTTGTCTTATGTGGAACAACCGGTCCAAATTTTAGACCGTAAAGAACGAGTCCTTAGGAATAAATTGATTCCTATAGTAAAAGTTTTATGGAAGAATCCTCGAGTAGAAGAGTCTACTTGGGAATTAGAGTCAGACATGCTTGATAAATATCCTCATTTGTTTAGCTGAGTCAGATTCTGGGGACAGAATCTTTTTAAGGGGGAAGGAATATAACGACTCGTGTATTTTTTATTTTATTTTTAATATTTGGAAGTGTAATAAAAGTTTAAGTAAATAAATAAAGGTGTGTATTGATTTTGGCAGCAGTTACTGATTGTTATTTAAATATTTATGATTTGTTAATATGTGGACTTGGAATTATGTGGTTTATTGGCGAGTTATATGATTTTATTTCGCTTGCAAAAGTGAATTTATGGTAATTTTAATTTCATAAATATTTGAGTTGTCTTTAAAATTGGTTTTCTAATTTTATAATCTCAATAATTATATTTAGGACTTTATAAAAATTGAGAAATCAATATTTTGTTAACTATTCATTTTTTTAAATGATTTTCTGAGTGTGTTAAATGCTAAAATCCATATTTAATTATGAGAATCTTTAAAAATTATAAAATTTATATTTTATTAAGTTCATATTATTCGGAGAATTTTAAAATTATTTTGGGAATTTTCAGGAATCGTTTCATGCGCGCGTCGTTTCGTTATTTATTAAAAAGCGGGTATGCAGCGCAACCCAGAATTATTTTAAAATTCTGAAACTTATGATTTAAATAATTTCGGAATATTTGTATCATATTAACTCTGTTAAGGCGATGTTCTGATTAATATTTATTTATAAATTGGACCCTTAAAAATAGATAAAAACAGCGTGTCGGGCTTGCAGTCAGTTAAAACGAAAATAAAACGACACGTATCCAACGAAGTTGGACACGTGCCGTGCGTTGGTTAAGTCAGGAGGCTGAATAATCAAATTGGGAGAGGGGATAAACATCACTTTTCTTGTCTCTCTCTCCCGACTGTCTCTCAATTCTCTCTGTTCTCTCTCTCGAATACTTCGAGTTTGCTCGGTTTTTTTTTCCTCGGCTATCATCTTCTTCCTTTTAGCTTCCCTGGGCTTCGTTCCTCTTACTGTTTCTTTCCGGCTTGTTTTTCCGGTGAGCCGCCGCTGTGTTTTTCAGTTTGGCTTGGTTCAATTCTTGCTCAGTTGGTATACATATACATATATATACATGTGTGTGCTCTGTGTGTGCATATGTGCTGTGTTGTGTGTGCTGTGCTGTGTGCAGTGTGTATGTGGGGGGGCGGCGCGTGGCCGTGTGTGTTGGCTGCGGTTGCTGCTCTGTGGTTTTCGGTTGGGCCTGTGTATTCGGGCCTTGGTTCTGTTGTTGGGCCTTACAGTTATGTTAACTGTTGGGCTTGTGGTTTGGATTTGGTGGGTTGTTTATGCTCTGTTGGGTTGGTTTATTACAGATTTTAATTTTGTTTAAATTCCATTATTGCAGGGAATTATTGATTAATATTCGTGATATTAATTATTCGTGTTGGAAATGGTTTTAAAATATCGGTATAATTTATTTGGGAACCCGTAATATGCCGGGCGCCAATAAATTGTGCCGCCGTTGACGATGAACTTCGGCGAGTCAACGGTGGACGGTGATGACGATGTTCTGAGTCCTAAATTTTATAAATAAATAAAATGATTTTTTATAAAATATTTCCGGATTTAAATAATTAATTATGATTGGTGTTGGGATGTAAGTTGTATAAAAGGACGAAGTAATATGGTGAATTGTGTGATTGTTGACGTCGATTACAATCGACGGGTAGTCCTATAAATAAATAAGATGCTGCCAAAATTTCCTAAAAATATGTTCAAAAATATATATTTATATGTTATCTTAACAATATTTCCGACTATGTGACTATGTGATTACAGGTTATGTGTATAATAATAATACGAGTCGGGTTGTCGGATTTGGGTTATTAGGATTTGAGGATATCAAGCATGTCGGTATAACTAATTAGGGTATTTTGTAATTGTAGATCCCAATCGAGTCGTTCCAGGATCGAAGTCAGCGTGAAAGCTATTAGGGTTTGTAAAGCGTTGCAAGGCAAGTACCCCTGACCATTCTTTTATGGTTCAGTGTATATGAATAGCTAAATGTTTATTCTAGTAATGGAACAGAAACGTTTTAAGTTACGTATTCCCCGTAGTTATAAAATCACTGTTTTCGAATTGTTTTGGGGAGAAGTAACTTCAAAAGGTACCTATCTCGAATGAAATGAATTGCAAAACGGATTTTATATGTGTACTGGCTAAATAAATGATTTTGAAAATGAGATGGGTACAAGTGTTTTAAAAACTGGATAAAACGGTCAGATATGGGATACATTGGGGCCAGAGTAGGCCTATTGAGGTGGCGTAAGAGGGTAATTCGGTTGCGCGCATTATAAAACCGATTAGTCCAACAGGTCAGAGACCTAGCTAGTCTCTGAGTTCCGAAAGAGGTAAATGGGATGGCAGTTAGAGCCGTCTGGTGTTGATAGCCTGATCAGCTGTCTTCACATATCCGCTATGTATCTGATTGGGATTTGTGAATTATATGAAAGCATGATTTATTAATACAGCGGTTTTATAAAATGTTTAGCATGCTAAAAATTGGACTCTGGTATTACGCAGCACACTATATTGTTGTTTTCACAAAGCATGCTAATTAGTGTTATCCAGTTACTTTGATTATCATTATGAAATGTTGATATCATGATTACAGCTCTGTTCCCATTATTGTTACTTTACTGTTTTAATTTGTTATTCATATTTGGTACTGCTGAGCGATTATGCTCACCCTTGCAAACTGTTACGTATATTTCGTAGATGCCTAGAAGATCTGTCAGACCGACCCGTGTTCCCGCCCCTTCTGGACCTGGCTCCTCTGAGGTAGTTTGTATCAGACCATGAGGTCTGAAGAGTTGCTGAATAAAGTTAGTGTGTCGTAGATAGTGAATAAAGAGTTTATAATAATGAGAAACCTGAATTATACTTGAACCTGGATCGGATCTTGGTTCGGGGTCGAGTTAGTATATTTTAATAATAATTCTGTTGTTTATATTTTTGGTAATTGTGTTTAGTGACGTCAACTCCTGACCCCGGGGTTGAGGCCATCACAGTTATACTATAGGATATGGCTTGATTTCAAAAGAGAATGTCATCATTGAAGAGGTTGCCCTAGTGGATGGTCTCAAGCATAATTTGTTGAGTATCAACCAGCTTTGTGAAAAGGGCAACTCAGTAACCTTCAATTCAGAAGCCTGTGTTGTGACAAACAAAAGGAGCAACAAAGTGGTTGTCACTGGAGTGAGAAAAGGTAATGTGTAATTAGCTGACTTCAACCCATCTAATGCAGAATCTGTCACTTGTCTTCTCAGTAAAGCAAGTCAAGATGAAAGTTGCCTATGGCACAAGAAGTTGTCCCATCTAAACTTCAAGATGATGAATGAGCTTGTCAAGAAAGAACTAGTTAGAGGTATTCCTCAAGTGGAGTTTACTAAGGATGGATTGTGTGATGCCTGCCAGAAAGGAAAGCAGATCAAAGCATCATTCAGAAAGAAGCTTGATTCAATAATTGAAGAACCTTTGCAATTCTTACACATTGATTTGTTTGGACTAGTCAATGTGTTATCCATCTCAAGGAAAAGATTTTATCTAGTAATTATGGATGATTTCTCAAAGTTCTCTTGGACATATTTCCTAAAGTCTAAAGATGAAGCTAGTGAAATCATCATCAATCACATAAGGCAAGTCAACAATCATCCTGACTTTAAAGTAAGAAGAATGAGGAGTGACAATGGAACTGAGTTCAAAAATTCTGTGATGAGATCAATTTGTGAAGAGAATGGGATCATGCATGAGTTTTCTGCAGCAAGAACTCCTCAACAAAATGAAGTAGTGGAAAGAAAGAACAGATCTCTTATTGAAGCTGCAAGGACTATGCTTGAAGAATCAAAGTTACCAACATATTTTTGGGCTGAAGCTGTGAATACTGCCTGCTACACTCAGAATATTTCTTTGGTTAATCAAGCAAAGTTTATGACACCCTACCAATTGTTCAAGAATAGGAAGCCAACTCTAAATTTTCTTCATGTCTTTGGCTGCAAATGTTATATCTTGAGGAATCAAACTGATCAACATGGGAAGTTTGATGCTAAAGCAGATGAAGGAATTTTTGTTGGATATGATGTGGGAAAGGCATATAGGGTCTACAATCTAAGAACCAACATTGTTATGGAATCAATACATGTTGTGTTTGATGACAAAAATATTGAAGGATTGCAAGATGGAGATTTCCATAAAAGCCTCAAGTTTGATAATATGGAGATGGTTAGTGATGACAGTGATGATGAAAGTGATCAAGAAACAGTGAATAAAGATATTGCAGAAAAATCCATAACTAATGAAGCACATAATTCAACATCTGTCGAGTTACAAAATGCTTCATCCATCGGGAGACAATCTACCTTATCCGTCGGGAGACAATTAGCTTCATCCGTCGGGACTCAAAGTGCATCATCCCTCAGAACATTAAGAGAAGCTGAAATTCATAATAGATCACCTACAGAAAGCTCTCCTTTCTCAAATCAAAGATTCACAAACTCAGGGGGGTTTCTCATAATCAAAACTCAGTCACACATCAAGACAACAATGAGGCCTCTTCATCTAGAGCTAATCTACCTCAACAAAGAAAATGGACTAAAGATCACCCTTTTAAGCCTCATATTTGGTGATGCATCTTCTAGAGTTCAAACAAGGAGAGCAACTCAAGAAGAATGTCTATATAGCAGCTTCCTATCTAAGGAAGAACCAAAGAAGGTAGAAGAAGCTTTGTTGGATCCTGATTGGATTTTAGCTATGCATGAGGAGCTAAACCAATTTGAAAGGATCAATGTATGGAAGCTGGTACCCAAACCTAAAGGAAAGAATCCAATTGACACCAAGTGGGTATTCAGAAATAAGATGGATGAAAATGGCATAGTGGTCAGGAACAAAGCTAGATTGGTTGCTAAGGGCTACTGTCAACAAGAAGGAATAGATTTTGATGAAACATTTGCTCTTGTTGCAAGACTTGAAGCCATCGGAATCTTCTTAGCCTATGCAGCTCATGCCAATTTCAAGGTCTATTAAACGGATGTCAAAAGTGCTTTTCTGAATGGAGATTTGGAGGAGGAAGTCTATGTTAGTGAGCCTCCTGGTTTTGAAGACCCAAATTTTCCAGAATATGTCTACTATCTTTTGAAGGCACTTTATGGACTGAAGCAAGCACCTAGAGCCTGGTATGACACTTTATCAAAGTTTCTTTTAGAAAATCACTTTACAAGAGGTACTGTTGATAAAACCTTATTCTTTAGAAATGTTAATGGCTCTAGTATACTTGTTCAAATCTATGTAGATGATATTATATTTGGCTCTACAGATGAAAAACGTTGTAAAATTTTTGCCAAATTGATGCAAAGTAAGTATGAAATGAGCATGATGGGAGAACTAACTTACTTTCTTGGTTTACAAGTTAAGCAAGTTAGTGATGGAATATTCATTAGTCAAACTAAATATATTGATGATCTTTTAAAGAAGTTTGAACTAATGGATTGCACATCTGCAAAAACTCTCATGGTCACTGCAACTAAGCTTTAATTAAACACTACTGAAAAGTTTGTGGATATTTCAAGCTATAGGGGCATGGTTGGCTCACTTCTATACTTAACAGCTAGTAGGCCAGATATAATTTTTGCTACTTGTCTTTGTCCTAGATATCAGGCTGATCCTAGAGAATCTCACTTAGTAGCTATTAAGAGAATTTTCAGATATCTCAAGGGAACACCAAAACTTGGCATTTGGTATCCTAGAGATTCTGGTTTTGATCTAACTGGTTATTCAGATGCAGATTATGCAGGTTGTAAAATAGACAGAAAAAGCACAACAGGAACCTGTCAATTCCTAGGGAACAAGCTTGAGTCCTGGCTCATTAAAAAGTAAAATTCAGTTTCTACTTCTACAACTAAAGCTGAATATATTGCTGCTGGTAGTTGTTGTGCACAAATTTTGTGGATGAAAAACCAATTGTTGGACTATGGTCTACAAGTGGATAGAATTCCCATTTTCTGTGATAACACAAGTGTAATTGCCATCACTGAGAATCCGGTATAGCATTTAAGAATAAAGCACATAAACATCAAGTACCACTTCATAAGGGAGCATGTGATGAATGGTATTGTGGAACTTCATTTTGTTCCAAGTGAAAAGCAGCTTGCAGATATATTTACCAAGCCACTTGATGAATCCACCTTTTCAAGGTTGGAAAGTGAGTTAGGTATGCTTAATTCTTCTTGAATTATTTCAGATATTTTTGCAAGTTTTAATGCAGCCAGAAACTTAAGTGATTTTTCAGTTTTGGATGAAATTGTGGCTAAGTCAAAATTTACATCCCGACTGATGGTCATTATCCATCGAGTTTGATCATCCGTCGGAATATTATTTGTTAATAAAAATCAATTACTTTTCTGGATTATTTCATAACCCGACGGATAATTGATTTATCCTCATCCGTCGAATTGTCTCAATGCTTTTCTGGATTATTTCATAACCCGGCGGATAATTGATTTATCCTCATCCGTCGAATTTTCTCAATCTTAGCGGTTAAAACTCTGAATGTTATCCATCGAGTATACTTACAGTTTGTAAGCACAACACGACGGACAAGTGACAAAATTTTTACAGTTTTTTTAAACAGCTATTTTGGGCTATTTTGATTGGTCACTGTATTTCACTTTATCATTTTTGGCAGTTTATTTTGGAGATAGTATAAAAGCAGAATTCATTTTTATTCTACTCTTTTATCATTCTCAATTCAATTGCTCTAACTTCCTTTCTTCTCCAAAGCAAATATTCTCTCTGCAAATTTCTCATTCTCTAACAATGGCACCAGTAGTCAAAATCATGTCTCAATCTGGATATATCTATGAAAAGAACAACTTTGCAGCGCTTGTGAATAAGGAGATTCCTCAGTCTGGAGACTTTCACAAGATGATGGATTTTGTGAAGAGCTATAAACTCAGTTATGCAATGCTGGAGTCACCCACAATCTACTGTGAAGTTGTGGAGGAGATATGGACAACTGCTGTGTACAACTCCGCTGACAAGACCATAACATTCACTCTCAAAGGTAAGCAGTTTTGCATTAACAGTGACATTGTCACAGCATGATTTAGGATTCCAGATAACACTGCTACTGTTCCACACACAGACACTGATATAGTTAACATTCTAAATTCTATGGGCTATGCACTTCCTACTTCTAAGTTAAGTGAAATTTGGAGGTTAGGTCTTAGAAAGGAATTGAGCTATCTGTGTGATGTGGTAACTAAAGTATTCTCTGGTAAAATTAGAAATTTTAACTCTGTTAACATCTCAATGCTTAACATGCTTTACATGTTAGTTACTGATAAATACTTTAATTTCAGTGACTTGGTCTTGTTTGAGTTAGGTTATAAGTTAGGAGAACTAAATAAGAGAGGTAAAAGTGTCTACTATGCTAGATTCTTTATGATGCTTGCTAACCATCTTATTGAGGATATTGTTTTTGAGAACCCGACCAATAAGCTGAATTGTTGGGATCAAGAAAGGAGAGTAATTGCCGACCTCAAGAGGGCAAGTCACCACAGAGAGGTGCCCCTCCATTACTTTCCAATTATGGAGGGACCTCAGGTAAGTGAGGTAAGTACCACTGTCTCCACTCTTCCAATCTCACACATTTCTTTGCCTTCTAGTGTAGCTATGCCATCTGTGTCAATGACCCAACAGATGCCTACCCAAGCTACCAAACCAACAATTTCAAAATCCAAAGCTAATAAAGCCCCCTCTGGTTTCTCTCAAAAGAAACCAGTTACAAAATCTACTAAATACAAAGAGGGGAGTGTGAAGGTGAGTGAGCAAGGTGAGGGACAGGATGAAAATCAAGGAAACCTTAATGATAAGGCTGGTGAGATGAGTGTCCCCAAGCCTAGCCACACCACAGTTTCCCAACAACTATGGTTGTTAATACGGAAATTAGCTCATTTCTAGTTTCATCCTCCCAAAAGGATGTTACTATTGAAACTAGCTCTCAACCAGGAGTACAGGCCAAGAGGATTAGGGACACTAGTTCACCATAAACTTATGTTAGAAAGAAAAGATCAAAAACCCTTGGGAATGCACAGGGAACACATACAGTGCAAACTGGTGCTAAAGACCCAGTCACTGCACCTTCTCAAAGTCAGATTGATGTGACTCCAATAAATGTGGAGTCACAGCCAAAATCTCTAACAATTGAAGCACCTGAAACACCAAATTTACCCACACACTCACTGGATGTTGACATGATCAATACATCACTTCCAAATTCTCCATCTTTAACTCTATTGGAGAATTCAAAAATCCAAGCAAGTGAGCATCATCTTTTAGATGATTTGTTGGCTCACTTGCCAATTCTTTCTGAGTCTATTGAGACATTTGTGCCCAAATTTTCATCAATCTGCACAGAGTCTACAATAGTCTCCACTCCAAACTTATTTATTTCTTCTATCCTGGTGGATATCATTTATCCGTCGAGTAGTGATTGTATCCCGACGGATGTGCCTAACAGCAGTCATCCGTCGGCTAGCAAAACTACTACCCCGATGGATATTCCTCATCCGTCGGGAGTCTCTGCACAACTTCAACTTTCTTCAATTATCACAAGTGTAGAGGACTTAGTAGTAGTACAATCACTCTTAGGACTGAGGGAAGGGAGTGAACTGAGTGAGAGGCTGGGTTGCTCCCAGACAAAAGGAGAGAATATGAGTGAACAAATGCAGTCCATTTCTTCAGGACTGGAAAAAGTGAGTGAGATGAGTCCCACCTTAGATGGTGAAGGTGAGGGTGGGAAGCCAATAGGAGCCCTTGATGCAAAAAGAAAGAGATATTGAGAGAAATTCAGGTACAGGAGAGATAAAGATGGATACCATTGCTAGTGAGTCAATGGATGTCAGTGATGCAGAAAGGAAAAGACTATTTCAGCAAGATTATCAAGCTGTCATAGATTTTATTTCCCTAGATGCTGAGACATTTACTCATCCTGATACAGCTTATCACAAACTAGCTGTATAGGGCAATGAGGAGGTTGAAAGAATGCTTAATTTGGTGCACACTACTCAATCCATGCAAAGAGCTAAGGATGTCATCAAAGCCATGCCACCTAAAGCTGATAATGATATAGACTATGACACTGGTGAATCTGAAGATCTTTTTGGAGATGATGATGATGATAGTGAAGAGCCCATGGACATAGGGGAGCAGCAGGCACCAACTCTAGATCTGGCCTGCCATTTTGGGCATTCTCCAAAGAATATGAGCTTCAATATTTCAAAATCACTCTCATCCATCAAATCCAGGAGACACATAATATTATTCAATCTACAACAGATGTTGGCACCAGGATGCTCTTACAGGCACATCTCAATTCTCTACAAATGCATCAAATCCAAGGCTTTCAATACAATTAGGATGTCACTTCTATCAAGACTGAGATTGATCAAGTGAAGAAGGATATTTCTAAAAGATTGGATGCTAAACTTCCAGAAGCAACAATGCTTGATATTAAGAGACAACTAAGGAAGAACTCTGATCTTGCCACAAAAGTGGAGTCCTTGGATAAAAGGATGACTGCTATGAAAGCTTCTCTCACAGCTATACATCTACATCAAGCACAACAAACTCAACTACTGCTACAACTGGTGGCTGCACAATCTTCTTCCTCCACTCTACTTGATGATAACAAAAAGGGGGAGAAATCATTATCTCAAGTCAGTCAAGCAGAGCCATATAGTGAGGGGGAGAAAGTGGTAAATGTACAAATTATCCAAGTAATGGTTCAAGAAATTACTCTGCCAAAGCCACCAGTATTGGACAACATTGATCTGATCCACATAGCACCTGCTAAGCTTGAGTCAAAGTCAATTCCTAAGATGCTTGATGTTGTAGCTGTGGAAAAGGAACTAGATGATAAATGGAGAAAGATAGATGCAAAAATTCAACAAAAGTTTGGGCCAATTCAAAAGTCAGACAAAGTCTTCAATCATCACTCTCAAGTCAAGCAGATTTCTGTGAATGAAATGAGTATGAATTATCTGGAAAAAGGCCAAACATCTTGCATCAAATCTCCAAAAGCAAATCTTATCATGCAGCCTAAAAGAAACTACTCAAGGTTTGCAGACAAAAATCCTATGGATATTGTGTATGAGACACCTAGGCCAGGTGAGAAGAAGTTGTTGGCTAGGTCAATTGTATTTCTCAAGGATCCTACTGATTTAGCACTGTTGAGTGGCATTTATGACACTTTATAATGCTCTAATAAGCTTTGAATTGATGCGCTTGTACTCAAGTTGTTAAGTGTTTTAACTTGTTTTCGAGTGTTTTTGTATTTCAGGAATTATCTAGGTAATCAGGTGAATTTGCATTGTTTTGGTGCTAATTTGATGTCAAGGTGGTGTTGGAATAAAAGATAGTTGAAAGCCGGCTTGAAGCAGCAAGAGAAATGAAGAAGTTAAAATTCTGGCAGAAGCCCAGCGCGCCCGCGCTGATCAAGCGTGTGGCCGCACCCAAAGGACAGAAAGCTAGCGCGCCCGCGCTGATCAAGCGTGCGGCCGCGCCAGGTCGGGATGCAGAATTCTGATTCTATTCTAATTCGAATTGGAAGGCTTCTCTGTTGATTAGGGCTGTTAAATAAATAACTCTAGGTCATTTTTAATAAGATAACAAGCCAGAGACATATCAAGGAGAGTCGTTGTTAAATAAATAACTCTAGGTTATTTTTAATAAGATTACAAGCCAGAGACATATCAAGGAGAGTCGTAAGAATTCCATATTAGCACGATTCAACGAAGACGAAGAAGGCCTTGTTTTACTTGTGAATCTTTGTTTTAAGTTATATTTGGATGCTAGTTTTCTTATTTGTGAACCTTAATCTTGTTTTGTAATTGGTTTTATTTATTCGTTATAAAGACTACATTTTTTATACCATGCTTTCATCGGAACCCATGTTGATGATGAGTTCGATTATGGGCTAATCGTTATCATGGGGTTCTAGCGAATTTATTTATGGATTTCTTTAGTTAAATTGTTTCAATGCCTTAGTATGTGGTGATTGTATGATAACCTAGTATTGGTTGTGCGTATTCGTCTTATGAGCGCCGCAAACTTATAAGATAGTGCGTTAATTCTTAATGAAACGACAATGAATTTAAGGATTTAGAACTTGCCATGCTAGCATAGGTTCATGTATTTGTTATGCATGATTCATAGGTAATTTTAACCATCTTACTTGCCCTGTGTGATCAAGATAGATAACTTGCGCTTAAACCATTATGTTGTCAAATTCTATAGACATATAGGGTCTCAATATAATTGATGTCTATTGAGCTTCTATCTCTTTTGTGGATGTCTGGTAGTATGGTACTCGTGCAACGAAAGTTGGTGTTTATCAGTTTCATTTTGTCTGATTAGTATCATCACATTACATGCTAAGGTCGAGAATAATAAGGCTATTGAATGAAGTATTTATTGAAGTTAGAATCCCATGTTTGTTATATATATTAATTCAATCAATCTTATTCTCTTAGTTATAATTGTTAGTTCAATTCTTAATTATAAATAACTTCAATTTATTATCGTCTTAGCATTGAATAATAACCATACATTGTTGCTTAAGTACGTAAATTAATTAGTTAAGCAATACAGTCTCTGTGGGAACGAACTAGAAAAATAACTATACTACTTGCGAACTCGTATACTTGCGTGTATTAATAGCGCGTGTTTAGCGACTAACAAGTTTTTGGCACCGCTGTCGGGGACTGCAGTGTTAATTTATAGTTTATGCGCTTTCCATCAGTGGTCGTTAAAGTTCATTGACTCGGACATTGTTACTTATCTGTTTCCTTGTCTTATTTCAGGTGATCTAGCGAGCGTGTATGCATACACGTTCTCGGACTCGTAAGAGAAATCTGGATCAAGCCGAGGAAGAAGCGATAGTGGTTCGCAGGGAAGTTTTTGAGGACAAAGAGAAGGTAGAAGAAAAAGAAAAAGTTGAAGAACCAGTGGTAGTGATGGGAGATCAAGAAGAAAATCATAAGGCTTTGATGGACTATTCTCAGCCTAAGATCAATGACATTCGGCCAAGCATCATCAGTCCAGCCATCTCGGCTAACATTTTTGAGATCAAAGCAGGCACGATTCAGATGATACAGAACTCAGTTCAGTTTGGAGGTTCTCCAACTGAAGACCCCAACATGCACATCAGGGATTTTATTGAGATCTGCGATACTTTCAAGTTCAATGGTGTGACTGAAGATGCTATCAAGCTGCGACTCTTCCCATTCTCTCTGAGGGACAAAGCTAAGTATTGGTTACATTCTACCACCAGGGTCTATCACTAAATGGGAAGATCTTGCTCAAAAGTTTCTCACTAAATTCTTCCCTATGGAGAAAACTACTGCAATCAGGAATGCTCTAACTCAGTTTGCTCAGCAAACTGGAGAACCTCTGTGTGAAGCTTGGGATCGATATAAAGAGATGCTAAAGAAGTTCCCACACCATAGCATGCCTGATTGGATGATTATCAACTATTTCTATAATGGATTGGATGCTACTTCTAGACCCATGCTTGATGCAGCATCAGAAGGAGCCTTGTGGGCTAAAAGCTACGATGAAGCTTATGAATTGATCGAATTGATGGCTGCTAATGAGTACCAGAATCCTTCCCAGAGACTGACTCAGGGAAAAGTAGCAGGAATTCTGGAGTTGGATGCAGTAACTGCTATAGCTGCCCTGTGACGGCCTCAACCCCGGGGTCAGGAGTTGACGTCATCAATAACACTGTTAACAACATAACATAAACCAACTCAACATTATTATATAAACACAACCCCTTTTTTTCCAAGATCTTTTCCAGGTTTAAGTATGACTTAGGTTACAACCACCACAAAACCAACTTACTAAAGACAATCCGATAATACTATCTTTGTTCAGCAACTCAACAGACCCGATTGGGTCCAACACAACTACCTCTGAGGAGCCTGGCATGGAAAGAACTGGAACTTTGCCCTGACTAACACGGGAGAATCCCCTAGGCATCTGCAATACATATATAAAACATTTTTGCAAGGGTGAGCAATCAATTGCTCAGCAGTACCACTATATGAATAACAAGTAAAAATGATTTAAAGTAAAACAATTATAAGAACAGAATTCATAACTTGCCAGGAATATGTAAAACAGGTATAAACTGGATATCAAAACTAGCATGCTCTGTAAAACAAAATCAACTGTCGTGTGATGTGCAAAAATACCAGAGTTCAATTTTAGCATGCTATTTTCATTTTCAAACTCTTCCGTTGCATTACAGGAACCATAAACTATTTGTCCCGTTACGGGGACCCAAAACTATTTGTTCCGTTACGGGAACCATAAAACTTGTCCCATCACAGGACCTATAAAACTTGTTCCTCTCCGGGAACCTCAAAATCACTTGTTCCATTACTGGAACCACAAAATCATCTGTTCCGTTACGGGAACCACTAAATCACAATCAGATATGTATTGGATGTTATCTAGGGACGGCTGATCAGGCCTCCATATAAATTATCTAGGATAGTTGGCCAGGCTATCACACAAACTGTCTATGAAAGCTGATCGGGCTTTCACACAAAATCACCGGATCCGTATGTTGGACTAATCGGTTATGTAATGCGCGCAACCGAATTAGCCACTTATGCAAGGTTATTCAATATCTGATTCATTTTATCCAGTTTCAAAATCACTTTTACATATCTCTTGTTAAAATCAATTATGTCACATCACACTATTTAAAACCTCTTTTCCATTTTTAATCACACTTTAGAGATAGGTATTTTCAGAAGTTACTTTTCCCCAAAAACACATATTTCACAACATTTTCAAACACAGGGGATACGTAACTTAAAACGTTTCTGTTCCATTACGAGAATAAAACAAATAATAACAACTCGGCATCAAATCAACAACAAATAACCCACAATTAATCCAGATACAATTCCCAACCTCCGATTCAACTCAATAATAACAATCATAATTCCACACATTTCCAAATTTCAACTTAATTACAATTATTAATTATTATTCATATTTTTTTTTCAAATATTAGGACTCAGATAAACATCATCATCGTCCACCGTCCGCTCGTCAAAATTCATCGCGGACGGCGGTAAAATCCGCAGGTACCCGATTAATTCAAGTTTCCAACACTAAATTCTACCGATTAAATAATTTCCGCACGCAATTCTATTTTATTTCATGAATATTACTCAACGAATTCCTGCAGAAAAATTACTAAAATTAATAAAATATTCCCAGATTACAACCGCAAAGCAGAACACGGCCGGAAGGACCAAAATCAGGAAACACGACAAAGTAACAATGGCAACAGGGGAAATACAGAGTACATAACACAAACCGAAGCACAAACACACGTATATACACACGCACGCACTAAACACAATTACAAACGGGGAAGCAGGCCGGGAAATTACCGGAAGAAAGGGAACCGGAAAAAAAAGGAACACGGCCGGAGTGAAAAGGGAGGATAGAGAAACCGAGAAGCAAGAGGGGGAAGGTGAAGGCTTAACAGATTCGAGAGAGTGCAGAGAGATTAAACTGAGAGGAAAGAATAAGGGTTGAGAGAAGAAAGAGATGGAGAGGATTGTAGTTTATCTGATTTTCTTTTCTTTTTTTTATTTTGTTTATCTCCTCTCCTGCACTTTCAAGGTATCCAGTAATATTTGGAGAAGTGACACGCGTCCTGGATTGCTCCGTGCCTATTATTATCCGTCTAATTTGTTCCGCATTTCACAATTTATCGGAACAAGTTGCGCATAAAATAATTTCATAAATTCACGAAGGTAGTCTTAAAATATTATAAATATCCTGAAGTTTATAAAAACATAAAATTTGAAATTTTAAAACAATTTTTGAAATGCAATTTGTACCCGCTTTTATCAATTAAAGGAGTCGACACGCGGGTGAAATTAATCCCGAAAATTACCAAAATATTTTAAAATTCTCAAAATATTCCAAACTTAAATAAATATGAATTTCATAATTTTTAAAGAATCCCGGAATTAAATACAGATTTTAAGAATAATTAAAATCAGAAAATCACTCAGGGCTAAATAATTAATGAAATATTGATTTCTGAATTTTATAAAATCCCAAAAATAAATATTGAAATTATAAAGTCATAAAAACAATTTTAGAGATAATCCACATATTTACACAAATAAACTTGCATTAAATCCACTTTTAAAAGTGAAAACAATTCAATACAAGTCCATAATTAATTACACGAACCACCCTGGACACCATAACTCACGCACATAGATAAAAGTAAAACAACACATAGCTGGCAGAAGCTATACACACATATATTATTCATTTAATAATTCCATAATTACACTTTAAATAAATATAAAAGTATACGAGTCGTTATATCCTTCCCCCCTTAAAAAAGATTCTGTCCTCAGAATCCGACTTAACTAAACAAGTGAGGATATTTGTCAAGCAATTCCGACTCTAACTTCCAGGTAGACTCTTCTACTCAAGGATTTATTCAAGGCATACTCATTAGGGATATAAACTCATTTTTAAGGACTCGTTCTTAATGATCGAGGATTTGGATCGATCATTCCACGCAGAAGAAATTTGGATAAGAGCCCATTGGCTCCTAATCAATAACTTGGTTTGCATCAGATACATATTGCCTTAACATTGACACATTTAACATATTATATATATACTGCGACTGCGGCGGTGATATCAACTTATAAACAACTTTACCTATATTTCTTTATACCTCGAACGGTTCAATACATTTAGGACTCTACTTGTCCCTTCTATTTAACCAATCTCTTTCAAGGTGAAACTTTTGCCTGAACCACGATCCTAATTCTGTATATTCATATTCTTTCGATGAAAATCCATTTTCTCTCTTTGTCTATCCCGAGCTGTTTCAACTCTTTTCTGAGTCAACACCACCACACTCTGGATGTACTGAATTAGTTCAGGACTTAACATTATCTCTATTCCCACTTTCTCTCAATAGAGTGAGGACCCACACTTATGTCCATACAAGGCTTCGCAAAGTAGCATTCTCTTACTAACATGATAACTATTATCATAGAAAACTCAATCTATGGTAGGTGATTACTGCAGTTCCCTTTTTAAACCCATCATATATACTCTCCACAATTATCGCACTAATTATTTCATTTCACTGACCCCTAGAGACTCCAGGGCCTTTAGTTATCACTCCAACCTTCTCTAGCGTAGGTATTTTCTCTTCTTCGTGTCTTTACACATGATGGATCTACCTTATGTCCTTAACTTATTACTTCTTTTCTCGCATGATTGGAAGAATTCCTTATATTGCTTCTGCATCCAGAAACTTACCTTACTATTGGCTTATGTACACTTTACACTTCGATTCTTATAAACCACTCATTTCCATAATACAGGACAACAAACTCAATCATAAAATCACACCAAACCCCTCTAGCCCGGAGGGTGTCAGATCAACTACAACTACGTCCAACTTCTAAACGCTTGATTTCTTGGTTCTTTTGAAAGTTCTATCTCTAGCTGAGCTGGATGTTGGCCCTTGGGATATAGTATCTTGAATAACCGTTCGACAACTCCTTGCAATATGCCCACTCTTTCTATAATTGTGACACGTAACTCCTAGATTTTATGGATTACATTCTGATGCATAATGACCCTTATGTCCACACTTGAAACATTGCACATTCTTTTTGCATGAACCACTATGTTTCCTGTCACAGGACTTACAATCCACTGCTGACTTGACTGACTGAGCTGGAGTGGAAGCAATTGAAGTAGCTCTAGACCTAGCCTGTAATAAACTCTTTCTCTGGAATCCCTTACTCCTGTTGCGGCCAAACGGATTCTCAAATTCCTGACTGGATTCTCATTGGCCTGCCTTGTCCATAACACCTTTCGACTTCCTTTTCTTATCACTTTCTTCTTTAATAGCCAACTTCTGGTCACTTTCCATTACCAGGGCGGCCTGAACCATAGAGGAGTATATCTTGAGTTGCAATGCCACAACTCCTCTGCGAATCTCAGGCTTCAACCCTTGCTGAAACCTCCTTGCTTTCTGCATCTCCGTACTTACATACTCAGGAACTAATCGGGCCAATTCTGTAAATTTGGCCTCAAACTCCAACACACTTCTCTTACCTTGTTTCAGTTCTAGAAACTCGATTTTCATTTTACTCCGCACACAATCTCGGAAATACCTTTTCAAAAACGTCTCAGTAAACCTAGCCCATGAAACAGGGAATTCTCCTTCTAACGCTCTGGTTAACTCCCACCAATAATTTGCTCCATTTTTCAAGAAATAGCTTGTGTAATCGGTCTTAAGATTATCACTTACTTGAACGAGGTTGAAAACTTCCTCCATTTCTTTTAACCATGCTCCAGCAGCTACTGGATTAGGTTCACCTTTAAACTCAGAAGGGTTAAATTCTGGAAAGATTTGAAACAAACACTTGGGTTCACTCCTTATTGTTGCTGCTGCAATAGTACCGCTGCTAAACCTGTTAGATTAACTGCAACTGTTGTTGCTACTGCTGGCGCAACAAATCTAGAATTTCATTTATAGTTGGACCCTCCGCAAAATTACTACTATTTTCTTTAGACTGGGTAGCTTTCTTAGGGGGCATCTTCCTGAGATATATAAATGAGTTTATTCAAAACATAACAAAAGTTTAACAAAAGATATCACCGTTTAAACGGTGCACCTGTATCAGGAAAATTCTGCCCAATAAAATACCCATGTCCTTCATATCAGGTCGATTTACAAAAGAAATCAAGGTTAATAGCACTAGCAATCGTAGCAACAATAACAATAGCAGAACCAATAACAGTTCAGGAAAACTAAAATACAAGGAAACTAAGCAATGTCGCACGACTCCTCAATACAACAGCAATTGACCAACTTCCCGTTATTGCTCTATTACCATAATAACACCAATCTAATATACTACGAGACTTATCTGGCTATATCAACCACCAATTACATAGAACAAGCTGGTAAATCAGGTCAACTTAAGGAACACTAAACTCTTCCAGGCACCCTAGTCCATATTTCAATCAACCTTTTCTCCAGGGATGATTTCTTATCACCCTCAAGTGATTCATCAATCACTGAATTACTTTTCCTAACCAAGGTGACTTCTTATCTCCTACCATCAACCTATCTTTCACAGGGTTAACTTTTCTAAATCTGCAACCTTCAATATCGAATCATGAATCCTCTCTACAATTATCGTTTCTGAGATAGCTAGCAATCCGATATACATCTTCTATTTCTTCTAGACAGTCAACTCTCAATTACTTTCAATGACCAGGACTGTCTAATTACAAAAGCTACTGACAATCCACTGCCTCAGGACTTCAAATGAAATTTCAAAGTCAAAGAATCAATAATACGAAGAGGACAAGAGAAGAAAACATAGGTATGACTGAGAGCAACCATACAAGTACATAAGATGGCCAGTCTTAGTACCACACAGTCACAATACATAACTCGGTGGTGTCCCACCAGACCCTTTTGCCATACGGACAAATGGTCAACTCGTATGCATTGTTTGCCCCAATCAACCGAAAAAAATCACCAAGGAAGGAAACAATGTTTAGATAAAAAATTCGCAAATAGGAGGGGAAATCTAATTTATGATAAATCAACAAGACCTTAAGTCGCTTGCTTCAGGTTTGACTTTCTTAGGGATATATAAGCATCTTGTTAGGCGATGAACAATTATTCTGGGAGCAGAAAATGTCTCAAGAAATACGCATAAGGATGAAGATATAACAACAGTACTAATTCCCATACTTCACAAAACTTGGCTGCCATAGCAACCACCGGCTATTATCATATTGTCCGAACTCACCGAGGTCAAACATTCGGTCCAACAACATCCCTTGATGTCAAAAATGCTATATTTAGGTATAATATGGGTGTCTCTATAACTGACACACCAAGGTTCACTCAAAACCTGAGCTCTCGTAATCAGACTCGAATTCTCGAGAGGCAAACTAGAAATATCTATCGGACATTACTAACAATAAATATACGAAAGAAACGTATTCTAGGTTAGGGCAGTTCCAGTCAATCCTCAATAGACGTCAGGGTTACGCTTCTGAAACCCTTGACTAAACTCATAGACTTGCTCCTCTGACTGAGTTGCTGACTCACATCTATATATATATGTATATATATCCTTCTACACTCTTTCGGCCCTACTACTAACCCAAATCAGGGACTCAAACCTGTAGCTCTGATACCAACTGTGACGGCCTCAACCCCGGGGTTAGGAGTTGACGTCATCAATAACACTGTTAACAATATAACATAAACCAACTCAACATTATTATATAAACACAACCCCTTTTTTTCCAAGATCTTTTCCAGGTTTAAGTATGACTTAGGTTACAACCACCACAAAACCAACTTACTAAAGACAATCCGACAAAACTATCTTTGTTCAGCAACTCAACAGACCCGCTTGGGTCCAACACAACTACCTCGGAGGAGCCTGGCACGGAAAGAACTGGAACTCTGCCCTGACTAACACGGGAGAATCCCCTAGGCATCTGCAATACATATATAAAACATTTTTGCAAGGGTGAGCAATCAATTGCTCAGCAGTACCACTATATGAATAAAAAGTAAAAACGATTTAAAGTAAAACAGTTATAGGAACAGAATTCATAACTTGCCAGAAACATGTAAAACAGGTATAAACTGGATATCAAAACTAGCATGCTCTGTAAAACAAAATCAACTGTCGTGTGCTGTGCATAAATACCAGAGTTCAATTTTAGCATGCTATTTTCATTTTCAAACTCTTCTGTTCCATTACAGGAACCATAAAACTATTTGTCCCGTTACGGGGACCCAAAACTATTTGTTCCGTTACGGGAACCATAAAACTTGTCCCATCAAAGGACCTATAAAACTTGTTCCTCTCCGGGAACCTCAAAATCACTTGTTCCATTACTGGAACCACAAAATCATCTGTTCCGTTACGGGAACCACTAAATCACAATCAGATATGTATTGGATGTCATCTAGGGACGGCTGATCAGGCCTCCACAAAAATTATCTAGGATAGTTGGCTGGGCTATCACACAAACTGTCTAGAAAAACTGATCGGGCTTTCACACAAAATCGCCGGATCCGCAGAGACTAGCTAGGTCTCGGATTATCTATGCTGGACTAATCGGTTATGTAATACGCGCAACTGAATTAGCCACTTATGCAACGTTATCCAATATCTGATTCGTTTTATCCAGTTTCAAAATCACTTTTACCTATCTCTTGTTAAAATCAATTCTGTCACAGCACACTATTTAAAACCTCTTTTCCATTTTTAATCACACTTTAGAGATAGGTATTTTCAGAAGTTACTTTTTCCCAAAAATACATATTTCACAACATTTTCAAACACAGGGGATACGTAATTTAAAACGTTTATGTTCCATTACGAGAATAAAACTTGATGTGTTATTTTATATATACTGCAAGTGCACGGTGTCTGTTGTTAGCAGAAACTAGCAAATGCGGGTCGAATCCACAAGGAGACAAGTCTCAAGAATTTTAATCTAATTATAGAAAATTATTCCTACACTGACAACGATTGTTGGGAATTTTCTATAACTAAATAATGCAAATAATTATGTTTTGAGAATCAATTAACTAAAAGTCTAGGGCAATCGGGTTTACCATGCTTACACCAAACAGGTTCCTAAGCTAAAGCGACTAAAGTGGTCACACAACTAGAGTTTGTCAATCTCTCTCAAGTATTAACACTCTTATAACATAATTACACAATAATAAATTTTAGTAATTTTATTGGTCAAGTGATTAGAACATATGTCGATATCTCTCAAGTATCAACGCTCTCAGAAATTCAATGATACTCTCGCATTCACATTCATTCGGCTAATCGTATGTGTGCCTCTAATTAGTACACTATCTCTCGATCTAGTACCATTATTGCATATAATTAGTCTATGATATTGGTCAATTACACAAACTAAATATTAAAACATATCAATTAGAATCACTTAAACCAGTCAAAATACTGTGAAAATCAAACCATTATAATGGTGTAAACATGGTTTTCCCTGCGCCCTAGATTATGACTACTCACTCATGCTAGGAATAAAAACAAGGAAAACAATTGAGAAAGCCATATAAAACATTTACTAAAATAAACAAAGAAGATAAAGAAGTACCTCAAACTTATATTATTGAAGAACAAGTATCCAATGTAAAGTAAGCTATCAAAAAGATGAACCAAACCCCTAGCTCCCAATAAAGGCACGTATGTTTCTCTTCTCCAAGCTAATTATAATAAAAATTCCCTAACTAATAATAAAATATGATGTTATATCTAATAATCAATGTATTTTCTTATTCTAATCAAATTACAAGAGACACTTCTAAACCGAATAGGATTCTTTTGTAAAAATTCGCAGGTCTCTGTTTTTCCTTGTTTCTGGGCTGCTTCCGCTGGATTCTCCTTACTGGACTATCTCTGAATTAAAGAAAATTCCGTGGGCTTCGCGTGGACTGTAAGATCATCAAAATCGGACTTCTGGATCTCTAGATACGGCCCAAACAGTATTTGCAGCCCGTGTAGTCCAATATTACGAATTTTCTTCTATTTTCACTCCAAAATAGGACTTTTTGCTCAAAATCCTTCCAAGTCTAGAATTTTCTTGTAACCTATAATAAAATATAAAAACCTATTAAATAAATATCCAAATCAATGCAAAATAGAATTAATATGAGAATAAAATCATATAAAAAATATATATAAATATACTCTATCAAACATCCCCACACTAAGCATTTGCACGTCCTCGGGCAAATAAGTGAAATAAAAACTAAGTCCTAACTAGCTAACATCATTTTCGTAGATGACACGATTGCATTGAGCATATGCATCAAGCCGTTAAACCCCTAGGCAGCCCTAGTAGGACGAGTGTTGTCTCGTGAGGGCTTATAGTGAAACTACCCACAAAATCCATTTATTTTCTGCCAAGTCTCAAGTATGTAACATCTCAAAGCACTCTACACATGCAAACCCCAATTACACAATAATGACAGTCTTTTCAATTCGCACATCATTTGTACACAACTTTCCAAGTACGCACACATTGTCTAAATAGACAAAAATATCATGAAATAAACATCAAGATCGCCTTTAGTAAGTAACATGTCATGGGTAGAAAAAGTCACACAATTCTCAAATCACACAAGTGTAAAGGCTAAGTGTATTCACTCAAGTTCAATCAATAAGGACATGCGCTACCATAAGCTTGGTTGTCTACCAAATCTCCACTACTTTGAATACATGCATGCACAAATCAAAAGGTCTTTGTTAAAGGTTGTAACATGGCTAAGGTTGTAAGCGACTAACTTGATAGACTAATAGAGCATAATGTTCATTTTAATTCAGCACTCAACATGAAATTTTGATCATATAAAAGTTGAGCGAACTCTCACAAGTATTAAGCCCAGGCACATATTATAATGTACTTTCTCACTTCATATTGCACAAACCAATGAACACCAGCTCTTTTTCATCTTCTCCTTTTTCTTATTTTTTTTTCAAAGTTCAAGTATTTCTCCAGTAACCAAGGGCAGTGAAAAGTCACCAAGAAAAATAAGATATATTAAGTTAATACCATCACATGCACATGGATCGTCCCTTTCATATGAAATTACACTTGCCACCCAATGGTCTCAAAGGAGTACTTAAATTTTTTCTTTTCTTTTTTTTAAGTTGATACACACCAAATTATTCACACTTCAACAAAGAAATCCCCACACTATGTATCACCATCCCTCAAATGAATCAAAATGCTCTACTAGTAAATCAAGACAAGAAAGAACAAGTAGGTTCAAGCATTTAGAGTGGTGATATATCAAAAGAACAAATTAAAAGCTCAAAGGGGTTCACTAGGGATAATTTAGGGGTACTGTTTAGGATAAAATATGGTTAAGTCCTAGTACCTTTATCATTTTCATGCATACACATACCACGTAGTCTCAACAAGGTTTAAAACAAGTTCTAGCGACATATTTCATGATAAACAACACACAACAACAAAATTCGATTGATATAAGATGTACCAATCACAAATTAGGCTCAAGTTCTCACGAGGTGAAATCATGCTTCAGTACTTACTAAAATTGATAAAGATGCATCTCAAGTTTTTAAAATTTCGCAAGCACATACAAGGAATTATCATGCCACAAATGATTTTCTAAGGATATGACATATCAACAAATCATGCAAAAGAAGCTCACAAGATGTGCACTTATCCTTGTTAACACACTACGAGACATGGCAATATACAAGATTTTTTAATTTTCTATATATTTTTTTTTAAAATTTTTGAATTTATAATTTTTTTTTGGATTTTTAACACTAGAAACGCATCCCCACACTTAAGTGGTTCATTGTCCCCAATGAACTAACTAACAAAATACAAAAAGAACAAAATAAAAATCTACACTAAAAAGAAAGAAAACTCCCCTGGGATTAAGGTGTAGGATGTGAGAAATATCTCTGAATAGAAGCAGAGATGTCATCCAATTGTTTCCCCATCCTCTCTTGATTTTGTATGATTTGCATCTGGTTTGCCCTTAGCTCAACAACTTGTTGCTCGAGAGGTATCACAAGAGCTGCAATCATCTCTGGTTGGACTCTATCACGTTTGTGAGGTGCTGGAGACAACCCCTCTTTACGGCCAAGTCGACGCAACATATGCATACATGTAACGTACTTAGAATCAATTTGTGACGACCACCCCGTTGCCGCCTTTAAGTTAGTTGTATAGCGACTAAAAAAAGCCAGCTTCTCTGTGATTCGAGTGACAAATCCTCCGATAACTAGAGCACCAGTACGCCTGTTGGCCTGATACAAGAATCTTTCTATCAACAAACTCGTCCAATCGACTGGAAGTTCCGCATCAAAGTAGTACAATAATGCAAGCTCTCCTGTTTGAATTTTGTTGTTACTCTCAGCACGACCATATATAGTAAATGATAAAAGTCGAGCAAAATAACGGTAGCAGGGGCTTATGATATGCGAAGCTGAAACACATTGAGCAAGATATCTTTGAGTGCCAGGCAATCCTGTGATTTTGAGACAAAAAGGTGTAGCATAATTTTCAGGAAGTGGTTGCTGCTCTACTAACTGCCAATTGAACATGTTGGCCAACTGAGCTTTTGTAATCTTATAATTTGTATTTGCAATCCGAAAGATAATAACCCCTCGTTAGAAACTATAAAAGAACTAAGAAACTCATACGTAAGAGCAACATAAGAGGGCTCATTCATGTCCGAGAGATCACTCCATCCAACTTTAACTAGTTTATGTTCGAATTCTGTAACAATAACCAACCTATTAATACACGTAAAATTTGTGTACCTGTTGGGAAGGACCGGACGTTCAGATAAAGTGGCATAGCGGGACCGTTATGTGTCTCCAACGATTTTAATAGCTGGATATTTTTGGATATCGGCCAAGACGGATTCGCTACTTTGTTTCTGTTTCTTTTTTGGAGGTAATTTAGACGAACCCATATTTGGAACAGTGAACCAGAAGCGCTGAATAAAGTCACAAAAATACACAAAAAGAGAAAGATTCCCACGGCTATTTTTGTACCTGTTGGAGACAGAGACAGACTAAAAGTAAGAGTTGGTTTCGCGGCTATGTCGTAGAGCTGCTACGAATTCTTATAAGTAAGAAACGCCATTCCTCATAGAAGTAGGCGCACAACTCGGGGAAAAAAATGTTGTGAACCTGGAGGCTATGAATGTCACAGCGGGTGTACAAATATATTAATACTAACCTAATATAGTTATAAACAATAATAATATATACCTAACAAATAAATAAATTCAGTTAAAAAAAACATTTTTACATAATTACGTAATAACCTATAAATATATAAACATAATATAACACATAACTTAGTGTACATAATTACTAGGTACCCAAAAGAAATACAAGAAAATAAAATAAAAAAATAAATAGTAACAAAATAATAATAATAATATATATATAATAGTTATAATAATAATAAAAATAAAATATTAATAATATACAAATATTTATAACATTATTACAAAAATATATTAATTAAGAGAAAAAAAACAAAAAACAAAAAACAAAAAACAAAAAAAAACAAAACAAAAAACTACATAAATTAGATTTGCACTAGAAGTACTACTAGTTATTAACTTACAGGAGGCGGGGGCACAAGGGGTGGGTGGAAGGAACGCGCGGTGGGGGGAAGGGGGAAGGGGGTGGGGGGGAACGCGCGGGGTGGGGGGGGGAATTTAACATGCACATTCTTTTTTTTCCAGAGACCGAGACAACCGCGGGTGTATGTACACACCGCGGGTATTGTACTAATTTAAGAATCAGACAATTTGTACACCGTAGCTAGACAAATCTTCTCGCGGGATTTTTTTATATTATTTTTTTTATATATTTTTTTTACACCCCTAAACACTTACATAAAAATCAGTAGAGCATCTTAACGGAGTAAAAATAAATACAAAAATGAACTAACCCCTAAAATAAATGTACAAAAATAATTGAATAAAATATAAAAATAGTAGTACTAATAATAATAATACAATAATAATAATAATAGTAATAGTAATAATTATAATACAAATAAAAAATTACATTATCAACACGTTGGGTTTCCTCCCAAAAAGCGCTCATTTAGAGTCATTAGCTTGACTTATAACCTCGATTTAGATATCCGTGGAGGGGTTGGGGATATAAAATGTCTCTATTCCACCAATAAATGCACCATCAACATATAACTTCAAACGTTGGCCATCGACCTTGAACTTTGTTCCATCTTGCCTCATAATTTCAATAGCACCATGAAACTTAATATCAGTTATAGTGAATGGTCTGGACCATCTAGATTTGAGCTTCCCAGGAAAGAGTCGAAGCCTTGAATTAAATAACAACACCTTGTCACCAACCTGAAAATCACGTCATTGGATCATCTTGTCATGCATCTTCTTCGTTCTTTCCTTGTAGATACGAGAATTATCATAAGCATCGAAACGAAGCTCATCTAATTCATTCAACTTAAGAAGCCTTGCCTCTCTCGCATTCTTTAAATCCATATTGAGCTCCTTGATAGCCCAAAAGGCACGATGTTCAAGCTCAACTGGTAAGTGGCATGCCTTGCCATAAATCAACCTATATGGAGTAGTGCCAATAGGGGTCTTATAAGCCGTTCGATAAGCCCACAAAGCATCATCCAACTTTAAATACCAATCTTTTCGAGACTTGGCAACCACCTTCTCTAGGATGCTTTTGATTTAACGATTTGAAACCTCTACTTGGCCACTTTTCTGAGGATGATATGCTAGGCCAATCTTGTGAGTAACACCATACTTCTTGAGAAGAGTTTCAAATTGTCGATGGCGAAAATGAGAACCACCATCACTTATCACTGTTCTTGGAACTCCAAAACGTGGGAAGATAATATTTTTTAAAGAGCTTTATCACAACCTTAGAATCATTGGTTGTCGATCCAATAGCTTCAACCCACTTCGATACATAGTCAACAGCAACCAAGATGTACTTCATTCCACAAGAAGTTGGGAAAAGTCCCATGAAATCAATACCCCATACATCAAAAAATTCAACTTCTAGAATTCCGTTTTGTGGCATCTCATGGCGTTTAGAAATATTACCAGTTATTTGGCATGCATCACAAGACAAACAGAAAGCACGAGCATCTTTAAAGAGAGAAGGCCAGAAGAAACCAAATTGAAGTACCTTAGCAGCGGTTTTAGATGGACTATGGTGTCCTCCACAAGAAAGAGAATGACAATGCCTGAGAATGTCATTTACTTCAGATTCTGGGATACATCTACGAAAGATCCCATCAGCACACTTCCGATACAAAAATGGATCATCCCAAAAATAATGTTTAGCATCATGATAGAACCATTTTCGCTGTTGATAGGTCAATTCTGGAGGGTGAGATCCACTAAAATAGAAATTTGCAAAGTCTGCATACCAAGGAGTTTGAGTAGCAACCGCAAATAAGTGATCATCTGGAAAAGAATCGTCAATAGGAGTGTCTGATATAATATCCGATTTGAAACGCAACCGTGAGAGATGATCTGTAACCACGTTCTCGGCACCTTTCTTGTCCTTAATTTCTAAGTTGAATTCTTGGAGTAACAGAATCCATCGAATAAGCCTCGGTTTTGCTTCCTTCTTGGCCAACAGATATTTAAGAGCAGAATGATCTGTATGAACAATGACTTTGGATCCAATGAGATATGTTCGAAACTTGTCAAGAGCATAGACAACAGCTAGAAGCTCCTTCTCTGTAGTAGCATAGTTCACCTGAGCTTCATCCAAGGTTTTACTTGCATAGTAGATTGCGTGCAATACCTTGTCTTTCCTCTGACCGAGAACTGCTCCAACAGCATAATCACTTGCATCACACATGATTTTGAATCGAAGATTCCAGTCTGGGGGTTGTATGATAGGTGCAGTGACCAAAGCATTCTTTATCCTGTAGAAAGATTCTAGACAAGCATCAGTAAACTCAAAAGTGGCATCCCTAAGCAACAATTGAGTGAGAGGTTTTGCAATTTTTGAAAAATCTTTTATAAAACGTCGGTAAAACCCCGCATGATCTAAGAAACTCCTAACTCCCTTGACATTAACAAGAGGAGGAAGTTTCTCAATCACCTCAATTTTTGCTTTATCAACTTGGATGCCACGTTCAGAAATAAGATGACCAAGTACCACTCCTTCATTGACCATGAAGTGGCACTTTTCCCAATTCAAAACCAAATTAACATCTTCACAACGTTTAAGCACTTTAGAGAGATTATGCAGACATACATCAAAATCGTAACCATAAACACTGAAATCGTCCATAAATACTTCCATAACAGACTCAATGAAATCAGAAAAAATGGCTGTCATGCAGCACTGAAAAGTAGCAGGGGCATTGCATAGTCCGAATGGCACACTTTGATATGCGAAGGTACCGTATGGACATGTGAATGTAGTCTTTTCCTTGTCATCAGGGTGTATCGGGATCTGAGAGAACCCTGAGTACCCATCAAAATAACAGAAGAATTTATGCTTTGCAAGTCTTTCTAACATTTGATCAATGAATGGAAGAGGGTAATGATCTTTTTTAGTGGCGGTGTTTAATCTACGATAATCAATACACATCCGCCAATCCGTGACAACTCTAGTGGGAATTAATTCATCTTTATCATTTTTAACCACTGTGGTTCCTCCTTTTTTAGGAACTACTTGAATCGGGCTTACCCATTTTGAGTCAGAAATTGGGTAAATAATGCCCGCATCAAGTAATTTTAAGACTTCCTTTTTAACAACCTCTTGCATGTTAGGGTTCAAACGGCGTTGTCCCTGTATGCAAGGCTTATGATCCTCATCTAGATGAATTCTATGCAAGCAAAAGTCTGGGCTAATCCCTTTAAGATCGTCAATGTTATACCCAATTGCTTTTCTATGCATACGCAACACAGTAAGAAGCTTAGAAATTTGATCATCATCAAGATTAGAGCTAACAATTACAGGGCATGACCTATTATCATCGAGAAACACATACCTGAGATTAGATGGCAGAGGCTTTAACTCTAATTTCTTTACCTGAGGTTTATCACAAGAAGTAATAGTGTTTGTTACCTCACAACTTTGGCTTAGATCAGCCTTACCATCCAACTCAAGAATCAACGAGTCAACTTCAGAATGTCTCTCCCCTTCAGAAGCTTCAAGCACAAGAACTGCTTCCAATGCATCATTCAACAAAATTTGTGGTAGTTCATCATGAACAATTTCATCAATGACATCAATCCTGCAACAAGTATTCTCAAGCAAAGGGGACTTAAGAGCAGAGGTTAGAGTAAAAGTAATTTTATCATCACCAACACTCAAAGATAGAGTCCCATTTTTAACATCAATAACAGCACCTACAGTACAGAGTAATGGCCTACCCAAAATTATGGGGATTTGGCTATCATCTTTCATATCCAACACTACAAAGTCTAGAGGAATATAAAATTTTCCAACCCTGACAGGCACATCCTATAAAATACCCAAAGGATATTTTATAGAATGGTCTGCCATTTGCAGTGTCATTTGTGTGCATTTCAACTCTCCCATGTTTAAGTTTTCAAAAATCGAGAGAGGCATGACATAGACACTAGCACCTAAGTCACATAAAGCTTTGTCAATAAATAATGCACCTAAATGACAAGGGATCGAAAAACTTCCAGGATCTTTAAGTTTAGGTAGAGACTTATTTTGTAAAATAGCACTACACTCTTCAGTAAAAGCTACTGTCTCCACCTCACCAAAAGATCGTTTTTTTGTCAAAATATCCTTTAAAAACTTTGCATATGATGGAACTTGAGAAATTAAATCAGTGAAAGGAACGGTTACCTCAAGATTCTTGACAAGTGTCATGAACTTACCAAATTGTTGATCTACCTTAGTTCTGTTCATCCTACTAGGAAACGGAAACTTAGGCACAAATGGTGGAGGAGCATTTACAATCTTCTCATTATCATCTTTCTTTCTTCCTTCAGTTCCACTCTTGTTTGTTTGATCAACATCATCCATCTTGTCATCTTTGCTGGTTTCCTTCTCTTTCTCATCAGTCACATCAGCAGTAGGCATTGAAGGACCATCATAGGTAAAACCACTCCTAAGAGCAATGGCATTCACATTCTCTTTTGGATGAGTTGGTTGTGATGGTAAAGAGCCATGCTGCCTTGTTGCGGAAGAACTAGCCATTTGTGCAATCTGAGTTTCCAACATCTTGTTATGAGTTCTCAACTCTTTGATCTCCCTCATGTTGTCTTCTTGGTTCCTTTGCACTTGTAGCAATATCTTCATCATATCACTTGATTGATTAGGTTGTGCAGCTTGAGGAGCATAGGTTTGAGAGGGCTTCTGAAATCCAGGAGGATTTTGAGGTCCTTGAGAAGGCCTATATTGCTGCTGATTAGGATATTGATATGATTGCTGATATTGTTGTTGCTGACTAGGAACAGATGGATTCTGAGCATTGTTGTTCCTGTATGAAAAATTCGAATGATCTCTCCAACCAGGATTGTAAGTGTTGGAGTAAGGATTGTACTGATGCCTTTGCTAAAAAACATTTGCTTGCTCCATTTGAAAATTTTGTGAATTTTGAACATTGTACGAACATTCATTACCGAAGTGGCCTTGAACACCACACACTTCACATATAGGATTAGTCATTGGAGCCATGGATGACAGTGCATTAATACTCATAGGAGGAGCAGATGATTGTGAAGTCTTCAATGAATGAATTTCTTGCATTAATGAAGCGAGTTGAGATGATAAGAGAGAATATGCCTCCATTTCAAGTTTACCTCCCTTCTTAGTTGCTCTCGGATTATTGAAGTGATTTGCAGCCAAATTTACAAGAAAAGCATACGCATCATCAACTCCCTTGTCTAGAAAAACACCACCTGCAACATTATCAACAGTACCCTTTGTTTCAGGATCAAGACCATTGTAGAAGCGTTTAATCAGAAACCACTTCTCAAGACCATGATGAGGGCATGCACGTTGAAGATCTTTGAATCTCTCCCAAGCATCTTTAAGAGACTCTCCATATTCTTGTTTGAAACCCATCATCTTGTCGATCAAGTCATCAGTTCTGTTAGGAGGGAAATACTCAGTTAAGAAAGCTTGAGCAATTTTGTTCCACTCAGTCACATTGATATCATTCAACCATTTTTGAGCTTTATCACGAAGAGAAAATCCAAACAACATGACTTTCAGCTGGTCTGCAGTGACACCCCGATATTTGATGGTAGAGCAGAGTTGTTAAAACTTGAAACCTTTGCAGATGAAGTGTAGGGTCTTCAGAGGGAAGACCAGCAAACTGATTCTGCTGGACCATAGTGAGCAACGCAGGTTTGATCTCGAAATTTGTTGCTTCAATAGTTGGCATAGTAAGGCCAGTAGGCACACCACTCGGAGAGGGCTGTGAATAGTTCTTCAAAGATTTAATAGGAAGTTCTGCCATTATGATCTTTGAATTACCTAGATTTTGTTGCCTTTCTTTTCTTACTTGATTTATGTATTACTGACAAGTAATCCCAGAATCCGGGTCGAATCCACAAGGAGATAAGTCTCAAGAATTTTAATCTAATTATAGCAAATTATTCCTACACTGACAACGATTGTTGGGAATTTTCTATAACTAAATAATGCAAATAATTATGTTTTGAGAATCAATTAACTAAAAGTCTAGGTCAATCGGGTTTACCATGCTTACACCAAACAGGTTCCTAAGCTAAAGCGACTAAAGTGGTCACGCAACTAGAGTTTGTCAATCTCTCTCAAGTATTAACACTCTTATAACATGATTACACAATAATAAATTTTAGTAATTTTATTGCTCAAGTGATTAGAACATATGTCGATCTCTCTCGAGTATCAACGCTCTCAGAAATCCAATGATACTCTCGTATTCACATTCATTCGGCTAATCGTATGTGTGCCTCTAATTAGTACACTATCTCTCGATCTAGTACCATTATTGCATATAATTAGTCTATGATATTGGCCAATTACACAAACTAAACATTAAAACATATCAATTAGAATCACTTAAACCAGTCAAAATACTGTGAAAATAAAACCATTATAGTGGTGTAAATATGGTTTTCCCTGCGCCCTAGATTACGACTACTCACTCATTCTAGGAATAAAAACAAGGAAAACAATTGAGAAAGCCATATAAAATATTTACTAAAATAAACAAAGAAGATAAAGAAGTACCTTACTGGACTATCTCTATTTTCCCTGTTTTTGGGCTGCTCCCGCTGGATTCTCCTTACTAGACTATCTCTGAATTAAAGAAAATTCCGTGGGCTTCGCGTGGACTGTAAGATCATCAAAATCGGACTTCTGGATCTCTAGATACGGCCCAAACAGTATTTACAGCCCGTGTAGTCCAATATTACGAATTTTCTTCTATTTTCACTCCAAAATAGGACTTTTTGCTCAAAATCCTTCCAAGTCTAGAATTTCCTTGTAACCTACAATAAAATATCAATACCTATTAAATAAATATCCAAATCAATGCAAAATAGAATTAATATGAGAATAAAATCATATAAAATATATATATATATACTCTATCAAACATTTAGCTATTCATACGTACTGAACCATAAAGGATGGTCAGGGGTACTTACCTTGCAGAGCTTTACAACTAATACCGATTGACCTTGGACTGACTTGGACACTTGGCTTTACCGCCTTACTAACAGACTATCCTGGACTTGACTTCCACGTTCAGGTCCTTTGTTTGGAACCCCGATGTACTTGTCGACTGATCACTAGGTTATCTTTAGTTCGATATCGACCCTTGAGTCCTTCGACTAGAACCTATAGAGCCAAAATACCCTACGTTAGATTTTTAGGTATGATTGATATTTCCTCAATAACATAGCCGAAATTAGGGTTATTGGTTTTGGCAAAACAATTTACCACTACATACCATCAGGTTTCGCACAAAATATATGTATATAATTATTTATACTCGCTCGACGTTCCGATAATTACAGGGTATGTCCCGAATTTTTGAATTTAATTTCCAAAAATTTGGGCAGCACCTCCTTTGTTTATCGGCCTACCCGTTGAACAACTCGACGTCAAATCAACAACAAATAACCCACAATTAATCCAGATACAATTCCCAACCTCCAATTCAACTCAATAATAACAATCATAATTCCACACATTTCCAAATTTCAACTTAATTACAATTATTAATTATTATTCATATTTATTTATTTTCAAATATTAGGACTCAGATAAACATCATCATCGTCCACCATCTACTCGTCGAAATTCATCGCGGACGGCGGTAAAATCCGCGGGTACCCGATTAATTCGAGTTTCCAACGCTAAATTATACCGATTAAATAATTTCCGCACACAATTCTATTTTATTTCATGAATATTACTCAACGAATTCCTGCAGAAAAATTACTAAAATTAATAAAATATTCCCAGATTACAACTGCAAAAAAGAACACGGCCGGAAGGACCAAAATCAGGCAACACGACAAAGTAACAATGACAACATGGGAAATACAGAGTACATAACACAAACCGAAGCGCACACACACGTATATACACACGCACGCACTAAACACAATTGCAACCAGGGAAGCAGGCCGGGAAATTACCGGAAGAAAGGGAACCGGAAAAAGAAGAAGAGGAACACGGCCGGAGTGAAAAGGGAGGATAGAGAAACCAAGAAGCAAGAGGGGGAAGGTGAAGGCTTAACAGATTCGAGAGAGTGCAGAGAGATTAAACTGAGAGGAATGAATAAGGGTTGAGAGAAGAAAGAGATGGAGAGGATTGTAGTTTATCTGATTATCTTTTCTTTTTCTTTTTTTTGTTTATCTCCTCTCCTGCACTTGCCACGTATCCAGTAATATTTGGAGAAGTGACACGCGTCCTAGATTGCCCCGTGCCTCTTATTATCATTCTAATTTGTTCCACATTTCACAATTTATCGGAACAAGTTGTGCATAAAATAATATTATAAAATCACGAAGGTAGTCTTAAAATATTATAAATATCCTGAAGTTTATAAAAACATAAATTTCGAAATTTTTAAACAATTTTTGAAATGCAATTTGTACCCGCTTTTATCAATTAAACGAGTCGACACGCTGGTGAAATTAATCCCGAAAATTACCAAAATAATTTTAAAATTCTCGGAATATTCCAAACTTAAATAAATATGAGTTTCATAATTTTTAAAGAATCCCGGAATTAAATACAGATTTTATGAATAATTACAATCAGAAAATCACTCAGGGCTAAATAATTTTACACAAATAAAGTCATAAACACAATTTTAGAGACAATCCACATATTCACACAAATAAACTTGTATTAAATCCACTTTTAAAAGTGAAAACAATTCAATACAAGTCCATAATTAATTACACGAACCACTCTAGACACCATAACTCACACAGATAGATAAAAGTAAAACAACACATAGCTGACAGAAGCTATACACATATATTATTCATTTAATAATTCCATAATTACACTTTAATTAAATATAAAAGTATATGAGTCGTTATATGCCCAACTTAAGGCGTTGACGATGAAGGTAGAATCTTTGGTTAATTATGGAGTTAATCAAATTACCAGTGTCTGTGAGCTTTGTGTTGGTGCCCATGAGACTGATCAGTGCGCAATTTCTAGTGAATCAGCTCAGTTCGTGAGCAACTTTCAGCGTTCGCAGCAACCAGTGCCAACCACTTATCATCCCAACAACCGCAATCAACCTAATTTCAGTTGTAGTAACACCCAGAATGCGGTTCAACAGCCTTATCAGCAGTACCCAGCTAAGCAGTACAACCCCCCTGGTTTTCAGCAACTGCAATATGCACCAAGACAACAACTCCAGCTGCAACAAGCTAATGAAAAATCTGAATTAGAGAAGTTGAAGCTTATGTGCAAAAGTCACGTTGTTTCTATCAAGACCTTGGAAAATCAAATTGGGCAAATTGCCAATGCCTTGCTTAATCGTTAGCCTGGTACACTACCTAGTGACACTGAAGTGCCAGGAAAGAGGGAAGCTAAGGAGCAGGTAAAGGCAATCACTTTAAGATCTGGAAGGGTTGTGAATCCCGAACAAACTCAAGTGTTGACTGAAGAAGCTGAGGCGGAGAAAGAAGTAGAGCAGTAAGAAGTAGAAGTGGAACCAAGGAAGACCATTGTTGAACACACTCCTTCTGAGGGTAATACAGGGGAGAAACATATCTATCCTCCACCGCCTTTCCCTAAGCGGCTGCAGAAGAAAAAGCTGGACAAGCAATTTGAGAAGTTTCTGGAGGTGTTCAAGAAACTTCATATTAACATACCTTTCGCTGAGGCTCTTGAGCAGATGCCTAGTTATGCAAAGTTTATGAAAGGTATTCTCTTTCGGAAGGTGAAGCTAGATGATTTGGAGACTGTTGCTCTCACGGAGGAATGCAGTGCTGTGTTTCAACAAAAGTTACCTCTGAAGCTTAAGGATCCAGGAAGCTTCACTATTCCATGTACTATTGGAAAGGTGTCTTTTGACAGATGCTTATGTGACTCGGGAGCTAGCATCAATCTGATACATTTGTCAATCTTCAAGCAGTTGGACTTACCTGATCCCAAACCGACTTATATGACATTGCAGTTGGCCGACCGTTCTATTACATATCCGCGAGGTATTATGGAGGATGTCTTGGTCAAGGTTGATAAACTCATCTTCCCTGCTAATTTCGTAATTCTTGATTTCGAGGAGGATAAGAAGATTCCCATAATCTTGAGAAGATCTTGGCAACTGGCTGAACCTTGATAGATGTGCAGAAGGGTGAGCTCACAATACGAGTTCTGGATCAGTATGTTACTTTTAATGTGTTCAACGCTATGAAATTTCCTACTGATAATGAGAAGTGCTTAAAAGTGGAGTTGGTTGATACGGTGGTCACATCGGAACTTGACCAATTGCTAAGATCCGATGCCTTAGAAAAAGCCTTGTTGGGGAATTCAGATAGTGAAGATGACGAAGGTGAAGAATAATTGCAATATTTAAATGCTTCTCCCTGGAAGAGGAAGATTGATATGCCTTTTGAATCTCTTGGAATGGAGGAATTGAACAAAGCTCTTAAACGCCTCAAGCCATCTATTGAGGAAACTCCCACTCTTGAGCTTAAACCTTTACCTGAGCATTTGAGGTATGTTTTTTAGGTGATGCATCTACTCTACCTGTTATTATTGCATCTGACCTTTCAGGTTGTGATAAGGAAAAGCTTTTGAGGTTTCTGAGAGAGTTCAAATTGGTAATTGGATGGACTATAGCAGATATCAAGTGAATCAACCCTTCTTATTGCATGCATAAATTCTGCTATAGGAAAGTAGCAAGCCTACGTTTGAGCATGAAAGATGACTTAATCCAATCATGAAGGAGGTAGTGAAGAAGAAAATTCTTAAGTGGCTAGATGCAGGGATCATCTACCCTATTTCTGACAGTTCATGGGTAAGCCCGATTCAATATGTGCCAAAGAAAGGTGGAATTACTATGGTAGCAAATGAGAAGAATGAGCTTATTCCTACTAGAACAGTCACGGGATGGAGAGTTTGCATGGACTACAGGAAGCTGAACAAAGCCACTAGGAAGGATCACTTTCCTTTGCCTTTCAATGATCAGATGCTTGACAAGTTGGTTGGTCATGAGTATTATTATCTTCTGGATGGTTATTCAGGTTACAATCAGATTTTTATCGCTCCAGAAGATCAGGAGAAAACTACCTTCACTTGTACATTCGGTATTTTCGCCTTCAGACGAGTTTCTTTTGGTCTGTGTGGTGCGCCAGCCATATTTCAGAGATGTATGATGGCCATCTTTTCTGATATAATTGGCCAGAATGTGGAGGTGTTCATGGACGACTTCTCTGTATTTGGAGAATCTTTAGTCCCTAACAATGCAACAAGAATTACAGAAGGGGGGTTGAATAGAATTCTTGAACCTTTTTCAAAAATATAAAATGTTCTATCTTAATAATATATAAGTGTTTGATTTGTAAAGTGCGGAATAAGAAGTTAGTAAAATCAAAACATGAGTAATTAAAAACACAAGTCTTTAAAAACATCCTGGTGGATTTGAATGTATCCACCAGAGATATATATTATATCAAAAGAACTCTGTGTAGCAAGATTAGCTCACAGCTGCTTACAAATATGAACAACTAAGTTTACAGAGAAATGCTAAGGATGCAGCTTACAATTGTTTCTCTGAGATATTGTTCTTAGTCTTGTTCTTGTTGTTCTATTTGCTACTTCTTGGTTTATATATTACCAAGATTACAAAGTAATAAGACAAGATAATAAAACAAAAACTATCAAGTCTAATATTATGCTGCTTCATTACTCTATTCCAGCATCTTTGAATATCTTCATAATAGCATGGAAATGGCAATGCTTCTTCGTTCTCTAAAACCCAGTTGAATAGGCTTCCACATTCCTTTTGCATACACTCAACGCATGTGACCGTGTTGTCACTGTCAACAGATGTTTGAATTGATTATCCGTCGGGTACATGATCATCCGTCGGGTTGCCTTGTTGATCATCCGTCGAGTGGCATTGTTATTTATCCGTCGAGTAACTATCTGGCACTTGATTTCATTTCATTTATGCAGAATTACAAGACATCATCTATGTACAATTAATCAATCTATTCTGCATATCTAATTAAAGTCAACATGACTTGAGTGTTACTACAGAATCTAAACAAGGTATATGCAGAAATGTGCTACAGACTTATTATTACACAAGCTACTCACTCGATGGATAATAAATCATCATCCGTCGGGAAAATATTGAGTCATCCGTCGGGACTATATTCCTTATCCATTGAGTGCTACATTTTTCACTAAGTAAAATCTACTAAGGTGTTTTGTTAATAAAATCATCAAGTTTATAACATATCCACAACAATCTCCCCCAATTTGTGTCTACTAGAATTGTAGCCATAAATTAAGAGAAACTTGATGATAACAAAACACCCTAAAAATAAAACTTTAAAAGTAAGTAGATAAAACTGTAAAGTGCTTCAAATAACAAAATGCACAAAGATTAGCTCACAGTCATTTTCAAGGTGCTCCTCTAGCCTGAGCAGATTAATCTAATTCCTTGAAGATCTGGATCTCTTTCCAAGCTTTCTGTTGTTTTCTTCTATCTGATTTTGGAGCTGTCTGTGGAATTCCAGTTCATCAGATTCTGAGAGATTTAGCTTTTCTTGCATTTCCAAAAGAGTCTCATTGCTAGAAATGCTCAATTGGTCTTCTAATCTGAAAAATCTTCTAACTCTTTTGTCATCCATGAACTCCATCAGCCAGTAGGGCCTTAGATGCACTCTACTCCCTGTGTAAGGAATAGTTAGAGTCTTTGGGAGTGCATCTTTAGCTCTAATACTCCTCAGTTCTTCAATCTTCTTTAGAACAAGTCTTCTTGCAGTTACATTGAATCCAAAGTTCTTCTTGAATGATGAATAAACCTTTATCAGCACATATTGGCTTTCTTGAAGGATCCTGTGAAGTGGTCATTGAGTCTCATTTCCTCCCTTGTACTTGAAAACTAACCTTTCAGGTAGATTCCTGTAGGCATCAATCCCTCTAACTTCTTCTAGTTCATCTAAATAGAAGTTTAGATCAGAGAATTCCTTGATGTCACATAAGTACATGTAATCTCCCTTGTTGACTTTGGATTGAGCTTTGGTTAGAGATTTGAATTTGAGAGGTGATAGCTTCACTTTCTTGACTGCTCTTGACTTTGTTCTTTTTGGCTTGTTAAGGATTGGCAAATTGAAGTCAGGAATTGGTAGACTTTCCCAGTCTATTGGTTCATCCTTAGGCACAATAGGTTCACCATGAATGTTCCTGTATGGATCCACCACCTTAATGTCTTCAAATACCACTGAGGGTTTTGATGCTTGAGTTGTAGTTGGAATGGATTCCTTGGGAAACTGATCCTCCAATTCCTTACCAACAAAGTTCAATTTCCTTTTGGTTCTTTTGGCCAATTCCTTGTATCTGTGAGATTTCTTCTGTTGTGGTTCAACTTGCTTCTTTGGATCTTGAGATTCAGAGATTTCAGATGGCTGAGCAGGAATTTGTTGTGTTGGTTTCACAGCTTGTAGCTTGGCCAAGATAGCAGCTTGCTCTTTCTTTTGTTTAACCTTTTTAGCATCTAGAGCATCTTGCTTATTTTCTTACTTGAATCTTGCCTTTTCCTCTCTCTTTGCTTCAGCAAATTGAGGTTGTCCAGCCACCACACAAATTTCTTTACCATTCCTGAAAACTTTAGCAATTCTCCTTTTCAAAGCTGAATCAGCTGGATCCTTGTAGAAGGCAATGGATCTTGACAACAGTTTCTTCTCATCAGGCTTTGGTGTCTCATACACTGTATCCAAAGGGTTCTTTAGTGATGATTTTGGATAGTTCACCCATGTCTTCAAAAGTACTTCAACCTTTGGAGATTTGATGCAGGATGGCTGTTCTCTTTCCAGATAGTTCATGCTCATTTCATTCACAGAGATTTTCCTGACTTGAGAGTGATGAATGGCTGACTTTTCTGGCTTCTTTGCTAGCCCAAACTTCTTTTGAATATCCTCATCAATTTTCTCCCAGTTGATTGGATTCAACTGCTCCTTTTCAGCTGCTTTCAAAGTAGCTGCTGCTTCCTTTATCAGATCAATACTGTCCTTACCTGGTGGCTTTGAGATAGTAATTGTAGGCACAATTACTTTACTAACTTGAATGTTGAGCACTTCTTGCTACCCCTCACTCCTAGAACTCTCTTTCTCCCCCTTTTTATTATCATCAAGCTGAGTAGAGGAGGAGGTTTATGCAGCCACCAGTTTCTGAAGCAATTATGTTTATTGAGCTTGGTGTAGATGAATTGTTGTAAGAGATGCTTCCATTGCTGTCATTCTTGTATCCAAGGCATCTATCTTTATGGCAAGATCATAATTTTTCCTGAGTTGTCTCTTAATGTCAAGCATTGTAGCTTCCAGAAGTTTAGAGTCCATCTTGTCAGAAATGGCCTTTTTCATCTCATCAATATCACCTTTGATAGTGTTGACAGCTTGAGCATGTTGAAAACCTTGGATTTGTTATAGTTGCAGAGAAGCAAGATGTGCTTGAAGGAGCTTTTTGGTGCGGGCATTTGTGGTGATTTGAAGAGCAGAATTTGTGTGATTTATGAGTTGAATCAGGGTTGTCTTGAAGTAGTGTTCATCACATTGCTTTGAAAATGCCCAAGATGGAACGCCTGATCTTGAACTAGAGCCTACTTCTCCCCCTATTAACAATGGCTCTTCTTCACTATCTCCACCTTCACCTCCAAAGAATTCTTCTGAACCACCAGTCTCATAATCAACATCACCAGCTGTAGAAGGCAAAGTTGTGATGGCATCCTTAGCTTTTTACATGGACTGTGTGGTGTGCACCAAGTTTAGCATCCTTTCTGTATTGTCATTGCCCTGTCCAGCTAGAAGTTGGTAGGCTGGAACAGGGTGAGTAAATGTCTCAGCATCTAAGGAGGTGGAATCTATAACAGCTTGAGTTTGCTGAGATAGTCCCTCCCTGTCTGCATCCTGGACATTCATTAACTCACTTATAATAACATCCACCCTTATATCTTCAGTACCTGCTTTTCTCTCATTTTCTCTCTTTTCTTGCATCAAGGTCTCACCTTGGCTCACCACCCTCACACCCTCACCCTCACTTTCACCATCTAAGGTGGGACTCCTCACACTCTCTTTTGCCAATCCTGAAGAACTAGATTACATATTTTCACTCTTTTCCTCTCCTTTTTTCTGGGAGCAACCCAGACTCTCACTCAGTTCACTCCCTTCCCTCAATCATAGGAGTGATTGTACTACCACTAAGTCTTCTGCACTTGAGATAATTGATGAAATTTGAAGCTGTGCAGAGACACTCGACAGATAAGGGATATCTGTCGGGTTAGCAGTTTGACTATCCGACGGATAACTGTTGTTCAGCTTATTCGTCGGGATACAATCACTACTCGACGGATGAGCAGTATCCATCGAGTGAGTAGAAATGAATGTGTTTGGAGTGGAAACTATTGTGGACTCTGTGCAGATTGATGAGAATTTTGGCACAGATGTCTCAACAGTTCCTGAAAGAATTGGCAAGTGAGCCAACAAATCATCCAAAATATGATGCTCACTTGCACTAGATTTTGGCTTCCCCAACAGAGTTAAACAAGAGGAATCAGGAATTGATGTGTTGATCATATCCACATCCAGAGAGTTTGTGGGAGAATTTGGTGTTTGAGGTGCTTCTATAACTAAAGATTTTGGCTGTGACTCCACATTTATTGGAGCCACATTAAACTGACTTTGAAAAGGTGCAGTGACTGTGTCTTCAGCACCAGTTTGCACAGTGTGTGAACCCTGTGCATTCCCAAGGGTTTTTGGTTTCTTCTTTCTAGTATAGGTTTGGGGTGAGCTTGTGTCCCTTACCCTTTTGGCCTGTGCTCTTGGCTGAGAGCTTTGTTCAATAGTCACATCCTTTTGGGAGGATGCAACTAGCAATGAGCTTATGTCCTTATTAAGCACTGCAGTTTGTTGGGAAACTGCAGTGTGGCTAGGCTGGGAAACACTCACCTCTCCAACCTTATCCTTAGGGTTTCTTTGATGTTCACCCTGTCTATCACCTTTCTTACCCACCTTCACACTCCCCTCTTTTGGTTTGGTGGATTTTGCAACTGGCATCTTTTGAGAGAAACCTGAGGGGGCTTTCTTTGACTTGGATTTAGAAATTTTTGATGGTTTGGTAGCTTGGGGAGGCAACTGTTGGGTCATTGACACAGTTGCTAGAGCTACACTATAAGGCAAAGAAATTTGTGATTCTGGAAGAGTAGGGATAGTTGAACTTACCTCACTTACCTGAGGTGCCTCCATAACAGGAAATAGAAGAGTGGTACCTCTTTGTAATGGTTCGCCCTGTTCAAATCTGCAATAATCCTTCTCTCTTAAACCCAATAATCTAATTTGTTGGTTGGGTTCTCAAGCACAATATCCTCAGAGAGGTGGTTAGCAATCATCATTAAAAATCTGGCATAATAAACATTTTTACCCCTCTTATTTAACTCCCCTAACTTAAACCCCAACTCAATTATGATAAGATTACTAAAGTTAAAAAAATTATCAATAACAAGCATGTAAAGCATGTTAAGCATAGAGATATTGACAGAATCAAAAGTACTGATTTTACCAGAAAAGACCTTGGTAACTACATCACATAGATAACTCCATTCCTTTCTAAGACCCAACCTCCTAATTTCACTTAATTTAGAAGTAGAGAGTGCATAGTTCATGGAGTTAAGCATGTTAATAATGTCAGTGTCTGTGTGTGGTGAAGTTACAGTATTATCACGAATCTTGAAACATGCTTTAATAATGTCACTATTAATACAGAATTCCTTACCTTTAATAGTGAAAGTGATAGTCTTATCAGCTGAGTTGTATGTAGTAGTTGTCCACATCTCTTCAACAACCTCACAGTAGATGGTGGGTGATTCCAGCATGGCATAGTTAAGTTTGCAGTTCTTCAGAAAATCCATCATCTTGTGGTAGTCACCAGAATGTTGAATCCCCTTGTTCACAAGAGCAGTGAAGTTGTTCTTCTAATAAATAAATCCAGTTTGAGACATTATCTTGACGACAGGTTCCATTATTAGAGAGTAAAAACTTGCAGAGAGAGGGTAAGTGCTTTTGAGAAAGAAAGAAATTAGAGCAGATGATTTGAGAATGATAAAAGAAAAGTAATGAAAATGAATTAAGCTTTTATACTATCTCAAAAATAACTTTCAAAAATAATAAAGTAAAATAAAGTAACCAATAAGAATTGCCCAAAGTAGCCGTTTAAAAAATAAACTGTAAAAATTCCATCAATTATCCGTCGTGTTATGCTTACAAACAACGGCTAAGAATAAGACAATTCGACAGATGAGGATAAAGCAGTTATCCGTCGAGTCATAAAATATTCCGGAAAAGTAATTGATTTAATTAACAAATAGTATACCGACGGATGATCAAACTCGATGGATAGTGATCATCCGTCGAGATGTAAATTTTGACTTAGCCAAAATTTCATCCATGACTGAAAAATCAATTAAATTTCTGGCTGCATTACAACTTGCAAACAATCTATAAAGATTCAAGAGTAATTTAGCATACCTAACTCACTTACCAACCTTGAAAAGGTGGATTCATCCAGTGGCTTGGTAAATATATCTGCAAGCTGCTTTTCACTTGGAACAAAATATAGTTCTAATGTACCATTCATTACATGTTCCCTTATGAAGTGGTACTTGATGTTTATGTGCTTTGTCCTTGAATGCTGTACTGGATTTTCAGTGATGGCAATTGCACTTGTGTTATCACAGAAAATGGGAATCCTTTCAACTTGCAAACCATAGTCTAGCAATTAGTTTTTCATCCACAAAATCTGTGCACAGCAACTGCCAGCAACAATATATTCAGCTTCGGTTGTAGAAGTAGAAACTGAATTTTGCTTTTTACTGAACCAGGACACAAGCTTGTTTCCTAGAAATTGACAGGTTCCTGTTGTACTTTTTCTATCAATTCTACAACCTACATAATCTGCATCTGAATAACGAGTTAGATCAAAACCAGAATCTCTAGGGTACCAAATGCCAAGTTTTAGTGTTCCCTTGAGATATCTGAAAATTCTCTTAATAGCTACTAAGTGAGATTCTCTAGGATCAGCCTGAAATCTAGCACACAAACATGTAACAAACATTATATCTGGCCTACTAGCTGTTAAGTACAGAAGTGAGCCAACCATGCCCCTGTAACTTGAAATATCCATAGACTTTTCAGTAGTGTTTAATTCGAGCTTAGTTGCAGTGGCCATGGGAGTTTTTGCAGATGTGCAATCCATTAGATCAAACTTCTTTAAAAGATCATAAATGTATTTAGTTTGACTAATGAATATTCCACCACTAACTTGCTTAACTTGCAAACCAAGAAAGTAAGTTAGTTCTCCCATCATACTCATTTCATACTTACTTTGCATCAATTTGGAAAACGTTTTGCAAATTTTTTCATCTGTAGAGCCAAAAATAATGTCATCTACATAAATTTGAACAAGTATACTAGAGCTATTAACATTTCTAAAGAAAAGAGTTTTGTCTACAGTACCTCTAGTAAAATGATTCTCTAAAAGAAACTTTGACAAAGTGTCATACCAGGCTCTAGGTGCTTGCTTCAGTCCATAAAGTGCTTTCAAAAGATAGTAAACATATTCTGGAAAATTTAAATCTTCAAAACCAGGAGGCTGACTGACATAGACTTCCTCCTCCAAATCTCCATTCAGAAAGGCACTTTTGACATCCATTTGATAGACTTTGAAATTGGCATGGGCTGTATAGGCTAAGAAGATTCTGATGGCTTCAAGTCTTGCAACGGGACAAATGTTTCATCAAAATCTATTCCTTCTTGTTGACAATAGCCCTTAGCAACCAATCTAGCTTTGTTCCTGACTTCTATGCCATTTCCATCCATCTTGTTTCTGAATACCCATTTGGTGTCTATTGGATTCTTTCCTTTAGGCTTGGGCACCAGCTTCCATACCTTATTCCTCTCAAATTGGTTTAGCTCTTCCTGCATAGCTAAAATCCAATCAGGATCCAACAAAGCTTCTTCTACCTTCTTTGGTTCTTCCTTAGAAAGAAAGTTGTTGTATAGACATTCTTCTTGAGTTGCTCTCCTTATTTGAACTCTAGAAGATACATCACCAATGATGAGCTCAAAGGGATGATCATTTGTCCATTTCCTTTGTTGAGGTAGATTAGCTCTAAATGAAGAGGCCTCATTATTTTCTTGATGTGTTATTGAGTTTAGATTATTAGAAACTCCCTCTGAGTTAATGGATCTTTGATTTGAGAAAGGGGAACTTTCTGTAAGTGATCTATTCTGACCTCCATCTTTTTTTGATGACCCAATGGAGGGTGAATTTTGAGTACCGACGGATGAAGCTGGTTGTCTCCCGACGGATAAAGCAGATTGTCTCCCAACGGATGAAGCATTATACAACTCAACAGATGTTGAATTTTGTGCTTCATTGGTAGTGGATTTTTTTGCATTATCCTTTGATACTGAATCTTGATCACTTTTATCATCACTGTCATCACTAACCATCTCCACATTGTCAAATTTGAGGCTCTCATGGTAATTTCCATCTTGCAGTCCTTCAATCTTTTTTCATCAAACACAACATGTATTGATTCCACAACAATGTTGGTTCTTAGATTGTAGACTCTATATGCTTTACCAACAGCTTATCCAACAAAAATTCCTTCATCTGCTTTAACATCAAACTTCCCATTCTGATCAGTTTGATTTCTCAAGATATAACATTTGCAACCAAAGACATAAAGAAAATTTAGAGTTGGCTTCTTGTTCTTGAAAAATTGATAGGGAGTCATGCATTTTGCTTGATTAACCAGAGAAATATTCTGAGTGTAGCATGCAGTATTTACAGCTTCAGCCCAGAAATATGTTGGTAACTTAGACTCTTCAAGCATTGTCCTTGCAGCTTCAATAAGTGATATGTTCTTCCTTTCTACTACTCCATTTTGTTGTGGAGTTCTTGCTGCTGAAAACTCATGCAAAATCCCATTTTCTTCACATAATGCTCTCATGACAGAATTCTTGAACTCAGTTCTATTGTCACACCTGATTCTTCTAACTTTGAAATCAGGATGATTATTGACTTGCATTATGTGATTGATGATGATTTCACTAGCCTCATCTTTAGCCTTTAGGAAATATGTCCAAGAGAACTTTGAGAAATCATCTACAATTACTAGGCAAAATCTTTTCCTTGAGATGGACAACACATTGACTGGTCCAAACAAATCCATGTGTAGCAGTTGCAAAGGTTCTTCAATTGTTAAATCAAGCTTCTTTCTGAATGATGTTTTGATCTGCTTCCTTTTTGGCAGGCATCACACAATCCATCCTTAGAAAACTCCACTTGAGGAATACCTCTAACCATTTCTTTCTTTACAAGTTCATTCATGGTCTTGAAGTTTAAATGGGATAGCTTCTTGTGCCATAACCAACTTTCATCCTGACTTGCTTTGCTGAGAAGACAACAGATTCTGCATTTGATGACTAGGTACATATTTCCTTTTCTCACTCCAGTGAGAACCACTTTGTTGCTCCTTTTATTTGTCACAACACAGGATTTAGAGTTGAAATTTAGTGAATTGCCTTTATCACATAGCTGGCTGATACTCAACAAATTGTGCTTGAGAGCATCCACTAAGGCAACCTCCTCAATGATGACATTGTCTTTTGAAATCAAGCCATATCCCACTGTATAACCCTTGTTGTCATCTCCAAAAGTAATACTTGGGCCAGCTGTAATAACCCCAAAATTTTGGACTTTTTGTAACCCTTATGAATAGTGATTTTGCTGATTATGCTGAATAAGAAAACTTTTCATACCACACTTTGTAGGGGTTCTTTTATTGTTATTCTGAGATCTTATTAGTACTCTATATGGTATATAAGTGTATGTAAAGATCGTCAGAATCCAAATTCGAACACTTTGATTTTTCCCGAAAATCCACCAGATACCGAAAGAATTGAGTATAAGGTAACAGGATAAAAAGGATTTTAATTCACGGATTATAAGAGAAGATCATAAAAGGAGTATAATGTATTGAGAAGGGTTAAGGAAACCTAAGTAATAAGATCCCGGGTATGATCCCTCAAACGATAAACGAGAACGAAAGTTAAGTGAACCGTTTAACAGATCACCGGTCATTAGGCAAGTAATTAGGAGTTAATCAAAGAGGTTAGTGATGATGATGTCATCAAACCAATAAGAAGAGGACAAGCATGGGAAGGTGACATAAGAATGATGACCTAAGCATGACAAAAAGAAGTGTGTTGTTGGTTGATTGTGAACCACACAAAATTTACCATGGTAATAATCTAATTAACAAACAAAGTGGATCAACCAAGCCAAAAACAAATCATAACATTAAAGAATACAAAACACTTCCATTTTCAAGAAGAGCTCTCGGCTTTGTTCATTTCAAAGGAAGAAAAAAACTCAAATCCAAGTTCTAAGCTTTGTTAATTAGTGAGGTAATTATCTACGGATCCTTGTACATAGATATAGATATCCTATAAGTTTAAGCTTCAAATTCCTTCACAATCTCTTCCTAAAATTCATGGAAGAAGAGAGTGAATAGTGTTTTTCAAAAACTTGAAATTTTGATCTTGTGTTTTTTGTTTAGATAAAGCTTTAGTAAGGATTTTCCAAGGTTGTTTCAAGCTAATTAGTTACTCCTACTCTCAAGGAAGGTATAATCTCTTAACCTGGCATTATTATTGAATGTTAAGAGTTTATTATGAGTAGTATAGTTCATGAGAGGCATGATTATTGAATGTTTAGAGATTGGTTAGTTTTGTAATGTTTTTGGAGTTGTAAATCTTGGATTATTGGTTAATGAACTTAAGTATAGTTTTAGTTCATGTTTGAGAATATATAAATTGGAGAACTTGAGGTGTTGGGGCTGTTGTAGTATTGTATGGATGGAGTTTGGTTGTATGGTTGATTTGTGGTTGATTTCTGGTTGATTTGGAGTAGGATAAAATTTGGCAATCGCATAAACATAGCCGTCGTAATGTCCGATTTACTTTAGACTGTTTTTGTTCTTAACATCAGGACCCGAGAACTCACTGTTAGGCTTTGACCATTGCCATTATTAGATAGTTCATGTTACGAGCTTCGTTTTGATATGTGGTTCGCTTGAATCCGATGTACGGTTTAGGAGAAACGACCGTTTTAAGTAACGGCGTTTCGCGAACGAACCATTACCCCTCGCCTTACTTTGAAACATTAGTTAAGGACCTTAAATGACTAATTGGATTATGAAACAATTAAGTAAAGTGGATTAGGCATTGGTAAGGTACTCGCGAAAGAATCGCCTTAAAACTCTTAATGGTTAAATTATTAAAAATGGTGGAGCCGAGGGTACTCGAGCGACTTAAGTGAATCATTAAGCGCAAAAGCGAACGTTAAGGTCTAATTGATTAAGGTATAGATTCATAAGTGACTTTGGTTTAATTCCAACTTATATGTTGTTTATAGGTTACCAGACTCGTCCCAAGCCATTTATCACCCCCAGTCGCTCGGGCAAGTTTTCTACCCGTTCTACTGTTGTTGTGATGTATATATGTATATGCATTATCTTGTGATAAGTGCATGATTGTTATTAGCAAATCTTGCGATATATTGGAGCATGCTGATATGGTATATATGCATGTCTGTTTTGTAATCTTGATATCTAATTGTTGATTCAAATGCTTATAAACTGCATAATACCTATGCTAGAGATAAGCAGTAGTTGTGTGTACCCTTAGTATAGGGGACCCAAAGGTGAACATTTTCTAAACTGAGAGTCGATGTTCCCGGGTGTAATATATATATATATATATATATGTATATATATATTTATATATATATAGATATAGTATTCAAAACTATTAATCGAATAAGGTTTATTCGATAACTTTATTTTATTTAATGAATATTATTTTGAATATTCATTCGAGGACTTATGACTTCGCTTATTTTATTAAATGAATATTTTTTTGAATATTCATTCGAGGACTTATGACTCCGCTTATTTTATTAAATGAATATTATTTTAAATATTCATTCGAGGACTTATGACTTCGCTTCTTTTATTAAATAATATTCTTTATTTTATTAAAGAATAATGTTTCGATAATCAAACTTATTTTCGATTATTCAAATAAAGATCGTACTTTCGTATAAGTATATCTTTGGTTATTTATTATTCATTTCAAGTATAAGTTTTAAAACTTCTACTTCAAATATTTTTATAAGGATTATCCTTATGGGAATATTATTTAAATAATAATATTCAGATATTTTCTAATATATCGGGACTGATTTATTTCATTAAATCAGCATTACTCCAAACATTCTTAAAAATGTTTTCGAGTCTTCAAAATGATTTTAAAAGTTAGAGCGGATCCCAAAACTCGTTTTCAAATTTAAGATCTTCCTTTCGAAGGGGATTTAAATACTCGCTTAAAAATTGAGGGATCCGGCTCTGTGGTGTATTTTATATTCGCAACGAGGTTGCTGTTTTGATAAATGAATTGATTACTTACCCAACGTTCGGGAAGTAAGTCCATCTAATTGAGTCGGCATAAGCGACAGGCTGGGGTACGGTCTATCAAAGTGTAAGTGGCTGGGTGGCAGCCCATCAACGCGTAAGAGGCCGGGTGGCGGTCCAGCACAAGGTCCTAATGAGGTCAGGGTGATGACCGGTGGGGGATTCATCCATCTACTAGTAGAAAAGGTTACTTATTGGTATCTTTGCCTGATCAGCAAGATATCAGGTTTATGCCAAAATTCTTATTGAATATTGCAACTCTGTTCATACTTTGCATGACAGAGGTTTTCAGGAAATTTATGAGAGATATATATGGATATATATATATATATATATATCGGGACTTAATGAAGTATCTCGTAACTTAATTTCATTCAATAATATTTCAAAGATCGAATCTATGCAAGTCTTATCTTGTAGTCTCATCTATGTGATGAACTTTTGAAACTGGTTATAACTTGAACGGTGGTAGTTCAAGTAGTATTTGGAAAAGATATAAGTATATTGGGGTATCTTGTAACTTCATCTTTTCAACTTATATCTGGTTAATGATTATCTTATGCATGACAAAGATTTTCAGAAAAACGTTGAGACAAGGTTAGATATATAAGATCACCTTGCAACGATATTTTTTTATACAGTTATAAACTGGAACTCTGTGTATATTATACATGGCAGAGGATTTCAAAGATTTTGAAAAGTATATAATTATATATACTGAATGTTTTGCGACTTCATCGCGTTAAGATATCAAACTTGGTTCATTTCTTCTTGACCAAGACTTTCATGAGTACTATGAGAATGCTCATATATTGTTAATTATTATACCTATTATTTCGGTGGGCTTGTTGCTCACCCTTGCTTTCTTCTTTTATCACACAACAACAGATAGACATGATGAACAGGACCAAGCTCTCAATTCGTGAGCGGATAGGAAACGTTCCGCAGTTTCCTGTAGGCATTGATGCCGTTGTAGCTGAGGTAGGAACTACCAATAGGCTAGGCTTTCAACTTTTGTTGTACCAGACTTATGTACATTTATAAACTGTAATAATGGCAAATAATATGTAAATTTATTCAGAAACCCTTTTGAGGTGTAATGACTTATAATTGTGGAATAAAATGACTTGTGTTATTTTTGGATATTCATCTCTGAGACTATAACTTGTGGTGTGTGTGTATATTGTGGGGTCATAGTACGCAGTAGATGATTGTTTATTAAGAATTAGGTGTTATTAAGGGAAATGGAACTCGTGACAACGTGGATCCCCGACCCCGGATTTGGGGGTGTTACAGAAATGGTATCAGAGCCAAGTGTTATAAACCCTCAGAGATGAAGTGACGTTAAAATAATAAGTTCACTAAGATAAATAAGAACTTTTGCCAAGTTCATAGTCGGACTACCTAACGTAGTACTGATAGTTAAAACCCTTAGGGGAACCCTTATAAATATCGTGATAGAGGCGTAGTTCGTTATCGTATATGGTAGCGGGACTCCGAACCCTGAGGTTGAGGACCAACAACGCGATGATATTTTATTAGGTATTGGAGATCAAATTGTGGATCCGATAGAGCGTCCTAATGAGGGACCGGATGATGTTCATATTGAGGATGTAGCGGTTGAGGATGTTGTCCTAGAAGGGATTGTTGCTGAGGAGGATCCCGTGGGGGATCCTGACAAAAATGAATAAAGGACCACTGAGGAATTGATAACCATGGTTTGGGAAACTACCAGAGGTAGGATTGGTCGGTCACTACCGGAGGTTCGTTCAAGTTCGTAAAGATAGTAGCCCCTTTAACGCGGCTTACTCATAAGACTGAGTAGTTCGAATGGATAGAGAAATGCGAGAACAGCTTTCAAGAACTGAAGCAAAGGTTGGTGACGGCTCCTATGTTGGCGTTTCCGGATGGAAAAGGAGATTTTGTGTTTTGTAGTGATGCTTCGCATAAGGAATTAGGGTGCTTCTTATACAGCACAACAAGGTAATCGTGTACGCATCAAGACAATTAAGGGAATGTAAAATTCGATATCCCCACCCATGAGCTTGGGCTCGTGGCAATAGTTTTGCCCTAAAGATTGGAGGCACTACTTGTATGGAGAGAAGTGTGAGATTTACACAAGCCATAAGTGCTCTAGTGCATTTTCACGCAGAAAGAGCTCAACATGCGCCCAAGGAGGTGGTTAGAGCTAATCAAGGATTACGATAATGAGATTCTTTATCATCCAGGGAAAGCCAAAATGGTGGCTAATGCCCTTAGTATAAAGGAGAGACTCAAAATGAAAATGTCTTTGGGAGAGTTGATAAGATATTTTGAGAAAATGGAAATAGAAGTGAAGGTAACCGGAGCCGGTACCGAAACGTTGTTTGAGATTGCAATACAGCCCGAATTATCGAAAAAGATCATATTATACCAAGAAAAAGTGATGAATGAAGGCAGAGAGTCAATGACTGGAGAAGAGATTAATACCAAGAAAGATGATAAGGGAATAACGAGGTATTCCTACAAAATTTGGGTTCCAAACGTTTAAGAGCTTAAGGACTGGATCTTAGATGAAATCCATAGCTCGAGGAATAAGATTTAGGGCAAACCCCGAATGTGATAGTCAGGGAGGTTGCCATTAAGAAAGAAGGAGCCCATAACATAATGAAGTGGAAAACAAGGATTTTAACGTATAAGATAACCCCAAGTATGGGAGAAGGATGAAACATTTCATACTAAGGAAACAGAAAGTCGAGTAAGGAAAGGAGACCCGAGACGGTACTCCTATACGGCAATTCATGGACCTGTCTAAAGAGAACTTAGACTATTATCCCCAACCACCACCCTGAGGAGACAGTACGGTGGGAAATTCTTTCAGGACCTTTAAGTCGTTAAGCTCTCGAAGTTCCAAGAAACAAGCGAACCCAGTAGAGGCGAGAGCCTGGCTAAAGGAAATATAGGAATCATTTGAGATTCTAAATGATGGACAAATCACAAAAGACTGTTTTTGTCACTTACCCTCCTAAGAGAGAGGCCACCCTCTAGTGAAAGACCAAGAAAGGCACGGAGCCAGAGGTTAGAATAAACTGATTAAAGTTCAGTGAATTGTTTTCGGGAAAGTAATTCCCAAGGTTATGGAGATAGTGTAAAAGCTTTAGAGCCGAAACAAAGGCGGACGAGTATGATAAATTATGAATCTAAGATTGTAAAAGTTGTCAAGATTTGTTCTGAGGACTAGAATCCCAGAATGACGGGATGTTTGAAATCAATGCTTATGTTGTGTTAGTTCATGTAATGGTTGTAATGGAAACGAAAATAAAAGACTGAGAAGGGAAGGAGTATAAAGGGATATAAAGGAAATAGAGTTGAGAAGTGATAAGGGAGTTAGGTATGGGAAACCCTAAGAAACCCTTGCAATAAATATAGAGAAGTGTGTCATCATCAGCGTGATGGTGACTGATCATGAGATAAATTCAAGGTTTGAAGGCGTCAGCAATACGTATAGTTAATTCCCTTGAAGTTGACAGTATTGGATGAAAATTTGAGATAAATCGATTGATTAATAAGGAAACACGGATGGACTGAGGAGACAAGAAAGTAAGAAATTAGGAAAACTGGATGAAGGAAGTGACCTTCAAGAATGTGAAGTGTAAGACCGGGGGCATGATACCCAGAAAGAGAGACACCAGGTATGAAAGATATCCCAACATTGAGATGACTATTGAGATAAACAACAAACGTAAATTCACGTTGAACATGACCAGTATCTTTCAGAACATCCATGTGATCATTACCAAATCAGGAAAGAAAAGTAGATAACCATTATTATCTTTTGGAGGCCATATTGATTGACCTCATTTTGAATACAAATGTTATTGTGAAATTAGGCATATACTATCGAGATGGGAATGATTGAATAAGACACCCTTATCAGGGATACATGACTTGATTTATCTATGGAAGGATGCAAGTACCTTTTTAAAAAAGGTGGAATTAAGGATGGAACCTCGATAACTTGAGATGAACCATAGAGGAATGCATAAAGGTTGGAATTTCACCCTTAATAGGGACATTATGAGTTGGGTAGTATGGAATGAAGGACTAAGGTAACAACAACCTTTAAAGATCAGTAGAGAAATTTTTCAGAAGTACTTAAACAATGGTTCTAGTATTAGTAAATGGTATCTTGATATGCCCTGTACCTAGGGAGTACCGGATGAAGAATTTAAGGATAACCTTAGAGGTTTTACAAGGAAAAAGGTAATATTCAAAGTTCTCAAGAATAGAAATTTTATAAAGGAAATGTGACGTAATTATAATAATGCCAAGTGGGGCACGTGTTAAACCACGAGAAAGTATGGATCGAACCAGTAAAGGTCGAAATTGTTCAAGGCAATTAGGACCTAAGATAAAAGATGTCCTAAGTATGATCGAGAGTCAATCGTGACAATGAGTAACCTCTAAAGACTGAGGAAATAACTTATGGAAAAATGGTGATTTTTTTTATTACTCATCAGATTTTAAGGAAAACATCTTCACACAAGCAGTGATTGGAAATGAGGTAGAAAATTTAGTTGGAGATCGTTCAAATGACATTGATTATAAGGAAATTTTACTATCAGGAAAGGCCAAAGAGGTGGCCGACACTTTAAGTGTAAGAGGGCAATCATAGGCGCTCGTGCCAGAGGAATACAGTGATGATGGTTGAAGCCGTAAAGGTTGTATTATGGTTTGGAAGATTGACATTCCTTCTGATGAGTGTGTAATACTCAACCGTGATAGTAGCTTGGTAAAGATTTAATTTATGTAATCGCCATGAGCGGGCTATCTATCTTATAAGGACATATCTTGAGATAAGCCAGGACCATGTTACGAAAGGACTAAATGAACCTTTGAGCTTCATGTATCCTGATAAAGACATATGATTAAGAATGGTATTAACCTGCTATCGTTGCTTTTATTGAAACTCTTCTGCAATTTTATCTGCTTCATGTCATGAAAGTACGTCAGGATCTGGAGTGTTCTTCATGAATTATGAATGGTGATTATGTTAACTCCTTAGAAGAATTTGATACGACAGGTATGGACTCCGTATGGTTAGCTATTAATATTCCAAGGAAAATGAATGACGACAGTAGGTCAGTAGTGGACCCTAGTAATGCAGCAATGATTTTTTTGAATAATGAGCCGATTACAACCGTGAGAGTTGTAGTGTAATGGATGTTGAGATTGGGTACCACTAATCGGGTTGTGGTGATGTATAAGTTATCATTAATAGACTAATTAAGTCGATTATTTACCTATTAAATACTTATTCCTTCTTATCAATAGAGAGTCGTATTACTATACGAGGAAGGTTGCGGTGCAAGCATAGAATTCTAGTAACGATGATGTCTAGAATGAAATCCCAGATTCGATTCTTGATGTCGAGGGAGTTTCAAAGGTGATTGTGTATAAGCTCGAGCAAGAGAATGGGTCCATAGAATAATGGACAGAATAGCAAAAATATTTAGGCAGGTGAAATGCGATGCTATTATACTTGATGTTGATTTATATAAACATATGTTTTGTTCTCCTATGACAAACCTCTATAGTTCAGAGGTAGATTCCAGGCCAGATATTTTGTGGCAGTATATTTTATATATATACAATTCTCTTCAATTCATTCTTTTCTCTCCTTTTCATTTTGTATAAGCTGAGAAGAACAACCCTTTCAGAAGGGGAGGTATTTCCGAATGATTATCTATCTATGTGATAGAATCCTAGTAGGATACCACATGTTGTTTAATTGCTTGTCAAGTACTAAAGGCTGGCCACCTTCTGTACTGACTATGCAATAGAACAAGTGTTCATGATCATAGTGATCTCTCAATAAATTCTTTTACTTCTATACGAAGGACCAAGCTTTCGAAGATGGAGGCAGCTAGAGATGAAGTGGTACCAAGTAAGGTGGTATTCCGATTCTAACGCGTCTGTGATACTAAGGTTGACGCGATTATTAAGAGTTTATAAAACTCTAGCGAGTAAAGGTATATCTAGAATAGTATCCTGTATGGAAGATAGTAACGATTACGAACTGGAAAAGAAGGGGTATTGAGAAGCAAAAGTTATAGTGCTAGAAGCTATGATGAAATTATGTGCAATAGACTTGAAAGAATTTAGAATGATCACTTAACGCGGATTGAGTTTTCTCACGACAATGGATCGTATGTCAGGTATCGAGATATCTCCTTATGAGATCCTTGAGGGAAGACAATGTCGATCTCCCTTATGTTAGGATGAAGTTGCTCTAGCGCAAGATGCTCAGACCCGCAGTAGTCCAAAGGACCAAGGATATAATAGATCTAATCAGAGGATGGCTGGTAGTAGCCCAAGATGGACACACGAAGTATGTTGATTTGACACGAAATGACAAAGAGTAGGAAGTAGGGGACCTAGTGTTGTTATAGGTATTCTTTTGGAAAGGATGGATGTGGTTCGGAAAGAAAGGAAAGCTAAGCCCACGAATTGTTGGACCCTTGGATATATTAAGAAGTATTGGGAAGTTAGCATATGAGCTATCCCTACCCCCGAATATGTAGCAAGTTCATAACGTGTTCCACGTATCAATGTTAAGGAAGTATAATTCGGATGCCAGACAAATAGGGGCATATGAGCGCATAGGCATGCAACCAGATGTAACATATATAGAGCAACCAGAAAGGGTTATAGATCAAAAAGGAACAAGTGCTTAGGAGAAGGGTTATCAAACTAGGCAGAGTTTGGTGGTAGAACTACAATGTGGGAAAATTTACTTGAGACTTAGAAAGTGCAATGCTAAGAGAGCATCCATATTCATTTTCTATCTGATTCCGGGACGGAATCCTTTTAAGGAGGGGAGACTGTAATAACCCAAAATTTTGGACTTTTTGTAACCCTTATGAATAGTGATTTTGCTGATTATTCTGAATAAGAAAACTTTTCATACCACACTTTGTAGGGGTTCTTTTATTGTTATTCTGAGATCTTATTAGTACTCTATATGGTATATAAGTGTATGTAAAGATCGTCAGAATCCAAATTCGAACACTTTGATTTTTCCCGAAAATCCACCAGATACCGAAAGAATTGAGTATAAGGTAACAGGATAAAAAGGATTTTAATTCAAGGATTATAAGAGAAGATCATAAAAGGAGTATAATGTATTGAGAAAGGTTAAGGAAACCTAAGTAATAAGATCCCGGGTATGATCCCTCAAACGATAAACGAGAACGAAAGTTAAGCGAACCGTAAACAGATCACCGATCATTAGGCAAGTAATTAGGAGTTAATCAAAGAGGTTAGTGACGATGATGTCATCAAACCAATAAGAAGAGGACAAGCATGGGAAGGTGACATAAGAATGATGACCTAAGCATGACAAAAAGAAGTGTGTTGTTGGTTGATTGTGAACCACACAAAATTTACCATGGTAATAATCTAATTAACAAACAAAGTGGATCAACCAAGCCAAAAACAAATCATAACATCAAAAAACACAAAACACTTCCATTTTCAAGAAGAGCTCTCGGCTTTGTTCATTTCAAAGGAAGAAAAAAACTCAAATCCAAGTTCCAAGCTTTGTTAATTAGTGAGGTAATTATCTAAGGATCCTTGTACATTGATATAGATATCCTATAAGTTTAAGCTTCAAATTCCTTCACAATCTCTTCCTAAAATTCATGGAAGAAGAGAGTGAATAGTGTTTTTTAAGAACTTGAAATTTTGATCTTGTGTTTTTTGTTTAGATAAAATTTTAGTAAGGATTTTCCAAGGTTGTTTCAAGCTCATTAGTTACTCCTACTCTCAAGGAAGGTATAATCTCTTAACCTAGCATTATTATTGAATGTTAAGAGCTTATTATGAGTAGTATAGTTCATGAGAGGCATGATTATTGAATGTTTAGATATTGGTTAGTTTTGTAATGTTTTTGGAATTATAAATCTTGGATTATTGGTTAATGAACTTAAGTATAGTTTTAGTTCATGTTTGAGAATAATATAAATTGGAGAAATTGAGGTGTTGGGGCTGTTGTAGTATTGTATGCATGGAGTTTGGTTGTATGGTTGATTTGTGGTTGATTTGTGGTTGATTAGGAGTAGGATAAAATTTGGCAATCGCGTAAACATAGCCGTCGTAATGTCCAATTTACTTTAGACTGTTTTTGTTCTTAACATCAGGACCCGAGAACTCACAGTTAGGTTTTGACCATTGCCATGATTAGATAGTTCATGTTACGAGCTTCGTTTTGATATGTGGTTCACTTGAATCCGATGTACGGTTTAGGAGAAACGACCGTTTTAAGTAATGGCGTTTCGCGAACGAACCATTACCCCTCGCCTTACTTTGAAACATTGGTTAAGGACTTTAAATGACTAATTGGATTATGAAAGAATTAAGTAAAGTGGATTACGAAGTTCTTAAGGTACTCGTGAAAGAATCGCCTTAAAACTCTTAATGGTTAAATTATTAAAAATGGTGGAGCCGAGGGTACTCGAGCGACTTAAGTGAATCGTTAAGCGCAAAAGCGAACGTTAAGGTCTAATTGGTTAAGGTATAGATTCATAAGCGACTTTGGTTTAATTCCAACTTATATGTTGTTTATAGGTTACCAGACTCGTCCCAAGCCATTTATCACCCCCAGTCACTCAGGCAAGTTTTCTAACCGTTATACTGTTGTTGTGATGTATATATGTATATGCATTATCTTGTGATAAGTGCATGATTGTTATTAGCAAATCTTGCGATATATTGGAGCATGCTGATATGGTATATATGCATGTCTGTTTTGTAATCTTGATATCTAATTGTTGATTCAAATGCTTATAAACTGCATATTAACTATGATAGAGATAAGCAGTAGTTGTGTATAACCTTAGTATCGGGGACCCAAAGGTGAACATTTTCTAAACCGGGAGTCGATGTTCCCGAGTATAATATATATATTTATTTATATATATATATATATAGTTTTCAAAACTATTAATCGAATAAGGTTTATTCGATAAATTTATTTTATTTAATGAATATTATTTTGAATATTCATTCGAGGACTTATGACTCCGCTTATTTTATTAAATGAATATTATTTTGAATATTCATTCGAGGACTTATAACTCCGCTTATTTTATTAAATGAATATTATTTTGAATATTTATTCGAGGACTTATGACTCCGCTTCTTTTATTAAATAATATTCTTTATTTTATTAAAGAATAATGTTTCGATAATCAAACTTATTTTCGATTATTCAAATAAAGATCGTACTTTCGTGCAAGTATATCTTTGGTTATTTATTATTCATTTCAAGTATAAGTTTTAAAACTTCTACTTCAATTATTTTTATAAGGATTATCCTTATGGGAATATTATTTAAATAATAATATTCAGATATTTTCTAATATATCGGGACTGATTTATTTCATTAAATCAGCATTACTCCAAACATTCTTAAAAATGTTTTCGAGTCTTCAAAATGATTTTAAAAGTTAGATCGGATCCCAAAACTCATTTTCAAATTTAAGATCTTCCTTTCGAAGGGGATTTAAATACTCGCTTAAAAATTGAGGGATCCGGCTCTGTGGTGTATTTTATATTCGCAACGAGGTTGCTGTTTTTATAAATGAATTGATTACTTACCCAACGTTTGGGAAGTAAGTCCATCTAATTGAGTCGGCATAAGCGACAAGCCGGGGTACGGTCTATCAAAGGGTAAGTGGCTGGGTGGCAGCCCATCAACGCGTAAGAGGCCAGGTGATGACCGATGGGGGATTCATCCATCTACTAGTAGAAAAGGTTACTTATTGGTATCTTTTTCTGATCAGCAAGATATCAGGTTTATGCCAAAATTCATTGAATATTGCAACTATGTTCGTACTTTACATGACAGAGGTTTTCAGGAAATGTATGAGAGATATATATGGATATATATATATATATATATATATATATATCGGGACTTAATGAAGTATCTCGTAACTTCATTTCATTCAATAATATTTCAAAGATCGAATTTATGCAAGTCTTAACTTGTAGTCTCATCTATGTGATGAACTTTTGAAACTTGTTATAACTTGAACGGTGGTAGTTCAAGTAGTATTTGGAAAAGATATAAGTATATTGGGGTATCTTGTAACTTCATCTTTTTAACTTATATCTGGTTAATGATTATCTTATGCATGACAAAGATTTTCAGAAAAACATTGAGACAAGGTTAGATATATAAGATCACCTTGCAACGATATTTTTTTATACAGTTATAAACTGGAACTCTATGTATATTATACATGGCAGAGGATTTCAAAGATTTTGAAAAGTATATAAGTATATATACTCAATATTTTGCGACTTCGTCGTGTTAAGATATCAAACTTGGTTCATTTCTTCTTGACCAAGACTTTCATGAGTACTATGAGAATGCTCATATATTGTTAATTATTATACCTATTATTTCGGTGGGCTTGTTACTCACCCTTGCTTTCTTCTTTCATCACACAACAACAGATAGACATGATGAACAGGACCAAGCTCCCAATTCGTGAGCGGATAGGAAACGTTCCGCAGTTTCCTGCAGTCTTCTGGAAGCATTGATGCCGCTGTAGCTGAGGTAAGAACTACCAATAGGCTAGGCTTTCAACTTTTGTTGTACCAGACTGATGTACATTTATGAATTGTAATAATGGCAAATAATATGTAAATTTATTCAGAAATCCTTTTGAGGTGTAATGACTTATAATTGTGGAATAAAATGACTTGTGTTATTTTTGGATATTCATCTCTGAGACTATAACTTGTGGTGTGTGTGTATATTGTGGTGTCACAGTACGCAGTAGATGATTGTTTATTAAGAATTAGGTGTTATTAAGGGAAATGGAACTCGTGACAACCTGCATCCCCGGCCCTGGATTTAGGGGTGTTACACCAGCTCTCTCCTTGAACTCTGTGAGCAGGGTAGAATCACCAGTCATGTGTCTTAAACAGCCACTATCCAAGTACCATAGATTCTTTCTGTTTCCCTGCATACATCAAAATCAAATCAAGTTGATTTTGGTATCCAAGTTTCGTTGGGTCCTGCCTTGTTAGCTTTCTTTTTCTGTTTCTTAGGTTTGATCTCATTTGACTTGGGGATATCAGATTCATCCTTAGACATTTGAGTTGGACCTTTGAAACCATTCATTACAGCATAATTATCATGCATATTTTGATTAACAGGAAATGGCATGCTACTAGTAAACATGTTATTCCAGCAAGGCATGCTAAATGGCATTTGTGGTATACTAAATATAGCATAATTAGGATTAGGTGCAAATGGCATATTAGCAAACTGTGCATTCATATTATGTGTAGACATAGCATTCATAGGCATAGAAGGCATGGCATTTATGTTGGTAAAATGAGGTGGCACAGATATGGAAGTAGGCATGGCAGTTTGGCAATTAACAGACAAATGATTTACACTACCATACTTGACACAAATTTTTCGAGGAGCATATTTATCAGGTGTGTAGTTGTTATGCTTGTTAATTCCTACTTTACCATTTCTATTATTTTCTTTTTAGCCTCTGTATTAACGCCAATATTTTCCAGTCTGTCACTCATTTGCTTGACAGTCATATGACCAATATTAGCCTTTTTCTCCTTCTTCACTTGACTGGATTCTCCGGGAACAAAATTCTTGGAAACTGATCCATATTTCTCATTTAACTTGGTAAGTTTGGCTTTACTCACAGGTTTGCTCACAGTCGACGGATGAGGATTTATATCACTCATCGGATAACCCTTTTTGTTATCTGACGGATGACCCTCATCATCCATCGAGTCTACATCTGTTAGCAATCCTTCAACCAAATTGGATACCAGCTTCTCCTTATTCTTCTTCCAAACTGCATCACAAAAGGACTCAATACCTTGAACTTTAGTGATTTGAGCATGAACATCTCTAGATGTTTTCCATGCCTTAATCACCTCCTGTTCTCGTTCAAGCTGCTTCTTCATGATCTCTTCTTTCTTCAAGGACTTAGTTAATTCATCCATAGCAATTTTACACTCAATTCTCAATTTTTCAAATTCAATGAACTGAGACTGTAGCACATTATTCCTCTCACTTAAAAACAAATTGTTTTCTTTGATTTTAGCATTTTCCATAGTAAGAGACTTAAGTGTAACACGCAAATGATATAATTCTGTAGACATGTCATTTATTGCATCATTACACTCAGCTTTAGATAAATGTGCAAGGTTAGTGGTGATTACCTGATTACTTGAAGAACTTGTCTCTGTTTCATCAGACTTGGCCATTAGGGTTAGATTGACATAGCTGACATCCTCATCCTCATCCAGACCATCTGTTGCTCGATTATTTTCTTGTGTAATGAAAGCCCTTTCCTTTTGTTTGGGCAACTCAAAGTATTTCTGTTTATAATCCATAGGCTCAAACTTCTTTTTGCTGGAATCTGACTTTCAACACTCACTGTCAAAGTGCCCAGCTAAGCCACATTTGAAACATTTAAATTTTGATTTATCCACCATGTTTTTATTTGGCTTAGCTGCTCCAAAGTTCTTCTTGAACTTGAGCTTGGAAAATCTTCTGGAAAGAAATGCAAGATGTTCATCAATATCCTCCATATCATCTTGGCTCAAAGAATCTTCATTTTCTGCTACCAGCCCCTTGCCCTTGTTTTCACAGACCTTTGAAGTTGATTTAACAGCTTCCATCTTCATCTCCTTCTCTTTCTCTAACTCAGCAACTAGTGCAATGGATCCTCCTTTCTTCTTTCCTCTCTCCATCCTCTCATCTTGCTCTATTTCAAGCTCATAAGTTTTCAGGATGCCATACAGTCTCTCCAAAGTAAACTGTAACACCCCCAGATCCGGGGTCGGGGATCCGGGTCGTCACGGTCTTTCTTTCCACAATATCACTTCACTTAATTAATAATAACCAACCTTATGCTGTGACCCCACACTAACATACACCACAACCCGTTATAGTCTCAGAGATGAAATTCAAATAAGTACAAGTCTTTGAATCCACAATTTAAAAGTTATTACAACCCAAAACGATTACTTGATAAATTTACAGTTAATTGCCATTATCTGCCACAAGTTATAATTATACATAATTGATTCTCCAAAAGCAGATGGTCTAATCTACAATAGATCTACCTCTGCAGCTATAGCAGCTACGACATCAACGGGAAGACGCGGAACGCTTTCCACGCGCTTGCGCTGGGTCTGCTGGAGTCTGGTCATCTTTCCTAACTGTTGTTGTGTGATGAAAGAAGAAAGCAAGGGTGAGCAGCAAGCCCACCAAAATAATATGCATAATTATTTACAGTATATGAGTCTACTCATAATACTCATGAAAGTCTTGGTCAAACGAAATGAACCAAGTTGATAACTTAATGCGATGAAGTCGCAAAATATTCAGTATATATATATATACATATATACTTTTCAAAATATTGGAAGTCCTCTTCCATGCATAATATACACAAAGTCCCAGTGTATAACTGTATATAAAAAATATCGTTGCAAGGTGATCTCATATATCTAACCTTGTCTCAACGTTTTTCTGAAAATCTTTGTCATTCATAAGACAATTATTAATTAGATATAAGTTTAAAAGATGAAGTTACCAAATACTTCACTACATTTATATCATTCCCAATACTACTTGAACTACCACCGTTCAAGTTATAATCAATTTCAAAAGTTCATCCCACTGATGAGACCACAAGATAAGACTTGAATAGATTCAATCTTTGAAAGATTATTGAATGAAAAAGTTATGAGATACTTTATTTAGTCCCGATATATATATAACCACATATATATATCCCTTTAAACATTTCCTGGAACCTCTGTTATGTGAAGTATGAACAGAGTTCGAAACATCCAATGAATTTTGGAAAGGAAAAGAATTTTGGCATAAACCCGATATCTTGCTGATCAGGCAAAGATACCAATAAGTAACCTTTTCTACTAGTAGATGGACGAATTCCCCACTGGTCATCACCCTGGTCATAATTAAGACCTATGCTGGACTGCCACTCAGCCACCTATGCATTTGATGGACTCCCACTGAGCCACTTACACAATAATAGACCGTACCTCGGCCTGTCGCTTATGCCGACTCAATGAGAGGGGCTTACTTCCCGAACGTTGGGCAAGTAATCAATTCATTTACCAAATCTGCAACCTTGTTGCGAATATAAAATACACCACAGAGCCGGATTCCCCAGGTTTTGAGCGAGTATTTAAATCCCCTTAAAAGGAAGATCTTAAATATAAAAATGAGTTTTTGGGATCCGCTCTGACTTTTAAAAATCATTTTGAAGACTCGAAAACACTTTAAAGAGTGTTTGGAGTAAGGCTGATTTAATGAAGTAAATCAGTCCCCAGAATATTTTAGAAAATGACTGAATATTATTATTTTAAATAATATTCCCATAAAGAATAATCTTTATAAAAATAATTGAAGTAGAAGTATTAACTTATACTTGAAATAAACATTAAATAACCAAAGATATACTTATATGAAAGTATTATCTTTATTTGAATAATCGAAAATAAGTTTGATTATTAACACCTTATTCTTTAATAGAATAAAGAATATAATTCAGTACATAATCGGAGTCATAGATCCTCAAATGAATATTCAAATAATATTCAATAAATAATATAAACTGAGTCATAAACCCCCGAATGAATATTCAAATAATATTCAAATAATAAAATAAAGGTATCGAATAAACCTTATTCGATCCATAGTTTTAAAAACTATATCCATATATATATATATAAATATATATATATAATATACTCGGGAACATCGACTCCCGGTTTAGAAATATGTTCACCTTTTATCCCCTATACTAAGGGTATACGCAACTACTTGCTTATTTCTAGCATAGGTATTATGCAACTATAAGCACTGAAATCAACAGATAGATAACCAGATTACGAAACAGACATGCATATATACCATATTAGCATGCTCCAATATATCGCAAAATTTGCTAATAACAATCATGCAATATCACAAGATAATGCATATACATATATTTACATCACAACAACAGTATAACGGGTAGAAAACTTGCCTGAGCGACTTGGGGTGATAAAAGGCTCGGGACGAGTCTGGTAACCTATAAACAACAAGTAAGTTGGAATTAAACCAAAATCACTTGTAAATCTATACTTTAACTAACTTAGACTCTAACGCTTGATTTTGCGCTCACTGATTTGCTTAAGTCACTCGGGTACCCTCGGCTCCTTCATTTTTAATAATTTAACCTTTACGAGTTTTAAAGCGATTCCTTCGCGAGTGACTTACCAACTGCCTAAAACACTTACCATAAATGTTTCATGCATTAATTAACCCTTTTTGGTCTTTAACCTACATTTCAAAGTAAGGCGAGGGAAAAAGTTTCGTTCGTGAAACGCCGTTACTTGAAACGGTCGTTTCTCCTAAACCGTAAGTCGGAATCGAACGAACTACATATCAAAACGAAGCTCGTAACATGAGCTATCTAAACATGGCAGTGGTCACAATCTAGCAGGGGGTTCTCGGGTCCTAATGCTATGCACAAAAACAGTCCAAAGAAAATCGGACGTTACGACGGCTATGTTTACGCGATTTCCCATTTTTTTAAACCATTCAAACCCATTCCAAATCAACCCCAAATCCAACCTCAAATCCATCATACAACAATCATCCATCCTTATCACATCATAACAACCCCAACCAATTCAATTTAATCATTCATACTTATGCCTAAACTTAACTTTAATCATACTTAAGTTCTTTTATTCAAAACCACAACATTTACCATTTATACTTATTCCTCACATGAACTAAAAGCTTTACTTAGGTTCTTTAACTAATTACCAAGATTTACAACTCCAACAATACAACAAAACCAACTAATCTCTACAACTCAACCAAACTTCAACCATTCAAGCATCATGCTTCACATATGCTAAATCAAACACATTCAATCCTAATTACTCAAAACTAAAGCTAGGGTTTGTAGTTTATACCTTCCTTGGAGAGTGGAGAATCAAGAGGATGGCTTGGAATCACCTTTAAAGTCTTTATCCAAGCTTAATCTAAACAAAACTTCAAGAACACAAATTTTAGTTCTTGAAAACACTATTCACCATCTTCTTTGATGATTTATAGAAAAAGATTGGCTTGGAATTAGAAGCTTAAACTTATAGGAAGTATGTAACTTAATTAGGAGAAGCTAGGATAATTACCTTGGAAAATAACAAGTGGAGGAGCTTGGACTTTCAAAAATTAAGAAACCCACCCGAGAGCTTCATGAAGAATGGAGAATTTTGTGTTTTGTTTGATGAAAATGAAATGATTTGCTTGGTTGGTTGATTTGGTTTTGTTTTTGCTTTAGTGAATTACCTTCTTGCCCTTGGATTTGTGTGGTTACAAAGCCACCACACCTCCTCCTTCCCATGTCATGCTTATCTCATCCACATGATGTCATCCTTCCTTCCTTGTCTTCTTTCTATTGGTTGGATGACATCATTCCCATTAATCCCTTTGATTAACTTCCTAATCGTTTGCCTAATGACCGCTGATCTGCTATACGGTTCGCTTAACTTTCGTTCTCGTTTTATCGTTTGAAGGATCATACCCGGGATCTTATTACTTAGGTTCCCTTAACCTTTCTCAATATATTATATTCCTTCTATGATCCTCTTTTATAATCCTTTAATTTAAATCCTTTTTATCCTGTTACCTTATACTCAATTCTCTCCGTATATTGTGGATTTCCGGGAAAAACCAAAGTGTTCGGAATTGGATTCTGACGATCTTTACATACACTTATATACTTCATAGAGTACTAATAATATCCCATAAGATCAATAACAGAACCCCTACATAGCGTGGCATGAAAAGTTTTCTCGTTCAGCAAAAACACTATTCATAAGGGTTTCAAAAATTTCCAAAATTGGGGTTATTACAGTCTCCCCTCCTTAAAAGGATTCCGTCCCGGAATCAGATAGAAAATGAATAGGGATACCTTCCTAGCATTGCACCTTCTAACTCTTAAGTAAATTTTCCCACATTGTGGTCCTACCACCAAACTCTGCCTAGTTTAATAATCCTTCTCCTAAGCACTTGTTCTTTTTCACTCTATAACCCTTCCTGGTTGCTCCATACAGGTTACGTCGGGTTGCATATCTATGCGCTCATATGCCTCTATTTATCTGGCATCTAAATTACACTTCCTTAACATTGATACGTGAAACACGTTACGACCTGCTACATGTTCGGGGTTAGGGCTAGCTTCTATGCTATCCTCCCAATACGTCTTAATATATCCAAGGGTCCAGCAATTCGTGGACTTAGCTTTCATTTCTTTCCGAACCTCATCAATCCTCTCCAAGGGATACCTATAACATTACTAGGTCCCCTATTTCATACTCTTTATCCTTTCGTTTCAAATCAACATACTTATCATGTCCATCTTGGGCTACTACCAGCCGTCCTCTGATTAGATCTATCATATCCTTGATCTTTTGGACTACTGCGGGTCCGAGTATCTTGCGCTCTACAACTTCATCCTAACATAAGGGAGATCGACATTGTCTTCCCTCAAGGATCTCATAAGGCGACATCTCGATAATGACATATGATCTATTGTCGTAAGATAACTCAATCCGAATTAAGTGATCATTCCAAATTCTTTCAAGTCTATTGCACAGACTCTCATCATAGCTTCCAATCATTAGAGCTCTTGCTTCTCAATACCCATTCTTTTCCAGTTCGTAATCGCTACTACCTTCCGTTCCTAATATTATACGGGTTATACTTTTGCTTGTTAGCGTTCTATAACCTTTTAATAACCACGTCAACCTTAGTATCACGAATGTGTTCCCATTCCGCATACTACCACCACTTTATTACTCCTTTTTCAGTTGTTTCTATTTTCCAAAATTTGATCAATCAAATAGAAGTAAAGGAATTTGTTGAGAGATCACTATGATCATGAACACTTGTTATATTGCATAGTTAGTACAGAAGGTGGCCAGCCTTTAGTACTTGACAAGCAATTAAACAACATGTGGTATCCTACTAGGCTTCTATCACAAAGATAGATAGTCATTCGGCAATACCTCCCCTTCTGGAAGGGTTGTTCTTCTCAGCTTACATGAAATGAAAAGAAGAGAAAAGAACGAACTGAAGAGAATTGTATATATGAAAAAAAAATATACTGCCACAAAATATCTGGCTTGGAACCTACCTCTGAACTATAGAGGTTTGTCATAGAAGAACAAAACATATATGTATTTAATCAACATCAAGTATTATAGCATCGCATTTCACGTGCCTAAATATTTTCGCTATCCCGTCCATCATTCTATGGACCCATGCTCTTCCTCGAGCTTATACACAATTACCTTTGAAACTCCCTCGACATCGAAAATCGAATCTGGGATCTCATTCTAGACATCATCGTTACTTGAATTCTATGCTTGCACCGCAACCTTCCTTGTATAATAATACGACTCTCTATTGATAAGAAAGAATAATTATTCACTAGGTAGATACTCTACTTAATTAGTCTATCAATGATAACTTATACACTACCACTACCCGATTAGTGGTACTCAATCTCAACACCCATTCCAATACAACTCTCACGGTTGTAATCAGCTCATTACTCGCAGAATCATTGCTGCCTTACTAAGGTCCACCACTGACCTACTGTAGTCATTCATTTTCCATGAAGTCTTAATAACTAACCATACGGAGTCCATCCATCTCGTATCTAATTCTCCTAAGGAGTTAACATAACCACCAATCACAATTCATGAAGAACACTCCAAACTCTGACGTACTTTCATGACATGAAGCAGATAAAATTTGCAGAAGAGTTTCGCTCAAAGCAATGATAGCAGGTTAATACCATTCTTAATCATATGCCTTCAATAGAAGACTTAACTCAAAGGTTTGTTTAGTCCTTTTTGAACTATGGTCCTGGCTTATCTCAAGATAGTATCTTCTGAGATAGATAGCCCGCTCATGGCGATTACACGAATTAAACCTTTACTAACTACTATTACGGTTGGGTATTGCACAGTCATCAGAAGGAATGTCAATCTTCCAAACCATAATACAACCTTCACATTTTTTTTTTTAACCATCATCACTGTATTCTTTTGGCACACGCGCCTATAATTATCCACTTACCTTTAAAGTGTCGGCCACCTCTTTGGCCTTTCCTGATAGTAAAATTTCCTTACAGTCAATGTCATTTTAACCACCTCCAAATAAATTTTCTACCTTATTTCAATCACAGCTTATGTGAAGATGTTTTCCTTAAAATCTGATGAGTAAAAAAAAAAATATCACCATTTTTCCATAAGTTATTGCCTCAATCTTTAGAGGTTAATCACTGTCACGACTGACTCTCAATCATACTTAGAACATCTTTTATCCTAGGCCCTAATTGCCCTGACAATTTCAACCTTTACTGGTTCGATCCATACTTTCTCGTGGTTTAACATGTGCCCCACTTGGCAACATCATAATTACGTCATATTTCCTTTATCAACATTTCTATTCTTGAGAATTTTGAATATTACCTTTCTCCTTGTAAAACCTCTAAGGTTATCCTTGAATCGTTCCTCCTGTATTCCCTAGATACAGGGCATATCAAAATACCATTTACTATTACTAGAACCATTGTCTATATACTTCTGAAAATTTCTCCACGAATTCTTAAAGGTTATTGTTACCTTAACCCTTTCCAAATCATACTGTCAAAACTCATACCGTCCCTATTAAGGGTGAAATGCAAACCTTTATGCATTCCCCTAGGATTCATTTTAAGTTACCGATGTTCTAGCCTTAATTCCACCTTTAAAAGGTACCTGCATCCATCCATGGATAAATCAAGTCATATATCCTCGACAGATTATCTTATTCATCATTCCCACCTCGATAGTCGATACCTAATTTCATAATAGCATCCTTATTCAAATTGAGGTCAATCCATATGGCCTCCAAAAGATAACAACGGTTATCCGCTTGTCTTGCCTAATTTGGTAACGATAACAAGGATGTTCTGGAAGATATTGGTCGTGTTCAACGTGAACTTCTTTTTAATAATTCCTTATTTACTTCTGTTGTTTATCTCAACAGTCACCTCAATGTTGGGATATCTTTCATATCTGGCGTCTCCCTTTCTGGGTATCATGCCACCGGTCTTACACTTTACCTTCTTGAAGGTCACTTCCTTCACCCAATTTTCTTAATTCCTTACTTTCTTGTCTCCTCAGTCTATCCGCGTCTCATTATTTATCCTTCGAATTATCTCAAGGTTTCCTCGAATCTTCCCAACTTACAGGGGATAAAATATATGTATCTCTTATACCTTCAACCATCAATTTAACTCATGGTGAATCACTCTCATCCGGACGATTACATACTTTTCTATTTCTATTGCTATGAGTCTTTAGGGTTTCCTCATACCCGACTCCCTTATCATACCTCAAACTCCTTTGCCTTTATATCCCTTTCCACTTCAGTTCCTTTTTATTTCCCTTTCTCTTATCATTATTTCATGAACCATCACAACATAAGCATTGATTCCAAACATCCCGTCATTCTGGATTCGTGTCCTCAGAACGAATCTTGATAACTTTTACAACTTAGATTCATAATTTATCATACTCGTCTGCCTTTGTTCTGGCTCTAAAGCTTTTACACTATCTCCTTATCTTTGGGAATTACTTTCCCGAAAACAATTGACTGAACTTAAATCAGTTTATTATAATCTCTTGTTCCGTGCCTTCCTTGGCCTTTTACCGGCGGGTGGCCTCTCTCTTAGGAGGGTAAGTGATAAAAACAGTCTTTTGTGATTCGTCAATCATTTAGAATCTCAAATGATTCCTATATTTCCTTTAGCCAGGCTCTTGCCTCGACTGGGTCAGCTTGTTCCTTGGAACTCTGAGAGCTTAGCGATTTAAAGGTCCTGAAAGAATTTCCCACCGCACTGTCTCCTCAGGGTGGTGGTTGGGGATAATAGTCTAAGTTCTCTTTAGACAGGTCCATGAATTTCCGTATAGGAGTACCGTCTCGGGTCTCCTTATCTCGCTCGACTTTTTGTTTCCTTAGTATGAAATGTTTCATCCTACTCCCCATAATTGGGGTCATCTTTTAATTTAAAATCCTCATTTTTCACTCCATTATGTCATGGGTTCCTTCTATCTTGATGGCGACCTCCCTGACTATCACGTTCAGGGTTTGCTCTAAATCTTATTCCTCAAACTAGCTTTCATCTAAGATCTCATCTTTAAGCTCTTGAACATTTGGAACCCAAATTCTGTAGGAATACCTCATTATTCCCTTCTCATCTTTCTCGGTATTAACCTCTTATCTATTTGTTGGCTCTCTGCCTTCATTCATAACTTTTCTGGCACAATATGATCTTTTCCAATAATTCGGGCTGTATTGCTATCTCAACAGCTTTTCGGTACCGGCTCCGGTTACCTTCACTACTATTTCCATTTTCTCGAAATCTCTTATAAACTCTCCAAAAGACATTATCATCTTGAGTCTCTCCTTTTTACTAAGGGCATCAGCCACCATATTGGCTTTCCCCGAATGATAAAGAATCTCCCAATCATAATTCTTGATTAGCTCTAACCGCCTCCTCTGGCGTATGTTGAGCTCTTTCTACGTAAGAATGTACTAGAGCACTTATGGCTTAGGTAATTCTCGCACTTCTCTCCATACAAGTAGTGCCTCCAATCTTTAGGGTAAAACTATTGCCACGAGCCCAAGCTCATGGGTGGGGATATCGAATTTTAAATTCCCTTAATTATCTTGACGCAGACGCGATTATCTTGCTGTGCTATATAAGAAGCACCCTAATTCCTTGTGCGAAGCGTCACTACACTTCACAAAATCACCTTTTCCATCCGGCAATGCCAGCATAGGGGCCATCACCAACCTCTGCTTCAGTTCTTGAAAGCTGTTCTCGCATTTCTCTGTCCATTCGAACTTCTCAGTCTTACGAGTAAGCCGCGTTAAAGGGGTTACTATCTTTACAAACTTGAACGAACCTCCGATAGTGACCGGCCAATCCTACCTCTGGGAGTTGCCCTAACCATGGTCATCAATTCATCAATGGTCCTTTATCCAATCTTGCCAGGATCCTCCTTGGGATCCTCCTCAACAACTATCCCTTCTAGGACAACCTCCTCAACCGCTACCTCCTCAATATCAACATCATCCGGTCCTGCGTTAGGACGCTCTATTGGATCCATAATTTGATCTCCAATGAGTAATAAAACATCATCGCGATGTTGCTCCTCAACCTCAGGGTTCGGAGTCCCGCTACCATATACGATAACGAACTACGCTCCTATCACGATATTTATAAGGGTTCCCATAAGGGTTTTTAACTGTCAGTGCTACGTTAGGTAGCCCGACTATGAACTTGGCAAGAGTTCTTATTATCTTAGTTAACTTATTATCTTAACGTCCCATCATCTCTGAGGTTTATAACGCTTAGCTCTGATACCATTTCTGTAACACCCCCAGATCCGGGGTCGGGGATCCGGGTCGTCACGGTCTTTCTTTCCACAATATCACTTCACTTAATTAATAATAACCAACCTTATGCTGTGACCCCACACTAACATACACCACAACCCGTTATAGTCTCAGAGATGAAATTCAAATAAGTACAAGTCTTTGAATCCACAATTTAAAAGTTATTACAACCCAAAACGATTACTTGATAAATTTACAGTTAATTGCCATTATCTGCCACAAGTTATAATTATACATAATTGATTCTCCAAAAGCAGATGGTCTAATCTACAATAGATCTACCTCTGCAGCTATAGCAGCTACGACATCAACGGGAAGACGCGGAACGCTTTCCACGCGCTTGCGCTGGGTCTGCTGGAGTCTGGTCATCTTTCCTAACTGTTGTTGTGTGATGAAAGAAGAAAGCAAGGGTGAGCAGCAAGCCCACCAAAATAATATGCATAATTATTTACAGTATATGAGTCTACTCATAATACTCATGAAAGTCTTGGTCAAACGAAATGAACCAAGTTGATAACTTAATGCGATGAAGTCGCAAAATATTCAGTATATATATATATACATATATACTTTTCAAAATATTGGAAGTCCTCTTTCATGCATAATATACACAAAGTCCCAGTGTATAACTGTATATAAAAAATATCGTTGCAAGGTGATCTCATATATCTAACCTTGTCTCAACGTTTTTCTGAAAATCTTTGTCATTCATAAGACAATTATTAATTAGATATAAGTTTAAAAGATGAAGTTACCAAATACTTCACTACATTTATATCATTCCCAATACTACTTGAACTACCACCGTTCAAGTTATAATCAATTTCAAAAGTTCATCCCACTGATGAGACCACAAGATAAGACTTGAATAGATTCAATCTTTGAAAGATTATTGAATGAAAAAGTTATGAGATACTTTATTTAGTCCCGATATATATATAACCACATATATATATCCCTTTAAACATTTCCTGGAACCTCTGTTATGTGAAGTATGAACAGAGTTCGAAACATCCAATGAATTTTGGAAAGGAAAAGAATTTTGGCATAAACCCGATATCTTGCTGATCAGGCAAAGATACCAATAAGTAACCTTTTCTACTAGTAGATGGACGAATTCCCCACTGGTCATCACCCTGGTCATAATTAAGACCTATGCTGGACTGCCACTCAGCCACCTATGCATTTGATGGACTCCCACTGAGCCACTTACACAATAATAGACCGTACCTCGGCCTGTCGCTTATGCCGACTCAATGAGAGGGGCTTACTTCCCGAACGTTGGGCAAGTAATCAATTCATTTACCAAATCTGCAACCTTGTTGCGAATATAAAATACACCACAGAGCCGGATTCCCCAGGTTTTGAGCGAGTATTTAAATCCCCTTAAAAGGAAGATCTTAAATATAAAAATGAGTTTTTGGGATCCGCTCTGACTTTTAAAAATCATTTTGAAGACTCGAAAACACTTTAAAGAGTGTTTGGAGTAAGGCTGATTTAATGAAGTAAATCAGTCCCCAGAATATTTTAGAAAATGACTGAATATTATTATTTTAAATAATATTCCCATAAAGAATAATCTTTATAAAAATAATTGAAGTAGAAGTATTAACTTATACTTGAAATAAACATTAAATAACCAAAGATATACTTATATGAAAGTATTATCTTTATTTGAATAATCGAAAATAAGTTTGATTATTAACACCTTATTCTTTAATAGAATAAAGAATATAATTCAGTACATAATCGGAGTCATAGATCCTCAAATGAATATTCAAATAATATTCAATAAATAATATAAACTGAGTCATAAACCCCCGAATGAATATTCAAATAATATTCAAATAATAAAATAAAGGTATCGAATAAACCTTATTCGATCCATAGTTTTAAAAACTATATCCATATATATATATATATAAATATATATATATAATATACTCGGGAACATCGACTCCCGGTTTAGAAATATGTTCACCTTTTATCCCCTATACTAAGGGTATACGCAACTACTTGCTTATTTCTAGCATAGGTATTATGCAACTATAAGCACTGAAATCAACAGATAGATAACCAGATTACGAAACAGACATGCATATATACCATATTAGCATGCTCCAATATATCGCAAAATTTGCTAATAACAATCATGCAATATCACAAGATAATGCATATACATATATTTACATCACAACAACAGTATAACGGGTAGAAAACTTGCCTGAGCGACTTGGGGTGATAAAAGGCTCGGGACGAGTCTGGTAACCTATAAACAACAAGTAAGTTGGAATTAAACCAAAATCACTTGTAAATCTATACTTTAACTAACTTAGACTCTAACGCTTGATTTTGCGCTCACTGATTTGCTTAAGTCACTCGGGTACCCTCGGCTCCTTCATTTTTAATAATTTAACCTTTACGAGTTTTAAAGCGATTCCTTCGCGAGTGACTTACCAACTGCCTAAAACACTTACCATAAATGTTTCATGCATTAATTAACCCTTTTTGGTCTTTAACCTACATTTCAAAGTAAGGCGAGGGAAAAAGTTTCGTTCGTGAAATGCCGTTACTTGAAACGGTCGTTTCTCCTAAACCGTAAGTCGGAATCGAACGAACTACATATCAAAACGAAGCTCGTAACATGAGCTATCTAAACATGGCAGTGGTCACAATCTAGCAGGGGGTTCTCGGGTCCTAATGCTATGCACAAAAACAGTCCAAAGAAAATCGGACGTTACGACGGCTATGTTTACGCGATTTCCCATTTTTTTAAACCATTCAAACCCATTCCAAATCAACCCCAAATCCAACCTCAAATCCATCATACAACAATCATCCATCCTTATCACATCATAACAACCCCAACCAATTCAATTTAATCATTCATACTTATGCCTAAACTTAACTTTAATCATACTTAAGTTCTTTTATTCAAAACCACAACATTTACCATTTATACTTATTCCTCACATGAACTAAAAGCTTTACTTAGGTTCTTTAACTAATTACCAAGATTTACAACTCCAACAATACAACAAAACCAACTAATCTCTACAACTCAACCAAACTTCAACCATTCAAGCATCATGCTTCACATATGCTAAATCAAACACATTCAATCCTAATTACTCAAAACTAAAGCTAGGGTTTGTAGTTTATACCTTCCTTGGAGAGTGGAGAATCAAGAGGATGGCTTGGAATCACCTTTAAAGTCTTTATCCAAGCTTAATCTAAACAAAACTTCAAGAACACAAATTTTAGTTCTTGAAAACACTATTCACCATCTTCTTTGATGATTTATAGAAAAAGATTGGCTTGGAATTAGAAGCTTAAACTTATAGGAAGTATGTAACTTAATTAGGAGAAGCTAGGATAATTACCTTGGAAAATAACAAGTGGAGGAGCTTGGACTTTCAAAAATTAAGAAACCCACCCGAGAGCTTCATGAAGAATGGAGAATTTTGTGTTTTGTTTGATGAAAATGAAATGATTTGCTTGGTTGGTTGATTTGGTTTTGTTTTTGCTTTAGTGAATTACCTTCTTGCCCTTGGATTTGTGTGGTTACAAAGCCACCACACCTCCTCCTTCCCATGTCATGCTTATCTCATCCACATGATGTCATCCTTCCTTCCTTGTCTTCTTTCTATTGGTTGGATGACATCATTCCCATTAATCCCTTTGATTAACTTCCTAATCGTTTGCCTAATGACCGCTGATCTGCTATACGGTTCGCTTAACTTTCGTTCTTGTTTTATCGTTTGAAGGATCATACCCGGGATCTTATTACTTAGGTTCCCTTAACCTTTCTCAATATATTATATTCCTTCTATGATCCTCTTTTATAATCCTTTAATTTAAATCCTTTTTATCCTGTTACCTTATACTCAATTCTCTCCGTATATTGTGGATTTCCGGGAAAAACCAAAGTGTTCGGAATTGGATTCTGACGATCTTTACATACACTTATATACTTCATAGAGTACTAATAATATCCCATAAGATCAATAACAGAACCCCTACATAGCGTGGCATGAAAAGTTTTCTCGTTCAGCAAAAACACTATTCATAAGGGTTTCAAAAATTTCCAAAATTGGGGTTATTACATAAACTCCTTATAATCTTGAGAGTTTCTCAATGAGACTGTCATAGGTTTCCATTCCTTTGGAAGAGATCTAAGGAACTTAAGATTGGAGTCTTTTGTCTGATAGACCCTTCCATGCAACTTCAGAGCATTTAGTAGTTTTTAAAATCTACTAAAAATGTTAGTGAGAGACTCACTATCTTCACTATGAAAGTGCTCATATTGCTGAATTAGCAGCTGCATCTTATTTTCCCTGACTTGTTCAGTGCCATCATAGATAATCTGTATTGTATCCCAAACTTTCTTGGAAGATTTGCAATTGATGATGTTGTCAAACATGTTACCATCAACTTCATTGAACGGAATATTCATGGCCTTCTTATCCTTCCTGACTTGTTCAATATCAGGATCTGACCATTCATGCCTTGGCTTGGGAACTGAGGGCTCATTTCCAGTTGCAGCTCTCATTGGTACATGAGGGCCTCTCTCTATGCAATCTACATAAGCCTCATCTTGAGAAAGTAAGTAAAGATGCATTTTTACCTTCCAGTGATGGTAATTATTTTTGTCCAAAAAAGGAATCTTGACTCCAACATCATTCTTGTTCATCTTGCTATTTGTTGTGATCTTTAAACTTTTTGTTCTTCAAGAGCTTGCTCTGATACCAATTGTTAGTCCCTAATAATGCAACAAGAATTACAGAAGGGGGGTTGAATAGAATTCTTGAACCTTTTTCAAAAATATAAAATGTTATATCTTAATAATATATAAGTGTTTGATTTACAAAGTGCGGAATAAGAAGTTAGTAAAATTAAAACACGGGTAATTAAAAACACAAGTCTTTAAAAACTTTCTGGTGGATTTGAATGTATCCACCAGAGATATATATTATATCAAAAGAACTCTGTGTAGCAAGATTAGCTCACAACTGCTTATAAATATGAACAACTAAGTTTACAGAGAAATGCTAAGGATGCAGCTTACAATTGTTTCTCTGAGATAATGTTCTTAGTCGTGTTCTTGTTGTTCTATTTGCTACTTCTTGGTTTATATATTACCAAGATTACAAAGTAATAAGACAAGATAATAAAATAAAAACTATCAAGTCTAATACTATGCTGCTTCATTACTCTATTCCAGCATCTTTGAATATCTTCATAATAGCATGGAAATGGCAATGCTTCTTTGTTCTCTAAAACCCAGTTGAATAGGCTTCCACATTCCTTTTGCATACACTCAATGCATGTGACTGTGTTGTCACTATAAATAGATGTTTGAATTGATTATCCGTCGGGTACATAATCATCCGTCGGGTACATAATCATCCGTCGAGTGGCATTGTTGTTTATCCGTCGGGTAGCTATCTGGCACTTGACTTTATTTCATTTATGCAGAATTACAAGACATCATCTATGTATAATTAATCAACCTATTCTTTATATCTAATTAAAGTCAACATGACTTGAATGCTACTACAGAATCTAAACCAGGTGTATGCAGAAATGTGCTACACACTTATTATTACACAAGCTACTCACTCGATGGATAATAAATCATCATCCGTCGGGACTATATTGAGTCATCCGTCAGGACTATATTCATTACCCGTCGAGTGCTACATTTTTCACTAAGTAAAATCTACTAAGGTGTTTTGTTAATGAAATCATCAAGTTCACAACATATTCACAACAGATTCTTTTGATGAATGCTTGCAAAATCTTGGACACGTTCTCAAGAGGTGTGTTGAGACCAATCTGGTTCTCAATTGGGAGAAATGCCACTTTATGGTACGACAAGGCATTATTCTCGGGCACAAGGTTTCTGCTAAGGGTCTAGAGGTGGACAAGGCCAAGGTGGGGGTCATTGAGAATCTTCCTCCACCTATTTCTGTTAAGGAAATTCGCAGTTTTCTTGGTCATGCGGGTTTTCTACAGGCATTTTATCAAAGACTTCTCTAAAATTTCGAAGCCATTGTGCAGCTTGCTAGAGAAAGATGTTCCTTTCAAGTTTGATGATGAGTGCCTTGCAGCTTTCGAGATATTGAAGAAGAGTTTAATCACGACACCGGTCATAACTGTACCTGATTGGAATGAACCTTTTGAGATGATGTGCGATGCAAGTGACTATGCAGTTGGAGCAGTTCTTGGATAGAGGAAGAAGAATATATTTCATGTAGTCTACTATGCTAGTAAGACCCTAAATGGTGCCCAACTGCATTATACTACTATGGAGAAGGAACTTTTGACTATTGTCTATGGTTTTGAGAAATTTCAATCTTATCTACTCAAGACTAAGGTGACAGTTTTCACTGATCACACTGCAATTCGATATCTCGTCTCAAAGAAGGACTCAAAGCCTAGATTGATTAGATGGGTTCTTTTGCTTCAAGAATTTGAACTAGAGATCAAGGACAGAAAGGGGACTGAAAATCAAGTCGTTGATCATCTCTCACGTTTGGAGAATCCTAATGCTACTTCTTTAAAAAAGACATTGATAAATGAATCTTTTCCCGATGAGCAGCTATTTGGAGTGCAAGAAGAAGAACCGTGGTTTCCAGACATTGTGAACTACCTGGTGAGTAATATCATGCCTCCCGATTTATCTTATGCTCAAAGGAAGAAGTTTCTACATGACGTGAAGTGGTATATGTGGGATGAGCCATTTCTTTTTCATCAAGGAGCTGACCAAATCATCAGGAGATGTATTCCTTATAGCAAAATGGGGGGGATCTTGCGAGATTTCCACTCAACGGCTTATCGAGGACATTATGGTGGAGAAAAGACAGCAGCTCATGTTCTCCAAGCAGGTTTCTTTTGGCCGACATTGTTTAAAGATGATCACCAGTTCATTTTGAAATGTGATCATTGTCAACGTGTGGGTAATATGTCTAAAAAGGTTGAGATGCCTCTTAATATGCTTCTAGAGGTTGAGGTCTTCGATGTTTGGGGAATTAACTTCATGGGGCCATTAATCTCATCTTGTAACAATCACTATATCTTGTTGGCGGTTGATTACGTCTCGAAATGGGTTGAAGTTAAGGCGTTGCCAACGAACGATGCGAAAGTGGTGCTTAATTTTCTTCACAAGCAGATATTCACAAGGTTTGGAACTCCAAGTGTCATAATTAGTGATGAGGGTCACATTTTTGCAATCGCAAGTTCACTGCTATGATGAAAAGGTATAATGTGAATCATCGCATTGCCACGGCTTATCATCCTCAGACAAATGGTAAAGCTGAGGTATCTAACAGAGAGATCAAGCGCATCTTAGAGAAAGTGGTGTGTCCATCAAGGAAAGATTGGTCTTTGAAGCTTGATGAAGCTGTTTGGGCTTATAGAATAGCTTACAAAAGTCCTTTGGGAATGTCATCGTTCCAGTTGGTTTATGGTAAAGGGTGTCATTTACTTGTAGAGCTCGAGCATAAAGCAAACTGGGCTTTGAAGAAGTTGAATCTGGATTTGGATGCGGCTGGAAAGAAGAGGATGCTTCAATTGAATGAACTCGACGAGTTTCGACTTCAAGCTTATGAGAACTAAAAAATGTACAAGGAGAAAGTCAAGAGGTGGCACGATCGAGGTCTAGTGCTTAAATCATTTGTGCCAGGGCAACAAATTCTTTTGTTCAACTCTCGTCTCCGTCTTTTTCCTGGAAAGTTAAAGTCAAGATGGTCAGGGCCGTTTATTGTCAAAACTGTGTTTCCACATGGAGCGGTGGAAATTTTTGAGAAAGATTCTGGCCAAGCATTCAAGGTAAACTTGGGTTGCCTCCCAAGTTTGTTGTACATTAGTAGGTAGAGGAAGCAAGAAGAAAGGAGAAAAATACAAAAAATTCAGAAAAAGAAGAAAATTCAGGGCCAACTCCAGTGACCAAGCGCGGCCGCGCGTCCGCGCTGATCTAGCGTGAGGCCGCGCCGGTTTTCCATAGAGTGAGCACGCCCGCGCTGTCCTAGCGCGTGGCGGCGCCATGTCCCTGTTCGGAAAAAAATATAAAACAACACTTTTAAGAGAAAATCAGGATTTTTAATCAAAAATCAATTCCAAACCAATTTTTACTCTTCCACATTCCATAATTCCCTCTCTAAATCAAACCTATTATTCCCACAATTCCCATAATCAATTTCCACTTCTATTCCTTATCAAATTCTAACCTCCCCACCTATAAATACATACACTTATACACAACTTCTCTACCACATCACAAATTATCAAACACAAATCTCTCTCAAACACTTAACTTTTATTCTCTCTCATTCAATCCCAATGGCACCGAAAAGGCAAAGAACGCAGGTTAGCAGCAGCACCACCGATTCGTCATCTCCGGGTGGTGTGAGGCCAAGGTTTTCTACTCCTGAGGCTGAGGAGGAGTACACGAGGCTTCTCTCAAAGCCTATTGCTAAGGAGAGAGGTTTTCTGCCATCAGGGAATGATAATAAGCTGGTAGAGATGATTCTCGAGATGGGTTGGGTTTCTTTTTGTGAGGTACCCGATGTTGTGCCCATGAGTGTTATGCGGGAGTTCTATGCTAATGCCAAGGCGGAGAAGAATGGCTTCACGATGGTGAGGGGAAGGACTGTTGAGTACAGTGTTGATGCTATCAGGACAGTGATTGAGCAGTCCATGAGGAAGGTGGGTCAGGACACTTGGAACGATAAGACTCCGGAGGACTTTGATTTGGATCTCATCGTTGCTACACTCTGTGTGCCTGAGACTCATTGGAAGTTCAAGAGGGGCACAACTGATTACTCCACGTTCCCTGCTTCGTGCATGAACATGTTTGCATGGGCCTGGAACTCATTTATTTGTGTTAACTGTTATTCCCTAATAATACAACAAGAATTACAGAAGGGGGGGTTGAATGTAATTCTGGATTCTTTTTGAGATTTGTGAAAAATGGTTCTAACTCAATTTATATGTAACTGTTTGATTTGTAAAGTGTGCAATAAAGAGTTAATTAAATCAAACACAAAGTAATAAAAACTCAGGTCTTTAAAACTTTCTGGTGGATTTGAATATATCCACTATATATATATATATTTATATATCGAGTGAGAACCCTGTGAAGCTTGAATAGCTCAAAGCTGCTTACAAATAGGAACTAATAAACTTACATAGAAATGCTACAAGATTCAGCTTACAAATGTTTCTCTGAGAATGTGTTTTCTTAGTCTCGTTAGTTCGTTTTTCTACTTGCTACACTTGGTTTATATATATCACCAAGTTTACATGGTAATAAGACAAGATAATAAAACAAAACCTATCAAGTCTAACTCTATGCTGCTTCACTATTTTATTCCAGCATCTTTAAATATCTTCATAATAGCATGGAAATGATAATGCTTCTTTGTTCTCAAAACCCTGCTAAACAGGCTGCCATATTCCTTTCACAAACACTCGACGCATGTGACTGTGTTATCACTATTAAAAGATATTTGAATTGATCATCTGTCGGGTAGCTTTGTTGATCATTCGTCGGGTAGCCATTTATCACTTGACTCCATTTCATTTATGCAGAATTACAAGACATCTTATATGTACATTTAATCAACCTATTTTGCACATCTACTAGCAGACTACATGATTCATAAGCTACTACAGAATCTATATAAAGTTGTTTGCAGAAATGTGCTACAGTACTTATTGTTACATAAGCTACTCACCCGATGGATATTAATTAGTCATCCTTCGGGACTATGTTGAATCATCCGTCGGGACTATAATTGATCATCTGTCGGATGCTACAAAATTCACTAAGTTAAATCTACTAAGATGTTTTGTTTAGCTTATCATCAAGTACACAACATATTCCTAACAATCTCCCCCAATTTATGTCTACTGGAATTGTAGCCATAAATTAAGAGAAACTTAATGATAACCAAACATCCTAAAGATACAGATTAAAAAATAGTAAATGAAACTTATAAGAGCTACAAATTACTGAAAATTAAATAATACAAAGTACATAAGGAAATTGCTCACACTTGTTATCAAGGTGCTCCTCTAGTATGAGCAGATAAATTTATTTTCTTGATTGTCTTGATTTCTTCCTAAGCCTTCTGTTATTTTCTTCAATTTGATTCTGGAGTTGTCTGTGGAATTCAAGTTCATCAGCTTCTGAGAGATCTAACATTTCCTGCAATTCCAAAAGAGTCTCATTGCTAGAGATACTCAATTGGTCCTCCAATCTGAAGAATCTTCTAACTCCTTTTTCATCCTTGAATTCTATCAGCCAATAGGGCCTCAGATGCACTCTCTTTCTTGTGAAGGGAATAGATAAAGTTTTTGGAAGTGCATCTTTGGCTCTAATACTCCTCAGCTCCTCAATCTTCTTTAGAACTAGTCTTCTTGCAGTCACATTGTAACCATAATTCCTTTTGAATAAAGAGTAGATCTTCATTAGCACAGATTGGCTTTCTAGGAGAATCCTGTGAAGTGGCCATATGAACTCTCTTCCTCCCTTGTATTTGAATACCATCCTTTCAGGGAGATGTCTGTGAGCATCAATTCCTCTAACTTCTTCCAATTCATCTAAGTAAAGGTTTATGTCAGAAAACTCTTTGATGTCACAGATGAACATTATGTCTCCTTGTTGACTATAGATTTAGCTTTGATTGAGGTCTTGGATTTGAGAATCACAAGCTTTACTTTCTTGCTTGCTCTTATCTTTGTCTTCTTTGGCTTGAAAATGGGTAAATTTAGCTCAGGAATTGGCAAACTATCCCAGTCTACTGGCTCATCCTTAGGAATAATTGGCTCACCATGAATATTCCTTGTTGGATCCACCACTTTGAATTCTTCAAATACCATAGAGGGTTTTGATGTTTGAGTTATAGTTGTAGGCTTTTTGGGAATAGAGTCTTTCTTTTCCTCATCACTGAAGTCCAATTTTCTCTTGATTCTTTGCTTGTACCTTGGTTTCTTTGTCTGTTGAGGTTCATCTTGCACTTTCTGATTTTGAGATTTAGTAATCACAGATGGTTGTGCAGAGATCTCAGTTGTAGTCTTCACAGCTTGAAGTTTGGCTAATATAGCAGCTTGCTCCTTCATTTGTTTGAGCTTCTTAGCATCTAAGGCAGCTTGCTTCTTTTCTTGCCTTATCCTCTCTTTCTCTTCCCTTTTGGCTTCTACAAACTGAGGGTGTCCAGCCACCACACATATTTCTTTACCATTTCTATAGATCTTTGTAATTCTCTTTTTAAGTGCTGAATCTGCTGGATCCTTGTAAAATGCAATTGACCTTGCCAATAGCTTCTTCTCATCAGGCCTAGGTGTCTCATACGCAGTGTCCATAGGATTCTTGTCTGAAAACTTTGGATAGTTTCTTTTAGGCTTCATGATTAAATTTGCTTTTGGAGATTTGATGCAGGAAGTTTGACCCTTTTCCAGATAGTTCATACTTATGTCATTCACAGAGATTTTCATGACTTGAGAGTGATGACTAAAGACTTTATCTGGTTTCTGAATTGGCCCAAACTTTTGTTGAATCTCTGCATATATCTTTCTCCACTTTTCTTTTAAGTCCTTCTCAGTTGCTGCTATATCAATCTTTAGCAGTTTGTCTTCTATATTCAGTTTTGCTGCTGCCAAATTTATGATATCAATGTTGTCCACGGCTAGTGGCTTTGTGAAAGCAATTGTTGGCACAAGCACTTTGCTGACTTGTATATTTAGCTGTAGCTCCCCTCACTTGAGCTTTTCTCCCTCTTTTTGTTAGCATCAAGTTGTTGAGTGAAGGGGAGTTGAGCAGCCACCAACTATTGGAGTAGAGCAGTTTGAGTTTCTTGATTGGTATCTTGGCTATTGACTTCTCGACATCAGATAATCTTGAGTCCATGGCCTCAACTTTTCTAGAGAGATCAGTTTTCTTCCTTAGCTTATGAGCTATCTCAGTCATGGTAGTTCTAGGCATTCTAGCATCCAACCTTGCTATGAAATCCTATTTTACTTCAAACATTTCTTGTTTGATCTCATCTATACTCTGACTATGATTAAGAGCTTGGATTTTATGTAGTTGAAGTACTTCAAGGTGGGTTGTAAGTAGCTTCTTTGTGCTAGCATTATTAGATGATTGAATTGCTGCTTGGGTGTCATGGATCAGCTTGAATAGTATATATTGGAGATGTGAGTAGGAACAATCTTTTGTTAGCATCCAGGATGAAGTGTGGGCATCTCCCCCTATACTCATGTTTTCTTCCTCATCATCCCCACCAGTATCTCCAAATAAATCTTCAGCCAATTCAAAATCACTGCCAGTGTTGGAAGGCATAGCAGTTATTGCATCTTTTGCTCTTTGTAGAGATTGTGTAGTGTGCACCAATTGTAGCATCCTTTCAGCCTCCTCATTGCCCTGTACATCTAGAGTTTGGTAAGCTGTAGCAGGGTGGGTAAATGTCTTAGCATCTAGGGAAATAGAGTTTATAGCAGCTTGATAGTCTTGCTGAAATAGTCTTTTCCTTTCTGCTTCATTGACACTCATTGACTCACTTGCAATGATTTCCATCCTTATCACTCCTGTACCTGCTTTTCTCTCATGATATCTCTATTTTTGCATCAAGGGCTCCCCTTGGCTTCCCATCCTCACACCCTCACCTTCACCATCTAAGGTGGGACTCCTCTCACTTACTTTTGTCAGTCCTGAAAAAATGGACTGCATAGTTCACTCTTTTCCTCTCCTTTTTCCTGGGAGCAATCCAGACTCTCACTCAAATTACTCCCTTCCCTCAGTCCTAGGAGTGATTGCACTACTACTAATTCTTCTGCACTTATAAGAATTAAAGAAATTTGAAGTAGTGCAGAGTCACCCAATAGATGAATAATATCCATCGGGTTAGTAGTATGGCTATCCGACGGATGACTGCTGTTAGGCTTATCCGTAGGGATACAATCACTACTCGACGGATGACCAATATCCATCGGGATAGTAGAAATGAAAGAGTGTGGAGTGGAGACTATTGTAGACTCTATACAAATTGATGAAAATTTTGGCACAGATGTCTCAACAGTCTCAGAAAGAAATGGTAAATGAGCCAACAAATCATCTAAAAGGTGATGTTCACTTACTTGGATTTTTGGCTTTTCCAAGAGAGTTAAAGATGGAGAATTTAGAATTGATGTATTGATCATGTCAACATCCAGTGAGTGTGTGGGAGAATTTGGTGTATCAGATGCTTCAATTATGAGAGATTTTGGCTGTGACTCCACATTTATTGGAGCCACATCAACCTGACTTTGAGAAGGTGTAGTGACTGTGTCTTTAGCACCAGTTTGCACAATGTGTGAGCCCTGTGCATCCCCAAGGGTTTTTTATCTTTTCTTTCTAGCATAAGTTTGTGGTGAGCTAGTGTCCCTACCCCTCTTGGCCTGTGCTCCTGGTTGAGAGCTTGTTTCAATGGTAACATCCTTTTGGGAGGATGAAACCAGTAATGAGCTAATTTCCTTATTAACAACCACAGTTTGTTGGGAAACTGTGGTGTGGCTAGGTTTGGGTACAGTCTTCTCACCAGCCTTATCCTTAAGGCTTCTTTGATTTTCACCCTGTCCCTCACCTTTCTTACCCTCCTTCACACTCCCCTCTTTAGTTTTAGTAGATTTCCCCACTGATTTCTTTTGAAAGAAATCAGAGGGGGCTTTCTTAGCTTTAGATTTAGTAACTTTTGTTGGTTTGGTAGCTTGGGTAGGCATCTGTTTGGTCATTGGCACAGATACCATAGTTACACTAGAAGGCAGAGAAATGGGTGAGGTTGGAAGAGTAGAGACAATAGAATTTACCTAACTTACCTGAGGTCCCTCAATTACTGGAAAATAGTACAAGGGCACCTCCATGTGATGATTTGCTCTATTTAAATCTGCAATAATCCTTCTTTCTTGAACCCAACAATTCAGCTTGTTGGTTGGGTTCTCAACCTCAATATTCTCAATAAAATGGTTAGCAAGCATCATAAAGAATCTAGCATAATAGACACTTTTACCTCTCTTAGTAAGTTCTCCTAACTTAAAGCCTAACTCAAACGAAACCAAGTCACTGAAATTGAAATACTTATCAGTAACTAGCATGTAAAGCATGTTGAGCATGGATATATTGATAGAATCAACGTTGCTAATCTTACTAGAAAACACTTTAGTTACCAAATCACACAGATAACTCTATTATTTCTTAAGACCCAACCTTCTAATTTCACTTAACTTAGAGGTAGTGATGCATAGCCCATAGAATTAAGCATGTTAACAATGTCAGTGTCTGTGTGTGGAGCAGTTACAATATTATCAGGAATCCTAAAGCATGCTTTGATAATATCACTGTTTATGCAAATCTGCTTACCTCTTAGAGTGAAAGTGATGGTCTTGTCTGTTGAGTTGTACACTGCAGTTGTCCACATCTCCTCTACAACCTCACAGTAAATGTTGGGTGATTCCAGCATGGCATAGTTGAGTTTGCAGTTCTTCACAAAATCCATCATTTTGTGATAGTCATCAGATTGCTGAATCTCCTTGTTTACTAAAGTTGAGAAGTTGTTTTTCTCATAGATATAACAGGTTTGAGACATGATTTTCGCAGAGAGAGAGTTTGCTTTTGAGAAGAAAGAAGTTAGAACAATTGAATCTTGAGAATGATAAAAGAGAAGAATGAAAAAAATTTAGCTTTTATACTATCTCAGAGATAAACTGACAAAAATAATAAAGTGAAATAAAGGACCAATAAAAATTGCCCAAAATAGCCGTTTTTAAAAAAAATTGTAAAAATTCCGTCACTTATCCGCCGTGCCATGCTTACAAACTATACTCGATGGATAATGTTCAGAGAATTAACGGCAAGGATTGAGACAATTCGATGAATGAAGATAAAGCAGTTATCCGTCGAGTAAAAAAAATCCAGAAAAGTAATTGATTTTCATTTACAAATTGTATTACGACGGATGATCAAACTCGATGGATAATGATCATCCGTCGGGATGTAAATTTTGACTTAGTCAAAATTTCATCCAGAACAGAAAAATCAATTAAATTTCTGTCTACATTGCAACTTGCAAAAATATCTGAAATGATTCAAGAAAAATTGAGCATACATAATTCACGTACCAACCTTGAAAAGGTGGATTCATTAAGTGGCTTGGTAAATATATCTACAAGCTACTTTCCACTTGGAATAAAATGCAGTTCCACAGTACCATTCATCACATGTTCCCTTATAAAGTGGTACTTGATGTTTATGTGCTTTATTCTTGAATGTTGTACTGGATTTTCAGTGATGACAATTGCACTTGTGTTATTACGGAAAATAGGAATTATATCCACTTGTAGACCACAGTCCAACAATTGGTTTTTCATCCACAAAATCTGTGTACAACAACTACCAGCAACAATATATTCAGCTTCAGTTGTAGAAGTAGAAACTGAATTTTACTTTTTACTGAACCAGGATACAAGATTGTTTCCTAGAAATTGACAGGTTCCTGTTGTACTTTTTATGTCTATTTTACAACCTGCATAATATGCATCTGAATAACCAGTTAGATCAAAACCAGAATCTCTAGGGTACCAAATGCCAAGTTTTGGTGTTCCCTTGAGATATATGAAAATTCTCTTAATAGATACTAAATGAGATTCTCTAGGATCAGCCTAAAATCTAGCACAAATACAAGTAGCAAACATTATATCTGGCCTACTAGCTGTTAAGTACAGAAGTGAACCAACCATGCCCCTATAATTTGAAATATCGACAGACTTTTCAGTAGTGTTTAATTCAAGCTTAGTTGCAGTGGCCATAGGAGTTTTTGCAGATGTGCAATCCATTAGATCAAATCTTCAAAAGATCATGAATGTATTTAGTTTGACTAATGAATATTCCATCACTAACTTGCTTAACTTGCAAATCAAGGAAGTAAGTTAGTTCTCCCGTCATGCTCATTTCATACTTACTTTGCATCAATTTGGCAAATTTTTTGCAAAGTTTTTCATCTGTAGAGCCAAATATAATTATCTGATTCATCATTAGTCATCTGAGTTAGACCTTTGAAACCAGTCATTAAAACAGAATTATCATGCACATTTTGATTAACAGGAAAAGGCATGCTATTTGCAAACATGTTATTCCAGTATGGCATGCTAAATGGCATTTGAGGCATACTAAATGCAGCATAATAAGGATTAGGTGCAAATGGAATATTAGCAAATTAAGCATTCATATCCTGAGCAGATATAGCATTCATAGGCATAGAAGGCATGGCATTCATGTTGGGAAAAGAAGATGGTACAGATATAGGAGTAGGCATGGAAAGTTTGCAATTAACAGACAAATGATTAATACTACCACACTTAACACAGATTTTTCTTGGAGCATACTTATCAGGTGTGTAGTTGTTATGTTTGTTAATCCCTACTTTCCCAACTCTATTGTTTTTCTTTTTAGTTTCTATTTTAACCTCAATCTTTTCTAATCTGTCATTCAATTGCTTGATGGAAAGATGACCAACATTCACTTTCTTCTCCTTCTTCACTTGATTTGATTCTCCTGGAATAAAGTTTTTGGAAACTGATCCATATTTTTCATTTAACTTGGCAAGTTTGGCTTTGCTCACAGGTTTTCTCATAGCCGACGGATGAGGATTTAAGTCACTCGACGGATAATCCTTCTGATTATCCGAAGGATGACTCTCATCATCCGTCGAGTCTACATCTATTAGCAATCCTTCAACTAAATTGGATTCCAGCTTCTCCTTACTCTTTTTCCAGGCTGCATCACAAAAGGACTCACTTAAAAACAGATTATTTTCTTTGATTTTAGCATTTTCCTTAGTGAGGGACTTAAGTGTAACACGCAAATGATATAATTCTGTATACATGTCATTAATTGCATCATTACACTCAGCTTTAGATAAATATGTTAGGTTAGTGGTGATTACCTGATTACTTGACAAACTTGTTTCTGTTTCATCAGACTTGGCCATTAGGGCTAGATTGACATAGCTGACATCTTCATCCTCATCCAATCCATCTTCTGCCCAGTCATTTTCTTGTGTAATGAAAGCCCTTTCCTTTTTGCTTGAGCAACTCAAAATACTTCTGTTTATAATCCACAGGCTCAAACTTCTTTTTGCTGGAATCTGACTTTCTACACTCACTGGCAAAATGCCCTGCCAAGCCACATTTGAAATATTTGAATTTTGATTTATCCATCATGTTTCTACTTGGCTTAGTTGCTCCAAAGTTCTTCTTGAACTTGAGCTTGGAAAATCTTCTCGAAAGAAATGCAAGATTTTCATCAATATCATCCATATCACCTTGGCTCAAATGATCTTCAGTTTCAGCTACCAGCCCATTGCCCTTGTTCTCACAGACCCTTGAAGTAGACTCAATAGCTTCTACCTTCACCTCCTTCTCCTTTTTCAACTCAACAACCAGTGCTATGGACCCTCCTTTCTTCCTTTCTTTCTCCATCCTCTCATCTTGCTCTATTTCAAGCTCATAAGTTTTCAGGGGGGCCATACAGTCTCTCCAAGGTAAACTCCTTGGAATCCTGAGAATTTTTCAGTGAGACTGTCATTGGTTTCCACTCCTTTGGAAGAAATCTAAGGAACTTGAGATTGGAGTCTTTTGTCTGATAGACTCTTCCATGCAACTTCAGAGCATTTAGTAGTTTTTGAAATCTACGAAAAATGTCAGTGAGAGACTCACTATCTTCACAATGAAAGTGCTCATATTGCTGAATTGGAAACTGCATCTTATTCTCCCTTACTTGCTCAGTACCATCACAGATAATCTGAATTGTGTCCCAAACCTCCTTGGCTGTTTTACAGTTAATGATGTTATCAAACATATCACCATCAACTCCATTGAATAATATATTCATGGCTTTCTTATCTTTCCTGACTTGCTCAATATCAGGATCTGACCATTCATGCCTAGGCTTGGGAACAGATGGTTCATTGCCTGTTGCAGCTCTCATTGGCACATGAGGACCTCTCTCTATGCAATCCACATAGGCCTCATCTTGAGAAAGAAGATGTAGGTGCATCATCACCTTCCAGTGGTGATAATTGTCTTTGTCCAGAAATGGAATCTTCACTCCAACATCCTTCTTGTGCATCTTGCTGTTTTGTTGTGATCTTTAAACTCTTTGTACTTCAAGAGCTTGCTCTGATACCAATTGTTATTCCCTAACAATACAACAAGAATTACAGAAGGGGGGTTGAATATAATTCTGGCTTCTTTATGAGATTTATGAAAAATGGTTCTAACTCAATTTATATGTAACTGTTTGATTTGCATAGTGCGGAATAAAAAGTTAATTAAATCAAACACAAAGTAATAAAAACTCAGGTCTTTAAAACTTTCTGATGGATTTGAATGTATCCACCAGAGATATATATTTATATATCGAGTGAGAACCCTGTGAAGCTTGAATAGCTCACAGCTGCATAGAAATATGAACTACTAAACTTACAGAGAAATACTACAAGATTCAGCTTACAAATGTTTCTCTGAGAATGTGTTTTCTTAGTCTCGTTAGTTCGTTTTTCTACTTGCTACACTTGGTTTATATATATCACCAAGTTTACATGGTAATAAGACAAGATAATAAAACAAAACCTATCAAGTCTAACTCAATGCTGATTCACTACTCTATTTCAGCATCTTTGAATATCTTTATAATAGCATGGAAATGATAATGCTTCTTTGTTCTCAAAACCCTGCTAAACAGGCTGCCACATTTATTTTACAAACACTCGACGCATGTGACTGTGTTGTCACAGTCAACAGATATTTGGATTGATCGTCCGTCGGGTACATGCTTGTTATCTGTCGGGTAGCCTTGTTGATCATCCGTCGGGTAGCTTTGTTGATCATCCGTTGGGTAGCCATTTATCACTTGACTCCATTTCATTTGTGCAGAATTACAAGACATCTTATATGTATATTTAATCAACCTATTATGCACATCTACTAGCAGTCTACATGATTCATAAGCTACTACAGAATCTATACAAAGTTGTTTGCATAAATGTGCTACAGTACTTATTGTTACATAAGTTACTCACCCGGTGGATATTAATTAGTCATCCGTCGGGACTATATTGAATCATCCGTCGGGGCTATAATTGATCATCCGTCGGTGCTACAAAATTCACTAAGTTAAATCTACTAAGGTGTTTTTTTAGCTTATCATCAAGAACACAACATATTCCTAACACGAATATCATGCCATCTTCGCATGTGCATGAGATTACTGTGGAGCATGCTCATCTGCTATGGGGGATTCTGCAGGGTGATTACATTGATTTAGGGATGGTAATATATCAGGGGATTCTGAGATTCTTGAGAGGAAGTACTACAGGTGCTATTCCTTATGCGTCCGTGGTGACGAAGTTGTGTGTGGCAGTTGGTGTTCATTGGCCCACACATGAGCAGCTTCAGCTTCCCAGTGCTCTTATCGACAGTTCTACACTGTTGAGTATGTAGGAGTGGTATGAAAGGAAGCCCGATCCTAAGGGGCTTGGGTATTCATATGATCATCTGCCAGGTGGTGTGTCCATGGATCAGGCTACTGCGGGAGGTTCTCAGCATACCCGTAGAGCAGCTTGGAGAGCTCAGTTAGGAGAGGAGGCTGATTCGTCGCAGCAGCAGCAGGCAGCAGGAGCAGATATTGGAGCTGGTTTGAGTTTGACGCAGTATAAGCGTCTAGCTAGGAGGATGGATACGATGCACGACATCCATAGTCGGTTTGCACACGATCTCACCCGGGCACTTGGGACTGCATATAGAGCCACCGGTGTTGACATCCAGTGGCCAGTATATGGTGAGGATTCCGTGTATCCACCTCCTGATACACCTGACACTCCACCCGTTGAGGGTGATGATTCTGATTCGCAGTAGGTATGCCTGATTCCTTACTATTACCTTCACTGAGGACAGTGAATATTTTAAGTTTGGGGCTAGTAGTTGAAGGAATATGTTTTAGTGTGAGTCATATATAGTTGCATGCTCATGATAGTTTAGTTCAATATTTTTCCATGTAGTTTTTTTATTTATTTTTTAATATTTTTGGTAGGTTTTAGGATATTTTGTTCATATAGTTTTCATGTATTTGCATTATAACATGATCCCTTAAATAATTTTTCCGATTAATTGGTGATATTGATGTTAGTGTAGTGATGTAGTATTTAGTGATATTGAGTCTTATCGAATTAATTTTTATGCTAGAGACACTTGTATTTTACTAAGTCTTATAGGTTGCTAGAGTGCTAGATCATGGTCATGGTTTATTTGTTTGTCGAGGTGTAATCCCTTGTTTATATTTAGAATTTAGAATATTCTCTTAATAATAAAAGACATGGATATTTAAAAAAATTGGAGAAAATTGGATTTCATTGCTAGTTGTGTGGCTAGGTGTCAAATGGCTAGTAGTCGGCTCATATTTTATGAGTAGTCTAGGGTTGAGCGAGATGGAACGAAACGCACTCATTCACAAATTCGTTGAAAAAAAAAAGAAAAAAATAGAAGAAAGAAAAAAAAGGAATAAGTGTTATGTATAATTGATCACGAGTGGGCTCTTTAGTACTCGAGTTATTAAGTTCTTAGGGGACTTTGTGCCTAGTGACCTAAGGCTTTTATAGTATGGGATCCGCTAACCTCATGCTCGCTATATGGGTACTATTGTATAAATCTTTTGTGGACCTCACTCATTGCACGATCAAATAAGTATACTTGTGTTATTTTATTGTGAATAAAAGCATGAATCCATGATCAAACTCCGATATAAGAATTAAAGTGTTATAAGTTATTTTGAGTCTAGCTTTTATTCTATTTATAAACTTGCGATTGTTTTGATAAGTAGTGTGTCATGATTATCGATCTAGTTGTGATAGTACATCTGTAAGCATTTGCACACACGCACGTCTCTGGTTTGTAGGTTGATTGGTGAGATTTGATTGATCTTTATGCGAATAATTGCATTTGCTGAGGTGTTGCTTGTTGATTGGTTTAGTTATTCTAAGGGGATCATTGCATTCATTTAGTTGCATTCATGCATGTTTATTTTCTTGTTCTTTGAGTCTGTTTATGCTTGAGGACAAGCATCGATTCAAGTTTGGGGGTATATTGAGTGGCATTAATGACACTTTATAATGCTCTAATAAGCTTTGAATTGATGTGTTTGTACTCAAGTTGTTAAGTGTTTTAACGTGTTTTTGAGTGTTTTTGCGTTTCAGGCATTATCTAGGTAATCAGGTGAATTAGCATTGTTTTGGTGCTAATTTGGTATCAAGGTGTTGTTGGAATAAAAGCTCGTTGAAAGCCGGCTCGAAGCTGCAATAAAAATGAAGTTAAAATTCTGGCAGAAGCCAAGAGCGCCCACACTGATCAAGCGCGCAGCCGCGCCCAAAGGATAGAAAGCCAGCGCGCCCGCGCCAGGTCGGGATGCAGAATTCTGATTCTATTCTAATTCGAATTGGAAGGCTTCTCTGTTGATTAGGGCTGCTATATAAATAACTCTAGGTCATTTTTAATAAGATAACAAGCCAGAGACATATCAAGGCCGTAAGAGGACCGTATTAGCACGATTCAACGAAGACGAAGAAGACCTTGTTTTTCTTGTGAATCTTTGTTTTAAGTTGTATTTGGATGCTAGTTTACTTATTTGTGAACCTTAATCTTTTTTTGTACTTGGTTTTATTTATTCGTTATATAGACTACATTTGTTATACCATGCTTTCATCGGAACCCACGTTGATGATGAGTCCGATTATGGGCTAATCATTATCGTGGGTGATGTGGATCTCTCCACAAATAAAGAAAGAAGAAGAAGAAAAGGGATAAGAGAAGAAGAGGATATTTCAAAAGAATACGATCAATCCAGAAACGTGAACTTTGAATCTCAAATTGCTTAGATCAATCCAGAAACTAAGTAATTCGAATCTAACCTTCAAAACAATCCAGTAATTGAAGTTTAGAGGGAAGAAAAACTACTCATAGTTTATCTCAAAACAAAAGTTTTATATCATCCATTGTCTCTCTTAAAAGATTACATTAGAAGGGTATTTATAGGCTTAGACAATAACCCAAACCCAATAGGATTCCGAGAGAAATTCAATATCAGCTTGAATTAGCCAATATCTGAATCCTTCTAGGAAACAAATTTAAAAACCAAATCCGAATAGAAAAAAGACAAAAACCAAATCCAAATAGGAAAATAAAATCCTAAGTGCTTAAAACAAGAAAAACCCTTTCAAGTGAAAGGTAAAAACTTGCAAGCAAAATTCGAATTAATAATTATATAATAATCAGCTACTTGTCCAACTTCATGCATCGCTCCTTTATTCCTTGTTGTCCAAGTAAGCTGCATAACCTATGTTTGCATCCTCTCCAATTGAACATCACCACAAGTACGCATAACCAAATCCAAATTAACATATTCATTCCTTGATCCTCATCATTCTCCTCTCCTTTGAAGAAAACTCGTCCTCGAGTTCTAAAGTATTTAAGAATAAGCACATAATGAGGTGATTTCTCGTAGAACTTGAAAGCCTTAAATTTCAATTCCATCAACAATATCTTTGGAAGTAAACTCGAAAGAATAAGATAGTTTGATGAGATAGGTGAATTCAACAAGTTCTCTACCCCTAGAAAATCATTGTGTTCCACGATGATGATGTTGTTTTCCTTGTACACAACCTCTTTAGTTTGGAACATATCCTCGAGTACCTTTTTCTCTTCAACCATGTCACGACACACAAGTTTAAGAGATGTATCTATTTGATTTTCTTCAACAACCAAAAATTTATCATCAAGTGACTGTCTTTCTTCATGCTTCTCTACCATAGCTTCTTTTGTAACTGGTTCATCCTTTTCATCCAAACTTGATGTAGTCGCCACATGTAACACATGGTAATCAGCAACAAGATCCGCGACATTCTCCACACTGACAAAGTCTTCTTCTTTAGTTTCTTCTGAAAGAGTAAACTCGTGAAGGGATGACTTCATTTTCTCGTCATGTTGAAAAGATTCAAATTCCAAAGCAAGATTGCATACATCATTAAACGAGATATATGGACTTGATTTAACCTTTCGATAAATAGGCAAATTCAATCCACGAATAAATCTTCCAATTTTTATTGTTTCCGTCTCCTCCAAGTCACAAATAAGACGCAATCTATAAAATTCAGAAGTATACTCGGAAACACTCATAGTACCTTGAGAGAGGGATGTCATCTTCATTATACATTCGAATTTATAATGCAAAGGAATATATTTTGCACGAAGTTTCTTCTTCAGAGATGTCCAAGTCATAATCTTTTCTTTTCCAGATCTAACTCTTTTTGTGTTTAGATTATCAAACCACAAGCCTGCTTTCTTTGTAAGTTTAAGCGCTGCAATCTTGAATATTCTCATCTCAGTCCAACCTGTATAAGCAGAAATCTTGTCGACTTGTGTAACCCATTCAACAAAATCATCTATGTTACCCAAACCTGTAAAGTAACCAAGATCTATACCAGGATCAAAGACTTCATCACTATCTTTCACCTTAATTAAAATTTTATCCCATGCATCAAACCTCGATTCCGTTGAATTAACAAGCTTTTGAGTACGTTTATCAATCTCATCCAATTTTCCAAGTAATTTTCTGAGCAATTCATCCGTAGCCATAAGAAAAATCGAAAAAAAAAAAAATTGGTGAATAGTGCCGTGAACAGTGCCGATGAATAGTGCCCGTGAACAGTGCCGATGAACAGTAATTTTGTGAACAGTAACCCCATGAACAGTACTCGTGAACAGTACTCGCGAATAGAAAATTTTTTTTTTTTTTTTTGAAACCTAGATCTCCCAACAATTAAGAAATTGGAGAAAAACCTTGGCTCTTGATACCAAATTGATGTGGATCTCTCCACAAATAAAGAAAGAAGAAGAAGAAAAGGGATAAGAGAAGAAGAGGATATTTCAAAAGAACACGATCAATCCAGAAACGTGAACTTTGAATCTCAAATTGCTTAGATCAATCCAGAAACTAAGTAATTCGAATCTAACCTTCAAAACAATCCAGTAATTGAAGTTTAGAGGGAAGAAAAACTACTCATAGTTTATCTCAAAACAAAAGTTTTATATCATCCATTGTCTCTCTTAAAAGATTACATTAGAAGGGTATTTATAGGCTTAGACAATAACCCAAACCCAATAGGATTCCGAGAGAAATTCAATATCAGCTTGAATTAGCCAATATCTGAATCCTTCTAGGAAACAAATTTAAAAACCAAATCCGAATAGAAAAAAGACAAAAACCAAATCCAAATAGGAAAATAAAATCCTAAGTGCTTAAAACAAGAAAAACCCTTTCAAGTGAAAGGTAAAAACTTGCAAGCAAAATTCGAATTAATAATTATATAATAATCAGCTACTTGTCCAACTTCATGCATCGCTCCTTTATTCCTTGTTGTCCAAGTAAGCTGCATAACCTATGTTTGCATCCTCTCCAATTGAACATCACCACAAGTACGCATAACCAAATCCAAATTAACATATTCATTCCTTGATCCTCATCAGTGGGGTTCTAGCGAATTTATTTATGGACTTCTTTAGTTAAATTGTTTCGATGCCTTAGTATGTGGTGATTGTATGATAACCTAGTATTGGTTGTGTGTATTCGTCTTATGAGTGTCGCGGACTTATAAGATAGTGTGTTAATTCTTAATGAAGCGACAGTGAATTTAAGGATTTAGAACTTGCCATGCTAGTATAGGTTCATGTATTTGTTATGCATGATTCGTAGGTAATTTTAACCATCTTACTTGCCCTGTATGATCAAGATAGATAACTTGTGCTTAAACCATTATGTTGTCAAATTTTATAGACATATAGGGTCTCAATATAATTGGTTTCTATTCAGCTTCTATCTCTTTTGTGGATGTATGGTAATATGGTACTCGTGCAACGAAAGTTGGCGTTTATCAGTTTCGTGTTGTCTGATTAGTATCATCACTATTGCATGCTAAGGTCGAGAACAATAAGGCTATTGAATGAAGTATTTAATGAAGTTAGAATCTCATGTTTATTATATATATATTAATTCAATCAATCTTATTCTCTTAGTTATAATTGTTAGTTTAATTCTTAGTTATAAATAGGGGTGTGTATGGTGCGGTTTGGTGCGCTTTTTAGCATTAATCGTAGCCAAACCAATACATGCGGTTCGGTTCGGTTAATTGCTATTAACCGCCACCAAACCATTTAAGACGGTTTTTCGATTTCGGTTAACCATTCATCGGTTTCGGTTTTTATTCGGTTTTTTTATACATTTTTTATTTGTACGATTTTTTGTTGGTAACGTGTTGGATAAAAAAATAACATTAAGTTAAATGATAATATTATATTAATCACCAAAGATTTGTCACTTTAAAATTTGTTAAATAAAATTGATATATTTCATAAAGTTATTTTTTGAATGTATAATTCATATTATCTTAAATAATAGATACAAAATATTATAGAAATATATGTTCACAACAATGAAAAAAAAAGAGTATATATCAAAACATATGATAAAATTGATTATATACATGTTAAAAATTATAATTTAAGAGTATTTACATATTAATCTTAATTAAGTTATGATAATATATACATGTATATATACATAATATTATATTTATATAATATCGGTGCGGTTAATTTCGGTTCGGTTTTGATTGAAAACCGGAACCGAATCCGCACCGCTAATTCGGTTTTTGTCGGTTGTTTTTTTTTCGATTTTTTTAGCGGTTTGGTTTTTTTTCGGTTTGGTTTATCGGTTTTTTTGATTATTTTTTCGGTTTCGGTTTTTTCTGCTCACCCCAAGTTATAAACAACCGCAATTTGTTATCGTCTTAGCATTGAATAATAACCATACATTGTTGCTTAAGTACGTAAATTAATTAGTTAACCAATACAGTCTCTGTGGGAACGAATTGGAAAAGATTCTATACTACTTGCGAACTCGTATACTTGCGTGTATTATTAGCGCGTGTTTAGCGACTAACAAGCACTTAAAAGAAGGATTGCCAAGATTTATAGAAATGGTAAAGAAACATGTGTGGTGGTCGGACACCCTCAGTTTGTAGAAGCTAAAAAGGAAGAGAAGGAAAAAATCAAACAAGAAAAGAAGCAAGTTGCCTTAGATGCTAAGAAACTCAAACAAAAGAAGGAGCAAGCTGCTATCTTGGCCAAACTTTAAGTTGTAAAGACTACAACTTAGATTTCTGAACAACCATCTGTAACCTCAAGATCAGAAAGTGCAAGATGAACTACAACAGAAAGGAAGATTCAGATACAAGCTCCACTCCAAAAGAAAATTGGACTTCAGTGATGAGGAAATGGAAGACTACATTCCCAAAAAGTCTACAACTTCAAATCAGACATCAAAACCCTCAATGGTATTTGAGGAATTCAAGGTGTGGATCCAACAAGGAATATTCATGGTGAGCCCATAATTCCAAAGGATGAGCCAGTAGACTGGGATAGTTTTCCAATTCCTGAACTAAACTTTCCAATCTTCAACAAGACAAAGAAGATAAAGACAAGAGCAAGCAAGAAAGTGAAGCATGTGACTCTCAGATCCAAAACCCTAACTAAATCTCAATTTATAGTCAACAAGGGAGATCTGTTATACAGTTGTGACATCAAGGAGTTCTTTGATATAAACCTTTACTTAGATGAATTGGAAGAATTAAGAGGGATTGATGCTCATAAACATCTCCCTGAAAGGCTGGTTTTCAAATACAAGGGAGGGAAAGAGATCATATGGCCAGTCCACAGGATTCTTTAAGAAAGCCAATCTGTTCTGATTAAAGTCTTTTCATCCTTCAAGAAGAACTTTGGGTTTAATATAACTGCAAGGAAAATGGTTTTAAAGAGGATAGAAGAGCTAAGGAGTACTAAAGCCAAGTATGTATTTCCAAAAACTCTAACAATTCCCTTCACAGGAAAGAGAGTGCATTTGAGGCCTTATTTGCTGATGGAATTAGGGGTGAAAAGGGAGTTAGAAGATTCTTCAGATTGGAGGATCGGTTGAGTATCTCTAGCAATGAGACTCTATTAGAAATGCAAGAAATGCTAGATCTATCAGAAGCTGATGAACTTGAATTCCACAGACAACTCCAGAATCAAATAGAGGAGAACAACAGGAGGCTTGGGAAGAAATCCATATAATCAAGGAGATAGATTTATTTGCTCAGACTAGAGGAGCACCTTGAAAATTGATTATGAGATCTATTTGTATACTTTGCTTTGTTCAATTATCAGTAAATTTTGTAGCACTTATCAGTTTTATCTACTATCTTTTATTCTGTATTTTAGGGTGTTTTGTTATCATCAAGTTTCTCTTAATTTATGGCTACAATTCCAGTAGACATAAATTGGGGGAGATTGTTAGGAATATGTTGTGAACTTGATGACAAATTAAACAAAACACCTTAGTAGATTTAACTTAGTGAATGTTGTAGCACTCGACGGATGATCAAATATAGTCCAGACGGATGATTTAATATAGTCACGACGGATGACAATTTGACATCCACCGGGTGAGTAGCTTACATAACAATAAGTATTGTAGCACATTTCTGCAAACAACTTTGTGTAGATTCTGTAGGAGTATGTGAGTCATGTTGACTACTAGTGGATATGCAGAATAGGTTGATTAATTGTAAATATAAGGTGTCTTGTAATTCTGTATAAGTGAAATGGAGTCAAGTGACAAATAGCTACTCGACGGATGATCAACATAGCTACCCGACGGATGATCAACAAAGCTACCCAACGGATAAAAAACATGTATCCGACGGATGATTAAAAACATGCGTTGGATGTTTGCAAAAGGAATGTGGCAGCCTATTAAGCAGGGATTTGAGAACAAAGAAGCATTACCATTTCCATGCAATTATGAAGATATTCGAAGATGCTGGAATAGAGTAGTAAAGCGGCATGGAGTAGACTAGATATGTTTTGTTTTATTATCTTATCTTATTGTCATGTAAACTTGGTGATTTATAAACCAAGTGTAGCTAGTAGAACATTCAACTAAGCAAACACATTTCAACGAGAGATAGAAAATGTTGTACTTGTCAGCAATTTCTCTGTAGTTTGTTTGTTCTACTTGTAAGCAGCTGTGAGCTATTCAAGCTTCACAGAGTTCTCATTCGATATATATATATATATATATATAGTGGATACTTTCAAATCCACCAGAAAGTTTTAAAAGCTTATGTTTTTATTACTTTGTATTGATTTATATAACTACTTCATTCGGCAGTCTGCAAATCAAACACTTATATATTTATCGAGGTAGAACTGTTTTAAAATCTTGAAAAAGAAGCCAGAATTACATCCAACCCCCCTTCTGTAATTCTTGTTGTATTGTTAGGGAATAACATGGGTTTTCACAAAGAAAACTGACATGGATGGTAAAGTACAGACCTATAAGGTGCGACTAGTGGCAAAGGTTTCAAACAAATTCATGGTATACACTATAATGAGACTTTTTCACCATTTTCTATGGTCAAGTCCATCAGGATTTTGTTAGCAATAGTTTCTTACTTTGATTATGAGATTTGGCAAATGGATGTCAAAATCGCTTTCTTATATGAGAGCCTTGAAGAGGATGTATATATGATACAACTTGAGCATTTGATCGATCCAAAGTTTGCTAAGATTGTTTGTAAGTTTCTCTATCTATTTATAGATTGAAGCAAGCCTCAAGGAGAATAAATATTTATTTTGATGAAACGGTCAAAGAGTTTGGATTTATTCAAAACGAATATGAACCATGTGTTTGCAAGAAGTTTAGTGGGAGCCATGTGACATTCCTAATATTATATATAGATGATATATAACAGATATGGAATGACATACCTTCTCTACAGGTTGTTAAGACTTGGTTGAGAAATAATTTCTCGATGAAAGACTTAGGCGATGCTACCTATATATTAGGGATCAAGATCTATAGAGATAGATTGAAGAGATTAATCGACCTAGTCGGAGTACATACATTGATAAAATATTGCATCATTCAAGGATGCAAGAGACAAATAAAGGATATGTTTCGATGTCTCATGGGATAGTGATCTCAAAAGATAATTGCCCCCTAAATCATTAGATGATAAGGGTCGTTTGAGAAAGTTCCATATACTTTAGCAATTGGATCTAAAATGTGTATAGTGATATGTATTTATCATAAGGTTTACTATGCTTTGAGTATGATAAGTAGATACCAGTCTAATCCAGGTGAGGGTCACTGTATAGTTTTCAAGAATATTCTTAAGTACTTAAAGAGGACTAAAGATGTATTTTTGGTGTATGGAGAAGATAGGGAACCAGTTGTAAAGAGTTACACTGATGCTAGTTTCTGAACCTAATTTTTGGACAGAAAAGGACGATTATGTGTTTATGTCTATTTTGTATTTTTTTCCTAAATATAAGTGGTGTTAGTTGGAATAGTTCACAGCAAGAACATTGATGATTCTATAATGGAAGCCGAATATATTGATATTTTAAAATAGCCAAGGAGACTGTTTAGGCATGTCCTTAGGCGATATCACCTTAGTAATGAGATTAATGATTGTAAAGTGCATAGTAATGATAATGTTGCAGACCCACTGACTAAGGCTTTGTCGCAGCAGAAGCGTGATAGTCGTACTAGTTCTATGAGTATTAGATACATGGGTGATTGGCTCTAGTACAAGTGGGAGATTGTTAGTGTTTGTGCCCTAGAGACAATACTATAATGTTTTAAATTAAGACATTTTAATATTAATGTTTATGTTCTATCGGTTATTCCCTTTATAATTTATTATGTCTTCATTTACTGTGATATAAATAATAGATTAATAAATGTCCTTGGAATATGATATGAATTATATATCTCTAAGTACGTGACTTAGAAATGAGATTATGAGAATAGTAATAATATTCCTAAAGGTCCTTAGTCCAGTATTATTATTAAGGGACAATAATAATGCATTAAGGTTGGTGTGTTTATTGACTGATGATCACATGTCATTGATCATAGGTATAGTGATACTATAGTCAAAAAATAAGCAGATGTAAATGTACATGGTGCTGGACAGACCCGATGTGAGATTCTATATGTCTGTTGTGTCATAAGTAATTCTCACAGTGATAATGATGTAATGGTCCTTAGACCTGAAGCCATAATATTTCTAGACGAGAATTAATATACATTGATTCCATTAAAAGTTATCCTTTACCGTGTAATGATAAAAGTGGACTTTGGGTATATTATGAATCCTATGAGAAATATGAATGATCTAGATGGGATTTAACCCTCCTATTTTAGGAGTGATATTATTGGCCTCTTGTGTGAGCTAGACTATAAAATGCATGGACACGCTCAAATATTGATTTGATATGATAGTCTACTCATTGATCAAGGAAACCTGGATTAAACATTGATGAGGATGACACATTACATGCCTCTAGTTTAATCTATAATATTTGGTTAAAGGGATTATATTACATTGTACATTATTCACGGAAGGTTTGAAAGATCACTAATTCAATTATTATTACTTGGGTAGCACTGATGTATTACTTGATGCCGCTCATTGTTTACGATTTTAAATTTGATTTAAAATTCGTTGCCAATGTAATAATAACCTGTAGGATCACACACAAAGAATGCTTGAAGGATTATTTAATTTAAATTGGATTTAAATTAAATTAAAGTAGTTCAAATTATTTATTATATTAATTAAGTATGACTTAGTTAATTAGATAAATAATGATATTCGAATTTACTAATCTCAATTATGAAATTCAGTTGTTAAATAATTAAGTGTGACTTAATTATTATACAAATAGGAATTTCGAATTAATAATAACTCCTAATTACTTTAAAGTTGTAATTCTTTTTCTACTCTCTATATAATATCTCTTGTGTGCCTGATTTTATGTGCAAAACTTCTACTAAAATCCTGGCCACCAAGAGAGAAAATGGAGAGATGAAGAAGAAACGACTTTGTGCTAGTACACATCCAATCATTGCGTTCTAGCATTCGTGTGGATACCGATAGAGCGTAGATCGCGAGAGCGGGATGCGTGGTGATTGAACAAACTTTGGATCTCCATTAGTCAATCAATTTTTAAAGCTTCTTAAGATAAACAATCTGATCTACGAATTAAATATTTGCTTTTCGCTTGGATCCTACGGTGGGTTTCAAAAATTCTAGTTTTCACATTTTTAAATACTGTTTCTGTTGCGTTTATGTGCTCTAAACCCTTCAAAAATATCATTGTGTTGTCTCTAAACACTGACACTGAAGAACCTCTTGGCCCGGATGACTCTTGATGACCGGAGGAGTGAGATGTTTGATAACTATGCCACCCCTGGGGACTTCGAAGTTTATTCTAAGAAGGACGTTGACACCTTCCTTGATCACCTTGTTCGGGATGTCTTGGAGGTTCATATACTTTGTTGTTACATATATCTGATTTCCCTGCATTTTTGCTCAGCTTTGTTTTTGTTTCAGGCTAATGCTCGGATCTGCGGTTGCTATACCATGATCCATAACTATAGGGTGCGGGTGGCGAAGACTGCGGTGAAGGGCTTGCTGACGAGAAGGAAAGGTTTTCCAAGTACTGGGAGGTCAAGGAGAGGGAGTCCCGGGAGCACAAGAAAGTGCTCGTGGAGGAGGTTAAGGCCGAAAAGAGGCTACCCAGGTTGTTGGGACCCTCCAGGCGGAGGTTGAGTACCTGAAGAAAGAGCTTGCAGCTAGGCCTCGGGAAGAGTATGTTCTAGCGGCCTTCCGGGGTACTTCTACCTACTACGAAGAGCTCAACAACAAAATCTTCAAGAAGGTGAACATGTGCTGGGATACAGCTTCTGCTTATCTTGCCAAGAATCGTGGTGGTGACATTAACGGGTTCATAAAGCTGTACCTCGCTGAAGAGCTCCGTCGTGAGAATGCTTAGGCTGCTGGAGAGGGCACTTCCGGGGCACAACCACCTCCTCCTCCCGAAGTAGGTCACGAGAAGACTCCACCTTCTCTCGAAAACTAATCTGTTGTGATGATCCAGGCTTTATGCCTTGTAATTTGCTTTCAAGTTTATTTGTCTCTGAAATTAAGCATTCGTGGCTTCTAAACTGAATATTTGCTTGATTAAATTTGATCCGGGGTTGGTTTGCCCCGGATGGATATGTAAATATATTTTCATTCTCTGCATTTATTCCTGAAGTTTTTATTAAGTGCTTTGTTATTTCGCATTTTTCTGCCCCCAGGATGGGTTTGAAAAGCCTTAACTGAATAAACTTTTACAAGTACACATGGCTTGTGTGATCATCCACGGGAAGGGGTGTTAAAAAACTTTAACTGAATAAAATTTTATAAGTACACATGGTTTGTGTAATCGCCCCCGGGATGGGGTTAAAAAACTTTAACTGAATAAAAAATTTTAAGTACACATCGTTTGTGTAATCGACCCCGGGATGGGGTTAAAAAACTTTAACTGAATAAAATTTTATAAGTACACATGGTTTATGTAATCGACACCGGGCTGGGTTTAAAAAACTTTAAGTGAATTAAATTTTATAAGTACGCATGGTTCATTTAATCGACCCCGGGATGGGGTTAAAAAACTTTAACTGAATAAAAAATTTTAAGTACACATGGTTTGTGTAATCGACCCTAGGCTGGGGTTAAAAAACTTTAACTGAATAAATTTTTATAAGTACACATGGTTTGTGTAATCGCCCCTGGGATGGGGTTAAAAAACCTTAACTGAATAAAATTTTATAAGTACATATGGTTTTTGTAATCGCCCCTGAGATGGGGTTAAAAAACTTTAACTGAATAAAATTTTATAAGTAATTAATTGTGCGCTTGGGTGCACAGACAATAATTGTAATCTAATGAGAGAATAAAGCTATTCTACGCTATAGGATGCTCAAAATAAGGCACTTCATTTAAATAGAATAGGGCAAATATTACATTCCGGGCCAACTAGATACAGATTTCAGATCACTTAATTGGGAAATAAGGATATCATAGTTCTATCATAGAGGTGATTCCGAAATATGCACCTTTAAATTATTGGTAGAATTTCCTTAACCGGGCTCCATGCCAGGTGTTCAGGATCTCGGTGTTGTTAAGATAATACGGTTTGTACGTCCCCGGGCGCAACACCTCTTTGATCTTGTAAGGCCCTTCCAGTTAGGCTATAGCTTGCCTTGATTTATGGAATCTGAAGCTTCAGTGTCTTGGAGCACCAGATCTCCCACTTCATACTCTCGAACCTTGACCTTCTTTGCAAAATATAGTTTTGTCTTCTCTTTGTAGTTTGCCATCTTTTGTACGGCCCGGTCTCTTACCTCATCTAGAACCTCCAGGTTAGTTTTAAGGCCTTCAATATTTGAGACTTCATCAAAATTGACAACTCTGTGGGAGGGTGATCCAATTTCAACTGGTAGTTGAGCTTCGGTGCCGTAGGAGAGTTTGAAAGGGGTCTCCCCGGTTCCTGTCCTGGGGATAGTCCTATAGGATCATAAGACCTTTGGGAGCTCATCTGGCCATGACTTCTTGGACTCTTCCAACCTTTTCTCCAGGCCCCGCAGTATAGTCATGTTTGTTACTTCCACTTGCCCATTCCCCTGGGGGTGTGCTACAGACGCTCTTTTATGCTTGATTCCGAGCTCTTTCAGGTATGCATCGAAATCTGATCCGACAAACTATGGTCCGTTATCCGAGACCAAAACCACCGAGACTTTGAACCTCATCACGATTGAATCCATGAATTTTATGCAATCCTGTTGATTGATGGTTCGCATGGCTTTAGCTTCTACCCATTTAGTCAAGTAGTCGATTGCCACTAGGACATAGCGTAAATCTTCCTTTGCTCAAGGGAAGGGACTCATGATATCTATGTCCCAAACCGCAAAGGGGACCGGGGAGAGCACCGAAGCCGGAAGGCTCAGGCTTTGTTTTGGAACATTGCTGAATTTTTGACATTTGATGCACTTCTTTACATATCGCACTGCGTCTGCATGAATTATTGGCCAATAATATCCTTGTCTGATGATTTTGTATGCTAGGTCTTTGGCCGCCAAGTGATCTCCGCATATTCCTTCATGGACCTCCCGGAGACAATAGTCGGCTTCATTCGGGTCGACACATTTGAGAGTTGGTGCTGAAAAGGTTGGTACTGAGAAGGTTCGTCTATATAGTTGATTGTCTTCGAGGAAGAACCGATCAACTTTATGCTTGAGGTAGCATGCCTTATTCTATTCTTTTGAAAGGGTCCCTTCTTTCAAGTATGCTATATAAGGAGTCATCCAGTTTTCCGGGCTGCTGATGCATAAGACTTTGACCCGATCAGTACTTGGTGCCCGGAGCTCTTCAAAGTAGACTGAATTGCTTAGATATGAAGTGTTCTGTACGAGCTTGGAGAGCTTATCTGCTTTGGAATTTTCCTCTCTATTTATCTGTAGGATTGTTGTATCCGGGATGGTTTCCAGGATACCCCTCAACATTTCTTGGTATTGTGCCAGCTTCGGGTCTTTCGCAATATATTCTCCATTGGTCTGTTTGACCACAATCTGGGAGTCACTATGGATGACCAAGTTGGTTATCCTGAGAGATTTTTCTAGTCTGAGTCCGGAGAGTAATGCTTCATATTCAGCTTGATTGTTTGTTGCTTTGAAGGCGAAAGTAATCGCCTGCTGTTGGTGAACCCCTCGGGATTGGTCAATATAAGACCAACTCCAGATCTTTCGGTTGTTGATGATCCATCTACATAGAGCTTCCCGGAATCCATGCTTGGAGTTTACTTTTCACAAATTATCCCACTGGGAGGGGATTGCAGTGGCTCCGGCAAAGTACATTCCATCACGAACTCAGCCAGTTCCTGGGCCTTTATTGTTGTCTGTGGTACGAATTTGATGTTGAACTGGCTTAGCTCGATTGCCCGGTTGACTAGTCTCCCGGATGCATCCAGCTTGTGGATGATTTTCCTTAGTTGTTGATCTGTAACCACTCTTATTTCTCGGCCTTGGAAATATTGTCTTAGCTTCCTGCTCGAGTGCACGAGGGTTAAGGAGAATTTTTCCAAGTTTGGGTACCAAGTTTTGGCATCTTTGAGAACTTGGCTGACATAGTACACAGGGTTATGGATTCCTCCTTCTTCCCGAACAAGAGCCGAAGAGAGGGCTTTAGGACCGGCGGCGATGTAGAGAGCCATGGGCTCTCCGGGCTTTGGTTTTGATAAGACTGGGGGGTTCATCAGATGTTGTTTGACTTCTTCAACGGCTGTATTGTATTTCGGGGTCCAATCTATCAACTTCTTGTTTCGGGCGCCTTTCAACAGCTCAAAGAATGGAAGGCATCTTTCTGAAAGCTTTAGGATGAACCTGCGAAGGGCTGCGAGGCATCCTGACAACTTTTGAATATTTTTCTGAGTGCGGGGTATCTTCATTTCAATTATGGAAATTATTTTCTATGGGTTTGCCTCGATCCCTCTTTCGCTGACCAGGAACGGGGACTCCGAATGCGCACTTCTCCGGATTGAGCTTTATTTTATACTTGCACAGATTGTTGAAGCACTCTCTGAGATCCTATATGTGATCCGGGGCTAAAATCGACTTAGAGATCATGTCGTCGACGTAAGACTCCATATTACGCCCCAATTGGTCCTTGAAGATAGTGTTCATCATCTTCTGGTAGGTGGCTCCGGCGTTGATGAGTCCGAAAGGCATCATGATAAAGGCGTAGACCGCCCGGTGGGTGATGAAGGCTGTTTTGGCGATGTCCTCTGGATTCATGTGGACTTGATTATATCCCGAAAAGGCATCCATGAAACTCATCATGTGTCGATCAATTGGTCTATATTGGGGAGTGGGTAAGAGTCTTTCGGGCATGTGAAGTTGAGGCTTGTGTAGTCGACGCACATCCTCCATTTTCAACTTGGCTTCTTGACCAAAACCACACATGAGCCAGTCTGGGTACTTGATTTCACAGATGATATCAGCCCTGAGCAGTTTCTCAACTTCCTCATCGATAGCTTGCTGCCGCTCCGGGATGAAGTTTCTTCACTTCTGTTTGATTGGTTTCCTTTTCGGATCGACATCCAAACTATGCATCGCAACTGATTGGTCGATTCCGGGAATATCTTCCGGTGTCCATGCAAACACGTCGCCATACTCTTTCAGCAGCTCTATGAGCTCTCGTTGGAACATCGTCTTCAAGCCCTTTCCGACCTTCAATTTTCGAGTGGGGTTCTTGGGTTCCAACTCTATCTCATCAGTTTGTGTAGCAGGTTCAACCTTGGTTTTTTCCTTTACTTCTATGAATTTATGTATCCGGGCATGTAATATTCGGGATATATCGTGTAATTACTTTTATCAATAAATAATTATTATGTAATTATTATATAAATTTTGGTGAATTATCTGCTAATTGGAAGTGATGTTTGGATGTTTATATGTGATGAAATTTGACTATATTTTATTTTTATATGTCCAGAATAAAGTATAAATAATTTTGGTATTTTTCTGATAATTTTTAGGTTGTTATATGATTTTATAAATAATTTATGGATTTAATAATTATTTTCTAAGTAATTATAAACTATTTTATAAAACCGAAAATCGCCCAACTTCAACCGTTTTTGCGTTTTTACAACCCGAAACTCTTCGAAAAACTCCTTCCTAACCTAATCTAATTATTCCAAACATTTTCCGTGTTTTGACTTTTTCGATCTGGAGTACGGTTTGACCCGTACGAGTCCCAGCACAAAATTTTCAATACGATAGTCATTTCGATAGATCAATAAAATCCGTATTCTCGAGAGACGGAATATTTTGATTAAATTATTACATTATCTTCTCGTAGGGTGCTTTATAAGAAGCCCGGTTTTGATAATTATCCAAAATGGGTATCAAATTGTATCGTTTTTATAGTTACTTAGCGGCTAATTAATCTATTTTCGGATCCGGTATGATCCAACGGGTATTAATATTCCATAAGTATAAATAACTTTTTTCTTATTTTATATTAAACAGATATTCATAAACAAGCAGTTAAAACATATAATTTACAGATAAAAACTTGAATATTCATCGCGTTCTTCAGAATCAAACCTAAAAACGAAGGCGTTATCGAAATCGAGCGTGTGAATAACCGAATCGAAGCTCGTGAAAAGTACTTTCAGAATCAACAACTTATTTTACTGCAGAAATCAAAGGTATTTTTATATTTATTTATTTTAATTCGAATTTAATTTTGATTAATATATGAATTTTTATTTTGATGTTGTTTGTGTGATTTGATGATTGTATCTTGTTGATAATTTTGTCCCGATAATTTTGGTATATTATATGTTGAATTTGGAGTTCAATAACATATAGAAAAAGGGGTTTGATTTTTAAGTTTCAGAAATTAGGGTTTATAAGTTTAAATGCTCTTAATTGATTTTTACGCGTTTTTGATTCAAGAGTTATTAGCTTAAATTAATTATACTAATGAATAGATCGTTGAAAAAAGAATCGATTTATATATGTGTGATGAACGGAGGGTACCTGTAGCAAGCTAAACGGAAAAAGGTCGAGCTCGCCGGAGTTCTTGGTCGAGTTGATCGGACCTTGGATTCCAGGCATCATTTGTGCTATTGGTTGACTGATTCGAGTTCCTGGAGGAATTTAGAATGAAAACCCCATAAAAATCGAATCAAATAACCCTGTTTCTGTTTAAATCAGAGTCTCGCCGGAATATTTGTCGGCCACCGGAATCTGAAAAAGTCCGGTTGTTCTTGGTATTCTTCGTCTCACCCGGTTTTGACCCAGCAGAAAAACCCGGCTTTGATCTTTGTTTGTCTAGTAACATTTCCAAAACATGTTTCTGGATTTTCTTTTTTATAAATTATTCAAAAATTCTATTTTTTATTTTCAAAAATTCATTTTAATTTCAAAAATCATTATTTTAATTCTAAAAAATTATTTTTAATTTGAAAATAAATCCAAAGTATTTAATTAATTAATTTTAGTTGATAATTAATTAATTAATTACTCAATTAAATTAAATATTAATTGATTAATTAATTTAATTAGTTATTAATTAATTTTAATTAATTATTTTATTAGATTTAATTATTTCTTTTGATTTAAAAACTAAGAAAAATAGTTTTTAGCTTTAAAAATTATTTTCAAGGCTCGATAATTATTATTAAATAATTTTAAAGTCAGATTCGGGTGTTCGAACCTTGTTATTTAATTATAAAATGATTCGTTGACCCGTTTTAATTCCGAAAAATGTTCAAAATTTTGTAATAAATACCAGAAAAATCATTTTAACCCTCAAATCTCCGTTGAAAATTTATTTTGATCGAATATCTTACGTGCTATGTGCTATATGTGATCTGATTGATGTGTAATCAGCTTATGTGGTTATTATTTGACTACTTTGGTCATAACTATCAACCGTAAATCGGATTTGGGTAAAACGAAGGGTAGATAAAAGCTTATGAAGTCTATATGACGATTAGAATAATATGAGATTGCGTATTGATAGATACTTATAATGCCTAACATAAGAAACGAGGCGTAGAAAAGGAAACCAGGTGATCAATAAATAGAACCGAGGCGTAGAAAAAGAATGCAAGTGATCAGTGAGAAGAGGAGAGGCATAGAAAAAAAGGATAAGTAGGTGTTGTGTAGATACGTTAGACGAATGCAAGTGAAGTTGGAAATCATCTGTGATAAGGCAAGTAATTCTGAACTTTCCTCGAGATATTGCAAATACTTCTGAACTTTCTCATAACATGTTGCTAGTATTCAAAATAAGTCTTATTTTATATTGTAAGCGCTCTAAATAATTCAACCTTGAACCTTGATCACATCATTGAACTTGAGTTGTAAGATTTATTCTTTGTAAATCACCAACGGTTGATTTTCCAGATATTAAACTAAACAAATACAATACTACTCCACAAATACATATATACCATAAACCAAATAGTAAAACAAAACTACTTGAGCATATAAAAAATTATATACCCTATAATACCCTATGACATCAAAGATCTATACCGTGTATTATCATTGAACCATTGTTCATCAGATTCCTGATTCTTCCATAGGCTTGAAGTCGTTCTTCATATATATACCTTGATATACCCTGATGATACTTATGAAATGTTTTATGCTCCGAGATAACTGTTTTATCAATGCTAATTATGATTCTGTTTTATTGAATTACAATGATTATCATACTGAATTGATTTAAAATTGGATGGTTTTATAAATATGGACCAGATTCGTGGTCATATTAGGCCAATGTGTGCATTGGATCTAGTATAGATAGCAGGGATGTGTGCCTTGCTCGGGGTTAGTGTGTGATTGATCAGCAGCCTAACCTTGGTTTTAAAAGTTAAAATGAATATCCAATTCTAATGATTACTTGACAAAAAACTTGATTCTTCTGAATCATTTCAATTGATCATTGGTTAACCTCATTTGTTGTTATTATGACTTGCTGAGCTACTTAGCTCACTCTTGCAAATCTGTTTATGTAATTTTTATGGTTAAAAAGTAAATTGTTGGTAGCAAGGATTCCCAGTCCGGTGTGCGAGCTAGGATTCCAGGTTAAGTTGGATCGAGCTAGCGGGAGCTTTATGTTTAGTTTTGAGTTATTTAAGCTTGTAATAATGGTTTCACTATCAGTTGTAAGTTAAACTAGTTGGGATTTGGTACGATATAATAAAAGTTAAGATGGTGGCTTGTTTTCATACTTTATCCTGTTGCGATCCAGGGTTGTGTAATGAAGGGTCATTTCTTATAATATTTTATATACAGGTTTATAAATTGAGTGTGTGTGTGTGTGTGTTGTGAGCCCCAAACTTATGAACCGGGTTTGGAGGGCGTCACAGGGCATCTGCGTTGGTTACGATGTACCCTGAATCTTCTATCATGTTGACATCCAGTTGTTGAGGTGCTTTTGATGTTTCTTTCGGCTTTGGCCCTTGGGTAGGGTCATTGCCTTCTTCCTGTTTTCGGGCTCAGTTTCTGCCATGACCAAAGCTTGCCCGTAACACCTCCCCGCCACGTCTCTATCTCCCTTGAGTTCTCCGATGCCTCCCGGGGTGGGAAACTTTAGCTTCACGTGGATCGTTGAGGGGATAGCCCGAAGGTTCGTGATTGTGGGTCTTCCGAGGATCATGTTGTAGAAAGACGTTGCGCTTATCACATAGAATTTCATGACATGGGAGACTTGCTGGGGGGCAGTCCCGAAGGCCACAGGAAGTTAGATTACACCATGTATCGGAATCATGTTGTTCCTGAATCCGTAGAGCGGGTTTTCGAGGCAGGGATCCATTCGAAGATGGCTGAGTCTCATCCTGTTAAGTGTGTGCTCGAAAATAATGTTAGCAGAGGAACCATTATCGACCAAAATTCTCTTTACCTCGTTGTTGGCGATATCAAAGGTTACCACCAGAGCTTGGTTATGTCAGGGATCTAGGCCCTTGTAGTCGGAATGGGAGAAGCATATAGGTTCATCTTCGAAAGGTTGAATCATCATGACGTCGCTATCCATATCAGGGCTCCGGGGAGGAGAGGTGGCTCCTCCGAAGATCACGTTGACTACATGTTTGCCGCTATTCGGGGCTTTGTCTTTGTCATTCATCCTTCTCCGTAGGTACTGGTTCGTGTTACCCTTCTTGATCTGATCTTCAATAAACATCTTGAAGAAGAAGCAGTTCTCTGTAGTATGGCCATGATCCTCATGATACCCGAAATGATTGTCCCGTGCTATGTTCTCTGGAGGTGTCAGTTATGGCTTCGGAGGGTAGTAGAAGGGTTTCCCATTGACCTCCATCAGGATGTCTGCCCGGGGTCTGTTGAGGGGAGTCCATTCGGGCTCTAGCTTGGGCTCTTTTTTGGGCCTTGGTTTTCTCTCATTTCTCTGGGGTCTGGGGTAGTTGTCCCGGGGTGGGGTTTCCTGGGACTCCTGGATGTAATTGAAATGTCTTTCTTCCTTGAACCTCTTATCTTTTATGTACGAAGAGCGTCGTTCCAGGGACTCATCATCGTCACGGATTCTTCAGTTCATTTTCATAGATGTGAGGAAATCATTTTCCTTAATGAATTTTGAGGCCAGTGCATAAGATGAGGCAAGGCTTTGGGACTCTCTGTGGATTAGATCCTTAACATAGCCCTCGCAGGAAACCGGGTGGAGGTTTCTCCGGAAGATATTAATGGCTTCTTTTTCTTCCAGGTTGGAGAGTTGGTTGACCACCTCTTGAAATCTCTTAATAAACTCGGGGAGCGTCTCTCTGCTCCTTTGTTGGATGGTTTCCAAGTGGCACATCTGTAACTCATTCATGTGGTTAGCCCGGAACCATTTCAGAAACATCTCTCAGAAATTCTTCCACGAGTCGATGCTACGAGAGGGAATTCTGTTGAACCATTTTTTAGCCCCTCCTTCAGTGTAGATGCAAAGAAACGGAATCTCGTGATGTAATAACCGGGAAAATTATGTAAATATTATATGCTAAATAAATAAATATTATGTGTTTTATAAATTTAAAGTGATTATTGCCATGATATTAGATGTTATAGCTGTTATGTGTGTTTCTGTGCGGGCCAGAAAATTTTTCGGTTGATTAAAATATGTTTAAATTGCAATTATATGAACTTATCTGCAATCGAGACGCGTATTTATTAGCGTCTTTATTAAGATACCTGTTTTATTTGATTTTATGCGCGTTTGAATGTATTTTACGTGTTTTCGGGTTTTTCTAGTAATTTAGGGATCGTTTCTGTATTTCAAAAAATCAGCGGACCGGGACCCCACCGGGACATCAAACCCCGCAAAATCTGTGTGTTGTATTTTTATAGAATTATTCGTATTTCAAATACCCGGTATTTTTGCATTTTTGAACTATTCGCAATTTTTGGGAAATTTTGATAAAAAAAAATTGTAATTATATATATGTTATATTTTAAAAAATATTTCCCTGTAAAGTATTATTTTGGGCGTATAATTTCAGATTACGAAATAAAAGGTACCGAGTTATGATTTATCGGGAATATTGTTACGTATATAAAAAGCTTACATGTTTATCGGTACAGTTTTATAAAATAAAAAAAAAATCAACAGATAAAGCTTATCAGTTTTTTCTTATACTGTAAAAATCTCGAAGCTTTGGTTTCAAAGAATCAATCCAAGCAGACGATTCAGCCACCCGTTTCTAGTGATTTTGATTTCAAAATACAGATTGTGATTCCCCGATCAATTTGGCACCAAGAACACGAACTAAGGTTCGATATCTTGTTTGTTCTGTGTTCGTCGGAATCGACGGATTCGGAGCTTCTGTTGTTAAGCGTTTATACGATTGTTTAAATGATTACATGTTGTAGTAGAGTTTGTAAGGATAATTTTGATGCAAGAATTGTTGGATTTTGTTAAAGATTCATTAAAAACCGAATTTGGTTTATACTAAGTATTTTAATTCGAAATTTTGGATTATATGGATGATTTCTGTTTGTTGTGATTACTGGAATGGATTGTTGTTGATTAGGGCTTTAATTGGTATATCATTCGTTAATTTTGGTGCAAAAACGGGTAGGATTAGTTGTTCGCCGGATTGTTCATCGAGGTCGCCGGTTTTTGCTCGATTTTCGTCGGAGAAGACGAACGGATGGGTGGTTGTGGCTGTTAGGGTGGCGGTGTTATTGCTGGGAATGGAGAGGGCAGATTTCGATCAAAAAGGCGGGTTAATGGTGCTGTGAAGGGCCGTTTTTGGCCTGGTAGGAAACCGACCGGAAAATCTGCAGCCGCCGGATTCTGCAGAATTTTCCGGCGGTTCTTCATGTTCTTCGTCGACCCGGATGACCCGGATGTCGACCCACCCTGACCCGACTTTAATCCACAAAAACCCTAACCCCCTTTCCCTAAATTGTTTCCCACATTTTCCTTTTACTTTAATTCAAAAATTCAATTTCATTTTTTTAAAATCATATCTTTTATTTTCAAAAATCATTTAATAATTATTTTAAATACCAAAAATTATTTTCTTAATTATTTTAAATTCTTAAAATTATTTTCTTTTATTATTTTCAAAAATCTAATTTGATTTAATTATTTATAATTTATTTTAGTTGATTATTTATTAATCTAATTAATTGATTAAAATCATTTAATCATTTAATTTCATTTATAAATAGGTAAATAAATGTAAATTATTTATAATTAATTCAAATAATTTCTGAAAAATTATTTTTAGGTTTTTAAAAAAAAAATAAATAAATTATATTTTGGTATTTAAAAATCAATTAATATTATTATTAATTGATTTAAATCTATTTATTTCTTATTTTATTCATAATAATTAAACCGTTCGTCCGTTTAATACGAAACGAACGCGTACAGACTCAGAAAAATATTGCGCTTCCAATAAAAATACTTTTGAGACCTAATTTCTTTTGTATTGCAATGTCATTTGATTTGTGTATCAGTTTGAGTCGGTATTTGGTCGGTAAATGCTAATATTGACCTAATTTTCATTCTAAACGCACTGAGACGTACCTTTTAATGATCTGACTTATGTGTTACATGAAATATGTGAGTACGTGTTATACGAATACCATGATTACGTGTTACGTGATATACATGCTATCTGTTTCAGTTTTAAAATGCCATGCTAGTTATAAACGATCGGGTAGATGTCAAGACGTATAGTTACGTCAATTGAATTTAGTTCTGTCAATTAAGATAGTCCTTTTGTTTATAGAATCGAGTAGCAAGGAGTGCAGTCAAGTGTTAGACGAAGATAATAGCCATCAGTTAGAAGCAGAGTTAAAGTAAGAGGTTATTGAGCATACCAGGCAAGTACCCCTAACTTCACTTATTGTTCAAGTGACGTTTATTTTGAATTATATTATGCAAGTACCTCTATCTTCATTTATCATTCAATTGATATTGACTCTGAACTTTATTCTTTCGATTTCCATACTATTCTAAGTTCAGAATAGTTAAACGTTTTATATATTTCGCTATAAATCACTCTATACAGTGGAACATTGAATTGAGATTAGCGAATAACTAATTATTCTAGTTATTTTGCCATCGATTGTTGAGATAACTCTGGACCATGAGAAATGGGGAGTTATATGGTTAAGGATGTCCTTTGATTCGGCTCCTTTGATCAAAATGTTTTATGGATTGGATGAATGCGTAAGTGACCGGGACGGACGGTCCAGCGGAGGGCTATTTCTATGTGTTGTATGAAATACTATGACACCATTTTGCCACAGGCAGGTATATTGCCTTTTTAATTGAGTACTCGTATTTTGGGGACATGTTTCTATGAATCATGACCTTGTGCTATCACACGGGCTGATCAGCATGTGATAGTACGTCCGTCGGAGTTAGATTCCAATCTAAAAGTTATCGTTTATTGTTGATAGTTTGTGAAGCTTTTATTAATGATCAAATATTACTGCTTTTATTCTTTTGTTCAGTTATTATTGGAATGTGGTTTATCATTTCAAGTACATTTTATATTGCTTGCTGAGCATTTTTTCGCTCATACTTGTTTATCAATCTAATCTTTCAGCTAAGCCAGAGCAAGCTTGAGATCCAGGTTTGGTCAGAAGTCGAGTGCTTGTAAATAGGGGTGTGTATTCCAGGTAGACTGTTTTGGGACGCTCGGATAGTCTAGAGGTTTGTAATAAAATTTGAATAATCTGTAAAACTAATTAGACTTATGGTTTGTAATAACACTTGATTTGTAGTAGTGCCTGTTCCATACTATAACCTGTGATTGATCCAGTGCAGGTAATGGGGTCGTATTTATTATATTATTCCGCTGTGATTATTTTATTATAATTTAGTGGCAAGTGACCCCCAAATCTAGACCCCGGGTTTGGAGGGCGTCACAGGTTGGTATCAGAGCAACAAGTTATGGTCACTGAAACAGGCTTAGGATTGTCATAGATGAGTCATAGGAAGATCACATAAGATAGGTGCGTGTAGTTTAGCTTTTATAGGATTAAATTTAGATTATTGGGCTGGGTTAGAGTTAAGTTGTTTAGGTTCCCTGTTTTACGTTTAGCCTTAGGCCTTGTGTCATTGCCCTGCTATTTTGTTGGTTTAGTTGAGATTTTAAGTAAGGATTTAAAAGGGTTGGATAATTCGGAGTAAATTTTCTTTGTGTTATTATTCTTGAGATAATAAGCAGGATTATGTGATAATCATGTCGCTTGTGTTAATATGGTAGCAAGTTTATGATATTTTGAGAAGAGATAGTGTTTGCGAACTTTAATATGCTAAGGAATTGCTACATATTTGACACAATGCTTGACAGATTATTATATATATTGCTTGTTTCTTACCAGAATAATGGCACCAAAGAGAAGAAATAATTTAGGAGAGGATCGTACCGAGAGCCGTACAGATCCAGCGATTATCCAGATGTTAGGACTGATGCAGCAGCAGATGTTACATCTTACGCAGCAGCAACAACAACAGCAACAGCAACAGCAGCAGCAAGCAGTAGCACCATCTGCAGTAACTTTTAAGCAGTTTCAAGCTGTGAAGCCACCTGAGTTCAAGGGAAGTGCTGATCCTGTGGAAGCCAATGCATGGCTCAAGGAAATGGAAAAGGCTTTTAAATTAGTCGGAGCAGGAACTGAGCAGAAGACCAAGTTTGCAAGTTACTTTCTGAAGGGTGAGGCGAACTATTGGTGGGAATCCACGCGAGCATTGGAAGGAGGTGAGTTTATAACTTGGGAGAGATTCACAGAGTTGTTCCTGGAGAAGTATTTCCCGAGGTATATGAAGAATCAAATGGAGATTAAGTTCTTGAATCTGACCCAGGGTGATCTTACCGTGGCTGAGTACGAGGCTAAGTTTACTGAGTTAGCAAGGTTCGTGCCAGACCAGGTTGATACAGATGAAAAGAAAGCAAGAAGGTTTGAACAGGGATTGAAATTTTGGATTCAGAACAGAGTGGCCATGTTTGAGTTGACTTCATATGTGGCAGTGGTTCAGAAGGCAATGGTGATTGAGAGTAGGAGTGATATGTCTCAGAAAGGAAAAGATGGGAAGAAAAGGAAAATGGAAACCTCAGAGGGAGGTCAGCAGTCAAGTAATTTTCAGGGCCGTTTCAACAGAAGGCCAGAGTTTCAGGGTAATAGGAATATGGGATTCAGAAGACCACAATCAGGAAATGGAGGACAAGGCAACCGTTTTCAGAATTCAAATCAGCAGAGGCCCAATCGTCCACCAATACCAGATTGTCAGTTTTGTGGTAGGAAGCACTTTGGGAATTGTAATGCTAATGTGACGTGTTTCAAGTGCGGCAGGAAGGGACACTTTGCTAATGTGTGTCAGAATCCGACTCAAGGTCAGAATGTGGGAACTGGATGTTATAAGTGTGGAAGGCCAGGGCATATTTCCAGGAATTGCCCAACTCAGGGTACGACGAGCAACACCCCAAGGCTTACAGGTGCTCCATCTCAGAATGTGCCAAGAATTGAAGGACCACCAGCAAAGGACCAACCAAAGGCCAGGACATTTAACTTGACTATGAAGGATGCTGTTCAGAGTTCAGACGTGGTTGCAGGTACGCTTCCAGTCAACTCCATAGATGCTAAAGTTTTATTTGATTCTGGAGCTACAAGGTCATTTATTTCTCAAAGTTTTGTTGATAAACTGCATTGTGAAGTTAAATTGTTAGAACAAGCATTAATGATAGAGCTAGCTAATAAGAATCAAGTTTTAGTCGACCGAGTGTGCCCGAGGTGCGATGTTGAGATAGGAGGACATTATTTCTATGCCAACTTGATACCTTTTAAGTTGGGAGAATTTGATGTTATTTTAGGAATGGATTGGTTGTCAGAAAATAACGCCCAGATTGATTGTAAGAATAGGAAAGTGAGACTTCAGACCTTGGATAATAAGAAGAAGGTGATATTCCGAGGAAATAAGCAAGAGAAGTTCTTAACGATCGCTCAAGTGAAGAAGTTATTGCGTCAGAATTGCGAAGCATATTTGGCCCATGTGATAGACACCAGCAAGGAAGTTCCAACATTAGAAGCGATTCCAATTGTCAACGAATTTTCAGATGTCTTTCCAGACGATCTACCAGGATTACCTCCCGACAGAGAAATTGAGTTTGCAATTGATCTAGCACCCAGAACAGAACCAGTTTCTAAAGCCCCGTACCGGATGGCACCAGTGGAAATGAAAGAATTGGCATCTCAGCTGCAAGATCTTTTGGAGAAAGGAGTTATAAGACCCAGTGTATCCCCATGGGGCGCACCAGTACTGTTTGTCAAGAAGAAGGACGGGAGTATGCGATTGTGTATCGACTATCGAGAACTGAATAAGCTAACCATTAAGAACAAGTATCCGTTACCAAGGATCGATGATTTGTTTGACCAATTGAGAGGCGCTGTATGGTTTTCTAAGATTGATTTAAGATCCGGATATCATCAACTAAAGATCAAGCCTGAAGACATTCCGAAGACCGCATTTAGAACCAGATATGGGCATTATGAGTTTTTAGTAATGGCATTTGGATTAACCAACGCACCAGCAGCTTTCATGGATCTAATGAATCGAGTATTTAAGAAGTATTTGGATAAATTCATGATCGTGTTTATAGACGACATCTTGATCTATTCCAAAACAGAAGAGGAGCATGTAGAGCATTTGAGGATAGTTCTGGAGATACTGCGACATGAGAAGTTATACGCAAAGTTTTCCAAGTGTGAATTTTGGTTAAAAGAAGTACGATTTCTTGGGCACGTGATTAGCAATAAAGGAGTGGAAGTGGATCCAGCAAAGATTGAAGCTATAATCAACTGGGAGAGGCCAAAAACACCAACGGAAGTAAGAAGTTTCATGGGATTGGCAGGTTACTACAGAAGATTTGTGCAAGATTTTGCAAAGATAGCTACGCCATTGACAAAGCTCACCAGGAAGAATCAGAAATTTGAATGGGATGAGAAATGCGAAGAAAGTTTCCAGGAATTAAAGAATAGATTAGTATCTTCTCCAGTGCTAGTCTTGCCAGATGAACAAGGAAATTTTGTGATTTACAGTGATGCGTCGTACAAAGGATTAGGATGTGTTTTGATGCAGCATGACAAGGTGATAGCCTACGCTTCAAGACAATTGAAACCACACGAAGAGAAGTATCCAACGCATGATCTGGAATTGGCAGCTATAGTATTTGCATTGAAGATTTGGAGGCATTATCTTTATGGGGAAAAGTGCGAGATCTACACGGACCACAAGAGTTTGAAGTATTATTTACCCAGAAGGAATTAAACATGAGACAACGAAGATGGTTAGAACTAATCAAGGACTATGACTGTACTATTAACTATCATCCAGGCAAAGCAAATGTGGTGGCCGACGCTCTGAGCAGAAAAGAAAGGTTAAATATGATAATTTCATCAGAGGAATTGATCAAGGAATTTGAGAAGCTAGAAATAGAGGTCAGTATTCCAAGTATGTCTATAGAGGTGTTATGTGCAATGTTTTTTCAACCAGAACTATTAGAGAAAATAAGAAGATGTCAGGAGGAAGTTATGAGCCATGAACGAGACAGTTTGACAGGAGAAGAGATAGGGAGTCAAAAGGATGATAAAGGGATATTAAGATTTTCTTCCAGAATATGGATACCCAATGTAGCCGAGCTGAAAGATGAAATTCTTCGAGATGCTCACAACTCTAGATATTCAATTCATCCCGGGAGTACGAAGATGTACAGAGACTTAAGAGATAACTTTTGGTGGCCAAGCATGAAGAAGGAAATTGCAGAATGGGTAAGTAAGTGTTACACTTGCCAGCGAGTTAAAGCAGAACATCAAAGGCCTAGTGGATTGATACAACCATTGGATATTCCAGAATGGAAGTGGGAGCATATAGCGATGGATTTCGTAGTAGGATTACCGAGGACCAGGACGAATCATGATGCTATTTGGGTTATTATCGACAGATTGACGAAGTCGGCGCATTTTCTTCCTATCAACGAGAGATTCTCAATGGATAAATTGGTACGGTTATATCTTAAAGAAATTGTGACAAGACACGGAGTTCCAGTATCCATAGTTTCAGACAGAGATCCTCGATTTAACTCAAGATTTTGGAGAAGTTTTCAAGATTGTCTCGGAACGAAGCTGAACATGAGTACCGCGTATCATCCGCAGACAGACAGTCAAAGTGAAAGAACGATTCAGACTATTGAAGATATGCTAAGGGTATGTACACTAGATTTTGAAGGGAGTTGGGACGAGCATTTGCCATTAGTTGAATTCTCCTACAATAACAGTTATCATGCCAGTATTGGAATGCCGCCTTACGAAGCTTTGTACGGGAGAAGATGCAGATCTCCAATATGTTGGGAAGAAGTTGGTGAAAGAAAGATTTTGGGTCCAGAATTGATTCAACAGACGAAGGAGAAAATAGAACTCATTCGGAAAAGATTAACAGCAGCTCAAGATCGTCAACGTAAATATGCTGATCCTACCAGAAAAGATATGGAATTTGAAGTTGGTGAAGCAGTGCTATTAAAGGTTTCGCCTTGGAAAGGTTTATCAAGATTTGGGAAGAAAGGAAAACTGAGTCCGCGTTATGTTGGCCCTTTTGAGATTTTGAAGCGTGTGGGAAAGGTTGCTTACGAATTAGCGTTACCACCTCACATGCAGCATATCCACAACGTGTTCCACGTGTCAATGTTGAAGCGTTATTTGCCTGATTTGAATCATGTGATAGAATATGAGCCAATCGAGATCCAGCCAGATTTGTCTTTTGTAGAGCAACCAATGCAGATTTTAGATAAGAAAGAAAGAGTACTTAGGAATAAGTCTGTATCTTTAGTACGAGTCTTGTGGAGGAATCCCAAGGTTGAAGAGTCGACTTGGGAGTTGGAGAGCGAAATGCGATCCAAGTATCCTCATTTATTTTCCTAGGCTGATTCTGAGGACAGAATCCTGTTAAGGGGGGGAGAATGTAATAACCGGGAAAATTATGTAAATATTATATGCTAAATAAATAAATATTATGTGTTTTATAAATTTAAAGTGATTATTGCCATGATATTAGATGTTATAGCTGTTATGTGTGTTTCTGTGCGGGCCAGAAAATTTTTCGGTTGATTAAAATATGTTTAAATTGCAATTATATGAACTTATCTGCAATCGAGACGCGTATTTATTAGCGTCTTTATTAAGATACCTGTTTTATTTGATTTTATGCGCGTTTGAATGTATTTTACGTGTTTTCGGGTTTTTCTTGTAATTTAGGGATCGTTTCTGTATTTCAAAAAATCAGCGGACCGGGACCCCACCGGGACATCAAACCCCGCAAAATCTGTGTGTTGTATTTTTATAGAATTATTCGTATTTCAAATACCCGATATTTTTGCATTTTTGAACTATTCGCAATTTTTGGGAAATTTTGATAAAAAAAATTGTAATTATATATATGTTATATTTTAAAAATATTTCCCTGTAAAGTATTATTTTGGGCGTATAATTTCAGATTACGAAATAAAAGGTACCGAGTTATGATTTATCGGGAATATTGTTACGTATATAAAAAGCTTACATGTTTATCGGTACAGTTATATAAAATAAAAAAAATCAACAGATAAAGCTTATCAGTTTTTTCTTATACTGTAAAAATCTCGAAGCTTTGGTTTCAAAGAATCAATCCAAGCAGACGATTCAGCCACCCGTTTCTAGTGATTTTGATTTCAAAATACAGATTGTGATTCCCCGATCAATTTGGCACCAAGAACACGAACTAAGGTTCGATATCTTGTTTGTTCTGTGTTCGTCGGAATCGACGGATTCGGAGCTTCTGTTGTTAAGCGTTTATACGATTGTTTAAATGATTACATGTTGTAGTAGAGTTTGTAAGGATAATTTTGATGCAAGAATTGTTGGATTTTGTTAAAGATTCATTAAAAACCGAATTTGGTTTATACTAAGTATTTTAATTCGAAATTTTGGATTATATGGATGATTTCTGTTTGTTGTGATTACTGGAATGGATTGTTGTTGATTAGGGCTTTAATTTGGTATATCATTCGTTAATTTTGGTGCAAAAATGGGTAGGATTAGTTGTTCGCCGGATTGTTCATCGAGGTCGCCGGTTTTTGCTCGATTTTCGTCGGAGAAGACGAACGGATGGGTGGTTGTGGCTGTTAGGGTGGCGGTGTTATTGCTGGGAATGGAGAGGGCAGATTTCGATCAAAAAGGCGGGTTAATGATGCTGTGAAGGGCCGTTTTTGGCCTGGTAGGAAACCGACCGGAAAATCTGCAGCCGCCGGATTCTGCAGAATTTTCCGGCGGTTCTTCATGTTCTTCGTCGACCCGGATGACCCGGATGTCGACCCACCCTGACCCGACTTTAATCCACAAAAACCCTAACCCCCTTTCCCTAAATTGTTTCCCACATTTTCCTTTTACTTTAATTCAAAAATTCAATTTCATTTTTTTAAAATCATATCTTTTATTTTCAAAAATCATTTAATAATTATTTTAAATACCAAAAATTATTTTCTTAATTATTTTAAATTCCTAAAATTATTTTCTTTTATTATTTTCAAAAATCTAATTTGATTTAATTATTTATAATTTATTTTAGTTGATTATTTATTAATCTAATTAATTGATTAAAATCATTTAATCATTTAATTTCATTTATAAATAGTTAAATAAATGTAAATTATTTATAATTAATTCAAATAATTTCTGAAAAATTATTTTTAGGTTTTTAAAAAAAAATTATATTTTGGTATTTAAAAATCAATTAATATTATTATTAATTGATTTAAATCTATTTATTTCTTATTTTATTCATAATAATTAAACCGTTCGTCCGTTTAATACGAAACGAACGCGTACAGACTCAGAAAAATATTGCGCTTCCAATAAAAATACTTTTGAGACCTAATTTCTTTTGTATTGCAATGTCATTTGATTTATGTATCAGTTTGAGTCGGTATTTGGTCGGTAAATGCTAATATTGACCTAATTTTCATTCTGAACGCACTGAGACGTACCTTTTAATGATCTGACTTATGTGTTACATGAAATATGTGAGTACGTGTTATACGAATACCATGATTACGTGTTACGTGATATACATGCTATCTGTTTCAGTTTTAAAATGCCATGCTAGTTATAAACGATCGGGTAGATGTCAAGACGTATAGTTACGTCAATTGAATTTAGTTCTGTCAATTAAGATAGTCCTTTTGTTTATAGAATCGAGTAGCAAGGAGTGCAGTCAGGTGTTAGACGAAGATAATAGCCATCAGTTAGAAGCAGAGTTAAAGTAAGAGGTTATTGAGCATACCAGGCAAGTACCCCTAACTTCACTTATTGTTCAAGTGACGTTTATTTTGAATTATATTATGCAAGTACCTCTATCTTCATTTATCATTCAATTGATATTGACCTGAATTTTATTCTTTCGATTTCCATACTATTCTAAGTTCAGAATAGTTAAACGTTTTATATATTTCGCTATAAATCACTCTATACAGTGGAACATTGAATTGAGATTAGCGAATAACTAATTATTCTAGTTATTTCGCCATCGATTGTTGAGATAACTCTGGACCATGAGAAATGGGGAGTTATATGGTTAAGGATGTCCTTTGATTCGGCTCCTTTGATCAAAATGTTTTATGGATTGGATGAATGCGTAAGTGACCGGGACGGACGGTCCAGCGGAGGGCTATTTCTATGTGTTGTATGAAATACTATGACACCATTTTGCCACAGGCAGGTATATTGCCTTTTTAATTGAGTACTCGTATTTTGGGGACATGTTTCTATGAATCATGACCTTGTGCTATCACACGGGCTGATCAGCATGTGATAGTACGTCCGTCGGAGTTAGATTCCAATCTAAAAGTTATCGTTTATTGTTGATAGTTTGTGAAGCTTTTATTAATGATCAAATATTACTGCTTTTATTCTTTTGTTCAGTTATTATTGGAATGTGGTTTATCATTTCAAGTACATTTTATATTGCTTGCTGAGCATTTCTTTCACTCATACTTGTTTATCAATCTAATCTTTCAGCTAAGCCAGAGCAAGCTTGAGATCCAGGTTTGGTCAGAAGTCGAGTGCTTGTAAATAGGGGTGTGTATTCCAGGTAGACTGTTTTGGGACGCTCGGATAGTCTAGAGGTTTGTAATAAAATTTGAATAATCTGTAAAACTAATTAGACTTATGGTTTGTAATAACACTTGATTTGTAGTAGTGCCTGTTCCATACTATAACCTGTGATCGATCCAGTGCAGGTAATGGGGTCGTATTTATTATATTATTCCGCTGTGATTATTTTATTATAATTTAGTGGCAAGTGACCCCCAAATCTAGACCCCGGGTTTGGAGGGCGTCACACGTGAGGTCATTGTAAACATAGATATTCGATATCTGCTCAAAGTAATTTAGGTGCTCCTCGAGGTCCGCGAGCCCATCGAATGAGTCAAAGTTGAAGTGTTTAAGACCAGACTCCCTGGGAGTAGATTCCAGTCTCCTGGTGAAGGGGGTGGTTTTTGCTCCAACTTCCATGTCCCCCTCAACTTTCCTTTTGAGGTCCCGGAGAACCCGGGCCATCTGCTCTTGTTTAGATTCCTTTTCGGGCTCGAAATCTGAGGAGACATGAACTTTGCGCGCCTTTCTTCTCAGCTTTGCCCCCTCTTCTTGGATTCTCTTCTCAATATTAGCTTTGGCCTTAGCTTCTTCTTCTTTTCGAATCCGGTCCGGAAGCAAGGCTCTTTTGATTTCGTCCCGGGCACCCTCGGGTGGTCTTTTCAAGTTTTTGGCGTTTCTGTCGAGGACCGAACCTCGGGATTCCCCGGAGTGCTCTAGCTGATCCTCTGGGCGGGTTTCAAGTTGGTTCCTTTATTTCCATAGGCTTATAGCTGTCTAAATCAGTTCCGGGGTCATGCTTCCCCAGGGATTTGCAGAGGTCTCAGCATACTTGTGGACCGCTTTCTCGATGGTTACCCTCAGATCTCCTGGTTGGAGTTGTTACGACGAGCTACGGGGGGCTCATCTTCTATCTCTTCCATTTCGCCGTCCCTGGGTGGGACGACGGTGGGTTGAACCGTTCCCGAGATGGCTGTCTTGCTCTTTCTTGTGGTCATTTTTCAGAATAAAACGGGCGAAAATGCCACAAATACAACGATATGTATGTTTTAAGGTATGAACGGTATGAAAAGCAAGCTTAAAAGAAAGTAGGGGTGTTTAACTTACTAGGGTGTAACTCTTTCTGGTTCCTGGGGTAGAATAGCACAACTGGAAACGACACTACTAAACCTGAGGTTCGCCCCTCCTTCTAGCGCCAATGATAAGTCTGTTTCTTCTCCGGTCTTCTCCTCTCTCACTCGAGCTCGAGCCCAGTCCACGTGACAGGTGGTGCGTGGTTAAACTGTGATGTGGTGGCTTCTGCAAAACAGAACCAGAGGGGGGTTGTGTCCCCCCGCGGCAACTCCGGCGTGAGAATAAGAATGGGGTTTCTTGAAGAAGAAGAAAAAAAAAAAAAAAGGGAAGAGGGGGCTATTCAAAAATGTATGTAGTGGTGTGTATATATGTGTGTATTAGGTGAATATTTCTCAACCCCTAAAATCCCTTTTTAGGGCCTTTTATAGGCTCCCAAATTTAGGGTTTTAGGGGTTTTTACCTCTTCATCCTAGATCTTGATGATTCTTGGTTGGTGAATGATTGGATGGCTTAGATTATTAGTGGGGTCCGGCTGTCATTTTGCAGCTGGGATGTCTTGGGGATGTCTTAGGATTCACACACGTGGACGGCTGGGATGCTATTGTTCCATTTCTGGTAACATGGGACAATTGACATTTTGACTACATGCCACGTGTCCCGGAGATCACCCCAGTTTGGGCTTAGGGTGTTTTTCTTGGGTTTTTGTAATGTTCTTTTGGGCCTGATTACTTATAGTCTATCAGGCAATTTTTTTTAAACAGGTTCATGTTCGTATGCTCGGGAATTCATATGATGTAGGAAGTGTTTCAGAGCGGGATGAACAGGATAGAAGAAAAGAGAAAAGAGTGAGAAATGCTCGTGAATTCATATGATGTAGGAGGTGTTTCAGAGCCGGATGAACAGGAAAGAAGAAGAGAGAAAAGAGTGACAAGAAAACTTCGAATCCGGGGGTGCATTGTTAGTTATAAATGAATCTGATTGTGATAAACACTCAACTCATCCCAGCACTAACCAGCATAGTTAACATGATTACAACATGAATTACATACTCGTGTTAAGAAACGAATACATACTGAAATAACAAAGAAGAGAAAAAGGAAGTCAGCATTATTTCATAACATGCTTCTTGTAGTCACTTTATCCGTGAGTGACTTCGTGAACAGCCACCTCATATCATAAAAAGTGTAAATTTCCTTTGCCCGGCTCGCACCAGGCACAAAACCAAAACAAGAGATAGAGATAGGCTTGGAAAAAACCCATGTAATGCGTAAAGGGTGAAGTACCCATACTATAAGATGGGAACCATCTGAAGTCAAGTAAAGGACAGGGGTGCACTTCCACCACTAGTCACATTTGTAGTTGTGCATTGTTATTCTAACCGACAAGATACATATTTTTTCTGTTTGCTTCTAGAGTACTAATAATACTGTGGCATCATATTGATTTCTTAGATTGCATCAGTGCACCATTCAGCTATTGCCAACGTATGACGACCACCACAAGCAACAAGTTTGGCACTCCAATGTCCCTCAGCTTCTGTATCGTTAGGATTTGGAGGAGGGAGGTTTATGGGAACTTCGGAAGGATGACCAGTTGTTACTTTTCTTCCATATCCAAGCCGACCATGATCACCGCGCCCAAACTGCCAAGGGTAGTATCAGTCAGTGTATGTTAATCTTACATTTGCAAGTATTCAGCAACAGAAGTAGATACACAATAGATGAATTTCTGTAATATACCTGGAATCATCCGAAAGTCATATTTCTATCATGTCTTTTAAATTATCTTAACAGGGTTTATATATATGAATAAAACATAGATTTAAAAACCACAACCACATGCCAGCAAAGGTAATCGAATTTACATTGAATATATAGATTTTATGACTTTTGTAATCAGACCACCTAGTGCCAAATTTTCCGGGGATCCTGAGCATGTAATTGCTATATGTTAGACTTTGAGACATAAATTTGGAAGATACAATCTAAGGTAAGGTCACAGTCTGGAAAAGTATAATTTTTAAATGCTGGTCCGTTGGTGACCATACTCTGATGGATTAGGGCACAGAACTGATATACTACAAAGATTGAACTACGAGTTGTAAAAAAAAAAAACTGTAACAGTACTCACAGAAAACATGCGGCCATCCTTTGTTAAAGCAACTGAATGAGTGCCCCCACATGACACCTGCATTAAGCAGCATATAGATTACATAAAATACTACATGTCTTAAATTATGATCCAATGTAGATCGGAAGATAATTAAGTTTATTTTGACTATCCACCGTAGAAGAAACAATCTATACTACAAAGAGAAAGAGAATAGCACATTCGAGATTTCAGAAACAATTCAGTCTGTCCAATCCCAGTTTCCTTATCTAAAATGCATCAAACCAACTCAGTTGTTTGTAATAACAAGGGAAACTAAGTAGTATAAAACTGCCATGCATCAATCACCTGAACAATATCCTCCCCAACCAGAAGTTGAACCTTTTGGGGAACCATTTTGCTGCTCTTGTCATCTCCAAATCCAAGCCTCCCGTGTTCACCTCTTCCCCAACCATATACCTGTCGTGAAAATAAAAATCGATATAAAAAGACTTCAGACTGCATAAAATCTAACTTTCGGTCAAGATAATAAATAATCCTCTCATAAGTGGCTATGGACCAGATCAGATGTCCTGAGTGGGCAACTGTGTTGCTTCTTAGGAGTTTATCACCGTCTCAGAATCTTCAGATTTTTACAATGTTTTGGCTATGTAAGTGGATACTTCATTATCTAGAAAAGATCATACAGAAGGCAAAAAAAAAAAAAATTTAATTGTTTAAACACAATTTATGGGCAAAAATGAACGGATCTTTGAGCAATTAATATCAATGGTGACAACAAGATTTCTATTTCTGAGTGGATGTATAATGGACAGGTTCAGCCACGCCAAATTGGAGGAGCATCATGGTATGATAAACAAGGTAGAGACCACCTTGGAGGAAGTGCATCATGGTATGATAAATGAGGTAGATTCAGATGGTAACGGAGTTATAGACCTCTAAGAATTCATCGTACAGAACACCACAGACAAAAATTTCGAGAAGGCTTGGAGAATCTAGGAGGTTTTGTGTTCCACAATGACAAATAGATTAACTACATGGGTCAATAATAAATAGATTATTTTGAGGAGGTTCGGGGTAAAAAAAACTTAGGACGGTCAATGGTGCTGTTAAATACATGTATTCACATATTGACAACAAAAAATGCACTCGCACCTGGCACGCCTTTTTCTTGTTGAATTCTTATCAAGGTAAATTACATGTATATGTATGTTTTGTCAAAGGAGTTAGTGACTGTCGACGGACAGGGAGCGAAGTGGAAGAAAATATAAATATGCAAGTGGCGAGTTTGCAAGTTTTATAATTAGAAGTGATTTTCAGCCACAATTACGGGATGAGAACTTCAATTAGCTCCAACAGAAAATGTGACTGTATAGAAGCCACGATAAGCACGCAACTGAAGGATGCTGTCAGCTACATGGAGTAGTGAAAAAGACATGCCAACTAAACATTAGTTTTAATTTCCTAGTATACTTAAATTTTTAGAAATGGACTTGGCTCCTACGGTAATGACTCATATCCCCCACGAAGGATAAAGTAAAAATTTCATTCGGAAAAACAAATCTGGGAGACGCCATGATAATAATGAGCGTGCTTATGGCATCCTTTTAAAACGAATGTGAGGTGCACAACTAGCAATACCTCTCCTTCATCTGTTAATGCGGTAGAATGCCATCCTCCAGCAGCAATATCAACCTGGACATGTTAAAGAATCAGAAACCTTTAAACATTTGCAGACAGTACAATTTATATAAGCTTACAAGCAGCTAAGCATTTACAGAACAATATATAGCTAATTTTTGGATAATCAATATGTGACAAAATGCTTTGTAATACAAGAGAGGCCAATAAAGAAATTAGAAGGGAACTGAGTAGATGGTGATGGCTATACTAACCAGAGTAAGGTCGGATAAACCATGAACAGGAATAGGTTGTGATCTTGGTTGTGTATCTCCAGTTCCAAGCTGCCCATATTCATTATTACCCCATGCCCATAAACTTCCATCTTCAAGCAGAGCCAAGTTATGAAAAGCCCCAACTGCAATTAGCTTCACTCTTTCAAGACCTTGTACTCTTACAGGGGTGGAAATTTGCTTTCTGAAAAAGGTAGAACAATCAGTTAATCATCATGGACACTACTAAAAATTATCAAGAGATAATCAGGAATATTAGTTATAACTTAAAGAACATAATGGAAAATTATAGTGTACATGTCCCCAGGTGGCCATGGCTGACCCCACGTCCATACATGTCCTTCATGTGTAAGGACCACTGAGTGCGTGCCTCCAGCAGCAACCTGAAACATCAGTAGTACAGGAAATGTTAGTGGAAGTTTGAACCAAAAGATTTCTATATCTTCTCTGTATCTGGTAGCACAACCATGAATCACTCTTTGGTATTCCATATTTTTAATTTTTAGCAAGGCAGTGATAAGACTTTAGGGCATTAGCATCACTTCTAATCACAAGAGAAAGACTAACGCTTGAAACTAATTTACTTGCTAGCTTTAACCCCATGCAAAGCATGGTTCTTTTAAATATATTTATTAATTTGATGCCATTAAAGATTTAAACTCTTAAATTTAATAACATAAATGTTATATTTTAATATGTTACTAATGTGATTTGAAACTTAGACCTCTGATGGTATCTACATAATTCTACATATTAGATTTTAATTGGTCTTAATGAGTAACGAAACCTTGATCTTTGGTAATACTGATAATATCCCTCTTACTCATAGGATATATTTTATTATACATATGAAATATGGAAATGGAATAAGGAAAAAATATTCTCAACTCGGAATTTTGGAAACAGATACCTTTTTAATGTATATACTAAGTGTGCCATACGTTTACTAAAGAGCATCTATTATAATGCAAAGAAACAGATAGACATTAATTATTATTATGTCCATGTAATTTCTTTTTTTTTGGGGGGGAAGAAGAATCCTCACTCTCCCTCCCCTCTATACTCACAAGTTACAATATTGATTAAAAAAATAATTTACCAAAAAAAAACATTATGATATATGTGAAACACACCTGCCGAACTGAAAGCTTGGGAGCACATCGCTGAGGAATCACAATATCCCTCCTCAAAGGTTTAGATGAGTCATCTTTCTTCTCAGGTTCTTCACCACACTGCCCATACTCATTTCCACCTGCATCAAAATACTTCACACCCTCATGATAAAGAATTAACCATAACCCCAAATATCTCTATTCAATATAAGCAGAGAATTAGCAATAGATGTACACATGATAGTTATGTCAATAAAGTGCCAGATGGCCACAAATATAAATTTTGTGTCACCTCAAGATATAGCAGGATGTACCTTATGACTAGATGATCTTAACTGAAGATTACACTATTCTTTATCATCATGACCAATATTTCTAGGAACGGCTAGTCTATGAAATGTTCAGTGTAATAAACAAACATTTACCAATACCGAGGGGCTATGGAAAGAACTCAAAGAAGTAACATATGCATCCTCAAATATCAGAAAGTACAGTCTACAGAAGTTGTTTGCAAGCTCAAAACTTATCACACTCACCATATCGTATCGAAAAGATTAAAAATTAGATAAAAAAATAGACATCAGGCAAAATATTATACATCGCCAACTAAAAGTATAATCTTTGATTAAAAACACAATACATTGACCAAATCCTAAAGTGAAGAATGTACAAAATTAGTAACTGTATTCCTGTATTGTGCGCCCCGCACAAGCAACGCAACTAACTTAATATAAATTAAAAAGTAGTAAACGAGTAACAATACCCCAAGCATAAGCACGGCCTTGATCGTCCACAGCCAGACAATGCCAACCACCGATAGCTGCCTGAAACCAATAACTTCCATTAATCTAATCCCATATTACAATATCTCGAAACCACTAACATAATACTAGAAAAATACCTGGACAATTTTAACAGCAGAAAGAGCTTTGACTTGACTAGGTATGTTCTCAGTTTTAGTATCAGGAGGGTGACCTAATGTTCCTCTTTGATTCCAACCCCAAGTGAACAACTAAATTAAACACACAAACATTAATATATAACAAAAATAAAAAGACTCTTCCATCACGAATATAAAAAAGAATTGAAAACAGTAAAAGATAAAATCAAGAATGGTAAGAGGGGGGGGGAGAGAGAGAGAGAGAGAGAGAGAGAGCACCTTGCCATCTTGACAAATAGCAAGAGAGTTGCGACTACCAGCAACAACAGAGCGGACATATTTAGAGTTGAGAGATTTGATTGAGCAAACCCATTCTTTCTCATCGTTATTACCAGTTCCTAGCTGCCCGTCTTCTCCTGAACCCCTGATGACACCATTACAACATAAAGATATTTAATAATGATAAGTACTTGAAGTAGAACTGAATATCTATCTACATGTATGTATGTTTGTATAGATACAAAAGAGGGACATACCATGCGATTACGGTGGTGTCGGAAGCCATTGAAGAAAGAAAGAGAAAGGGGTCGAAGACAATTGAAGTTGTTTTGGGGGCTGTTGAGGTTTATGTAGTGTAACACTGTTAAATCTCATTTTACTTCAAAATGTTTTATTACTCTTTCGCACTAAAATTTATCTAAAAATAAATAGTTTTCGATTAATTATAAATTTTTACTCAGAAAAAAAAAAATTTCTATAATAGTCGTTAATACACCTTAATGTAAATTCAATTCTCAGACAAAAAAATGTATGCAGCACTAGCAGGCTGCATCAGTATGAGGGCATCCAAGTTGGAGGATTAGTGCGTATCTGGTTCGACAAAACACTCCAAATCCCCCATTTTGGCCTCTTTTATTCTTACTTTCCAAGTGCATAAATCTCTTGTACTCATTTTAGGACACGCATTTCCCGTCTGTATTTCTGTTAGCTTGTACAAATACTCCCTCGTCCCAACTAATTCTTTATGTTTGTTTTGGGCACGGAGGTTAAAAAATATGTATAAAACAGTGAAAAATAGAAAGAAAAGTGTATGAAGTGGTGGGAGGCATTGATTTTTAACGTATAAAAGGCAGGTAATGGAGTAAAAGTAGTATGAAAAGAGAGAAAAAGTGGGAAAGTGGTGGGACTCATTGACTATTTTTGGTAAGTTTTGAAATGTAAAGAATTGAATGGGACATCCCAAAAAGAAAAATATAAAGAAATGGTTGGGACAGGGGGTATTAATCTTTTCACCTATTGATCCTATAATTGTACTAGCAAAGCAGAGGAAATGTATTAAGGCCAACTCCAAAAGTGGCCTAAAGGTCCAAAGTTGGACCGATTTCGGTTCAAATTCACCCAACAGTGGCATAAATCTCGGTTCAAATTTGGACCGATGAATAGTATCGGCCTAAATTCTATTCATTGTTACAAATTTGGACCGAGATTAAAATAATAGTTTTAATGTATTTCTTTTATTTTATTACATAAAGTTTTGATTTCGGGTATTTATAAATGCAATTAACCGATATTAGGATATTATTATTATTTATTTAAATAATAATTTAAATTAAAAAATATTTAAACGTATTTAAATAAATATCATTGCATTTCTTGAATTTAAATTGTGAATACATTCAAACATTAAAATAAAGATTACAACACATAAAACTTAATTTGAAACACAACATAAATGAAAATGCGATGAGAACTAAATTATTAATTTACTCCGACAAATTAAATCGACTTCCTCCAAGATAGTCAAAATATTGCCTGTAACTATTTAGGTTGTTTTGAGATCCTTGACCTTCATCTTCAGATTCTTGACTTTGAGATGAAGAACGTTGTTCTTCTGATCTTTTCAACATGATTCTAGTTTGTTCATCACGAACAAATTCACGTACGTTTGGATGAGATATAGAGTTCAAATCTTTTAATAAAATCTTATTTTCTTCCTTAAATGATAATTTTCGTTGTGAATCTTGATTCTTTTTTTTTCATTAGTTCTACGAGCTGATTATCCTGTTGAATAATTTTAGCAATTCCTTCTTCGTGTTTGTGTTTTCCTTTTGCCTTTTTCACTCCAATTGGGCTACCAGTTGATATTGTCCCAATTTCTTCATCAGTTGAATTAATGTCAAATGCAGACAAGTTCGGACCGATATCTTCCTCGGTTAAAGTTGGGCGGTGGACAGTTGGTGTTGAATCAGGGTTGGCGAATTTCTCACGATCTTTAAGAATGTCACATACGTGATCAAATTTGAACCCTTTTCGGTATTTTGGGTCTCTTGTGCGGCCTAAATGTTGGTAACTTGAATCCGAGTGAAAAGCACTTTCAACTCGAGCCCAAAACTGATCTCTAGATTAATTAATCCCTATGAATGGATTTTGAGATATGTCAAGCCAAACATGACATAGGTGCACATATTGATCAACTGTGTAAGACAAACTACGATTTCCTGAACTCATTTTTATGATAGATTGATAAAAGAATTATTGAGTGAGGATGAATTGTGAAGTGTTGTTATTTATAGAAATCCAACCAATGGACTAGATGGAATCACATAAGATTAGCTTATCTTTTGTGCTGGAGATGAGATATCTTCATCTAACGGTTGTATGCAGATGAAATTCATCCAATGGACTAGATAAAATTAGATAAGATTACCTTGTCTTTTTGTGTTGGAGATAAGACATCTTAATCCAACGGTTGTATGAAGATGAAATCCATCTAATGAACTAGATAGAATTACATGAGATTACCTTATCTTTTGTGTTGGAGATAAGATATCTTCATCTAACAGTTGTATGCAGATGAAATCCATCCAATGGACTAGATAAGATAAACACAAATTCTCTTATCTTTTGTGTTGAAATAAAATACTTTATATTGCATTATAAATATCGAATATCATACCTACAATTGGTACACACTTCTACATCCAACCCAGTAGATCAATGAATTTTGAGAGAGAAGGTCCATCTCATATAGTATATTCTAGTTCTTCATCAAGTTCAGATGATGACGAACTAGTTGAAGATGAACGTGATTTAAGAATTAGTATTAGTTAACGATGTTTTAAGATTTAATTAATATGTGTACTTTTCTTATTTGAATGTAATGTTTTATTAACGATTTTATTATAAAAATTATAACTAAATGTGTTTACTATTTTCATATATATTTGAAGTTTAATTAGAATTCTATTATTCATTTATTAACAATTTTAAAATAAAATAAGTAATTAATAATAAAAAAATATAAAGATAATATCTTACATCATATAAAAATAATATATTTATTATTATAAGACCTTAAAATAATTAAATAAATATTTTGAGATTTGGACCGAAATTTAGACCAAGCTGTTGGAGTTGGAGAGGGGTTCGGTCCAAATTTGGACTGAGGTTCGGTCCAAATTTGGACCAAACTCTTGGAGTTGCTCTAATAGTTAATACGCCTCATTTCACCTATATAGCTTTATCAAGCTTGATGATTCAACTTAGAGCAAGTCCAATGTAATATGCAAAACAGTCATAGCTATTGCTATAATTTGGCACCAAAAAATATCTTTTGATGCTAAAATAAAACTTCAACTCCAATACTAGATGCATTTTGAAACCAAATATTTCCTAATTTACCTAAATTTTGTTATTTTCCCCTATGTTTCATTTAAAGCACAACAACATTCATCTCATTTATAGTAGTTTGATGATGTGGTTAGATACTAAAATGCATTCTTGGTTTCAAATTTAGAACCAAGGATGCATATATGCATATTTGCCTTCAAGTATAGAACTCATTTGAAGTTGAAATTTTTGACATTTGGTTTCAAATTATAGAAATGGCACCACTTATAGCATTGCATTAGACTTACTCCTATAGAATAAAATAAAATCTGTTGCTGGAGTAATACAGAGTAATCCGGTAAAAAATAAAGTTTGTTGTCGAATCAAGAATTACGATGATGATTTTTTGTCAGAAAAATGAGTAGATTGTGATATTTGTACGTATATTGGTGTGTGAATTGGATTAGGTTCAGTGATTACTCCTTACTGCTCTATACTTTCAACTCCTTTCAATATGTTTATGTAATTACTTCTTAATACTCCAAACTTCCAACTCATTTCAATATGTCTATGTATTTTTATTTATAGCGGATCATATTTCTTGTTAAAATAAAAAAATCTAATAGGTTTAAATTTCTCGTCCCATGCTAGATTTCTCATCCTGAGTCCCAGTAAATAAATTACTGTAATATATAAGTGATGATGTCAAAGATTACTAGAGATAACAATATCATTAGTGTCTCTGATCAAAGTTTGAAGTAAACCAATGGACATCTGATCTGAGGAGGAGATTAATGAACTGTTATTTTTAGTAATCAGTTAAGCTTGGGGCCAACCCTAATTAAATTGTATTGTTATCTTAATTTGTATTTTGTACTTGTAACACTTAAAATCTGTAAAAATGTAAAGGGGCAGACTGGAGTCTTTTTCCTAAAACAGTATCAAGCCTAAGGATTCTATCTGGAAGAAGATCAACAAGATCATGCCTCGGAAGAATTTTGAAGAAGCTTGGAGTTGATTAAATCTGTTTGGAGAAAAATATTCTAAGTCAAGATCTCTACAAGTCACATATTTAATATTATAGAGAAGTCATTCGAGTTGCAGAGAGTACCGACGGATGAGGAACATCCATCGGGATAGTAGTTTAGCTATCCGATGGATGACTGCTGATAGGCACATCCGTCGGGATACAATAACTACTCGACGGATGAGCAATATCCACCGGGATAGAAGAAATGAATTTGGAGTGGAGAAGTCAGGAAAGCTACTAGAGAACTTAGGAAGATATCGACAAACCAAATTGAAGAACTGAAGATTGGAGATATCGATAAGTCATTCCTTCACTAGAGAACTCAGAGTTATCGACAAGTCTACATTCAGTAGAAAACTCTGAGTTATCGATAATTCAAGTTCTATTAGAGAACTAAGACTTATCTACAAGTCAAAGTGAAGATGTGAAGACTAGAGATCTCGACAAGCTGAAGGCCTCTACAAGCCAAACTAAATATGGAGTGCTAGAGATCTCGATAAGCATATGTACTTATCGAGATGTCAAGTGTTCTATTTATTTAAACTGGAGATCTCGAGTTACAGTCTCAAAGTACAGAATTGCATATCAGTTCAATATCCAAGATAAACAATCAACAAACAATCCAACAGCTGGATTGACAAGTCTACAAAAAGCAGCTTGAAGAGTGTGCAAGATCAATGGCAAAGATTAATTGACAGAGGAAGATTAAAGTAAGCACTGGATGCTAAAGATATGCTAAGCCAGAAACGGAAGATCTGCTTTTCTATAAATAGAAATGACAAGTGACAGTTTAGAAAAGCTAATAGCATGTTTTATTATCCACTGTGTAAACCAGCAGTTAACTGAGTTATAAAGTTAACAATGGTCCTTAGTCAGTTATAACAATTTAGATCAAATCTCTTGTATCACTCTCAAGAAGAAGCTGAGCTCTTTAACATCAAAGAGATTAGAAATTTTATAGCAAAATAGTCTTAATTTTTAATATAAAATTAAGTGAGTTTTGAAGATCTGTGTTCTTTATTTTCTGCAAATTTAAATTCTGCATGAACACTTTTCTCTAAAAGATTTAATTTGTTCAACCATTAACTTTTAAAAAAAGTCTAAAAACAGTAAAACACATTCACCCCCCCCCCCCCTCTGTGCGTTATTCATTACCTAACAAGTGGTATCAGAGCAAAATCTGAAGGTAAACAGATTCAAGATCTTGGAAGAATGAATACACAGAAAATCAGTAGCATCAAAATTCCTACCTTTGACAAAGCTAACTACACTCTTTGGAAAAAGAAAATGATGTTGTTTATCAGGATGGCCAAATCACTCTACATTCAGATGCTCAAGAATAGACCCTTCATTCCTATGGTTAGAGTTGAGGAATCTACAGATGGAGACATGGTTATCCCAGCCCATTATGCTCCAAAAGATCCTGCTGAGTATTCTGACCCTGAAAAGGAGAAAGTTTCCCTGGATAGAAGCTTGCAATTGATATTGATTTAGTCACTTGACAATGTGATGTACAACAATATTGTCAACTGTGACACTGCCAAGCAAATATGGGAAAAGATTGAAATACTTAGTGAAGGAAATGAAGAAGTTAGATCTAATCAAAGAAGGATACTGATTTCACAGTATGAGGGTTTCATGGCTAAGACAAAGAAAAGCATTACTGATGTGTTTGAAAGGTTCAACAAGCTGATAAATGACTTGCAGCTTCATGAAAAATACTATAAAGCTAAAGAAGTAAATCAAGTTCTTGCTTACTCTCCCTGATCATTTGGAACAGAAAATCTCAGCAATCATGGAAGGGAGAGACTTGAGCAGAATAACTCTGGAAGTTCTATATGGAATTCTCAAAATATATGAACTATAGATGATTTAAAGGCAATCGTTGAGGTCTAGTCAAGGACATGTTGTGGATGGTTCAAGTGCTTTAATTGTAAATGAAAGCCAAACATTCAATGATGAACTAAGATCTCAAACTTCAGCTGCCTCAACAAGTGGGCAGAGAACAAATGATTCACAGGAGCAAATCATACTAGAACTGGAAAAAGATGAGTTCTATACTCTTGAGGAACTGGATGAGCTAGATCAGTCAATGGCTTATTTAGCTAGAAAATTCTCTAACATTAGAGTAAAGAAGCCAAGGTACCTCAGGAGTAAAGGACAATCTTTCAATAAAGACAACAGTTGGAAAGAAAAAGGGAAGTACAATTCTGATAGCAAGAGTGGTCACAAAACTGGATCTGTTGACAGATCTAATATAAGGTGCTTCAATTGTGATGAACTAGGCCACTTTGCTATGGAATGCAGGAAACCCAAGAAGGCTAAGAAAGACAAAGCTTATCTTGAACTAGAAGCAAAGTATGAAGCTCTTCTGAAAAGCAACAAAGGAAAGCTTACATTGTGGAGGGAAAAAGTTGGGATGATTCAGATAATGATGAAGATGAGGAAGTTGGAAACTATGCTCTAATGGCTTTGGAGCAAGGTGAATCATCCTCATCAAAAACACAGACACCAACTCTTACCACTATTGATTTAAATATAAATTAATACAAGGAAACTGTTGAAAAGATGAGCACGGAAATGTTTCATATTCACACAAGCATGGTTGCTGCTAATGAAGAAGTTAGCAGATTAACAAAGAGAAATGAGAAGTTTGAAACTGAGAAGCAAGAATCTGAATTATTGTTGGTGGAGCTTGAAGCTTTAAAACAAGAAAATGCTTATCTAAAGAATAAGCACAAGTGTGCAAATAAAATTGAAGCAGTGCTCGGGGAGAAGCTGGAAAAGAATGAAGTGAAGATAAAATCTTTTAGGAATGCATCTGAACTGGTCGGACAGTATCATGAGAAGAATAAGCCGTGTGCAAACATTGTTATCGGCCTTGACTATGATGTCATGAATGACAAAAAGAAGATTTTAGGTGACAAAGGGAAAGCAAGGAAAACTGAGAATGCTCCAACCTTTTTGAAAGAGGTTAATGCACCTATATTCAAAGCATGTGAAGTCAACTTCAGTGAAGAAGAATTGATTATCAAGCAAGAAATTGCTGATGAAGATAAAGAGAGGAAAACTGAAGAATTAGTCCAGTCTTCCAATATTGAAGAGAAGCTCATGAACAAACAAAGTCCCAAGACTCATATTAAAGAAACCAAAACTGAAGATGTAAGAAAAAAAGGAGAAATAGAAATGAAAAAAATGGGGATAAACAAAAGCAATAATTTTGCTTATGTTGCAAATGCTCCTAGAAAGAAGTGTGAAAAATGTGGCTCTACAAATCATCTAACTCACCTTTGTAAAAGGGTTGTTAGCAAGCCTACTGAAGGAACTTGCAAATACAATGAAGCAAATTCAAATGATCCCTATTCATTCTATGACAAGTTTGACTGCATTCCTTGCAACTTGAAAGTAATGAAGAGTTGCCACAAACTGAGAGCGGGCCTTAAAGAAACATGGAATGAGTCCATATCAGAAGGAAAACGTGCACAACAGTCACTGAATTCTATCTCTTCTAAAATAACTCATTCTAATTCTGTTAAATTGGTTAACAAGAAGAAAGTACCCAACACTGCTTGGGTTACTAAACATACCTGAATCTCATTATGTGCAGGGCAAAGTGAAGAAAGTCATATGGATCATTGACAGTGGATGTTCCAGACATATGACAGGTGATAAGGCCCTGCTATCACAGTTTGAGTAGAAAGCTGGCCCATTGGTGACCTTTGGAGACAACAGCAAAGGATTCACAATGGGATATGGCAAGATTGTTTCTGAAAATGTTGTCATTGATGATGTAGCACTAGTAGCTGGTCTTGAGGTAAATCTTCTCAGTGTTAGCCAATTTGCAGACAAAGGCTTTGTAGTTTTATTCAACAAATAAGAATGCACCTTTATCAGCAAGAAAACTGGTGAAGTTGCTCTGAAATGAGCAAGGAAAGGAAGCTTGTTTGTTGTAGACTTGGACTCAACAAATAAGGATGGTATTTGTTGTATCTACACAAGGCATCAGAAGAACAAAGCAAGATATGGCATAAGAAGCTATCTCACTTGAATTTCAAGGTAATTAACAACTTAGTCAAAAAGGAGTTAGTGAGAGACATGCCCAAACTGGAATTTACTCAAGTTGAAGCCAAGGTACCTCAGGAGTAAAGGACAATCTTTCAATAAAGACAACAGTTGGAAAGAAAAAGGGAAGTACAATTCTGATAGCAAGAGTGGTCACAAAACTGGATCTGTTGACAGATCTAATATAAGGTGCTTCAACTAGGCCACTTTGCTATGGAATGCAGGAAACCCAAGAAGGCTAAGAAAGACAAAGCTTATCTTGAACTAGAAGCAAAGTATGAAGCTCTTCTGAAAAGCAACAAAGGAAAGCTTACATTATGGAGGGAAAAAGTTGGGATGATTCAGATAATGATGAAGATGAGGAAGTTGGAAACTATGCTCTAATGGCTTTGGAGCAAGGTGAATCATCCTCATCAAAAACACAGACACCAACTCTTACCGCTATTGATTTAAATATAAATTAATACAAGGAAACTGTTGAAAAGATGATCACATAAATGTTTCATATTCACACAAGCATGGTTGCTGCTAATGAAGAAGTTAGCAGATTAACAAAGAGAAATGAGAAGTTTGAAAGTGAGAAGCAAGAATCTGAATTATTGTTGGTGGAGCTTGAAGCTTTAAAACAAGAAAATGCTTATCTAAAGAACAAGCACAAGTGTGCAAATGAAATTGAAGCAGTGCTCGGGGAGAAGCTGGAAAAGAATGAAGTGAAGATAAAATCTTTTAGGAATGCATCTGAACTGGTCGGACAGTATCATGAGAAGAATAAGCCGTGTGCAAACATTGTTATCGGCCTTGACTATGATGCCATGAATGAAAAAAAGAAGATTGTAGGTGACAAAGGGAAAGCAAAGAAAACTGAGAATGCTCCAACCTTTTTGAAAGAGGTTAATGCACCTATATTCAAAGCATGTGAAGTCAACTTCAGTGAAGAAGAATTGATTATCAAGCAAGAAATTGCTGATGAAGATAAATAGAGGAAAACTGAAGAATCAGTTCAGTCTTCCAATATTGAAGAGAAGCTCATGAACAAACAAAGTCCCAAGACTTATATTAAAGAAACCAAAACTGAAGATGTAAGAAAGAAAAGGAGAAATAGAAATGAAAAAATGGGGATAAACAAAAGCAATAATTTTGCTTATGTTGCAAATGCTCCTAGAAAGAAGTGTGAAAAATGTGGCTCTACAAATCATCTAACTCACCTTTGTAAAAGGGTTATTAGCAAGCCTACTGAAGGAACTTGCAAATACAATGAAGCAAATTCAAATGATCCCTATTCATTCTATGACAAGTTTGACTGCATTCCTTGCAACTTGAAAGTAATGAAGAGTTGCCACAAACTGAGAGTGGGCCTTAAAGAAACGTGGAATGAGTCCATATCAGAAGGAAAATGTGCACAACAGTCACTGAATAACTCATTCCATGTTTCTAAAATAACTCATTCTAATTCTGCTAAATCAGTTAACAAGAAGAAAGTATCCAACACTGCTTGGGTTACTAAACACACATGAATCTCATTATGTGCAGGGCAAAGTGAAGAAAGTCGTATGGATCATTGACAGTGGATGTTCCAGACATATGACAGGTGATAAGGCCCTGTTATCACAGTTTGAGTAGAAAGCTGGCCCATTGGTGACCTTTGGAGATAACAGCAAAGGATTCACAATGGGATATGGCAAGATTGTTTCTGAAAATATTGTCATTGATGATGTAGCACTAGTAGTTGGTCTTGAGGTGAATCTTCTCAGTGTTAGCCAATTTGCAGACAAAGGCTTTGAAATTTTATTCAACAAATAAGAATGCACCTTTATCAGCAAGAAAACTGGTGAAGTTGCTCTGAAAGGAAGCTTGTTTGTTGCAGACTTGGACTCCACAAATAAGGATGGTATTTGTTGTATCTACACCAAGGCATCAGAAGAACAAAGCAAGATATGGTATAAGAAGCTATCCCACTTGAATTTCAAGGCAATTAACAACTTAGTCAAAAAGGAGTTAGTGAGAGACATGCTCAAACTGGAATTTGCTCAAGTTAAAGTTTGTGAAGCTTGTCAGAAAGGAAGGATGAAAAGATCTATTCATAAGTCAAAAACTGTGAATTCTATAAGTGCACCCTTACAACTTATTCACATGGACTTGTTTGGGCCAGTGAATGTCTTATCAATTGCAAGGAACAGATATGCACTTGTGATGGTGGATGACTTCTCAAGATACACCTGGGTAGAGTTCATGTACTCCAAAGATGAAACTCCGCATATCATAATTGAGCACATCAAGAAGATAGAAAAACAGGCTGAAGATTACAATTGTGTGAAAAGACTATGAAGTGACAATGGAACAGAATTCAGAAATGTTACATTAAGTGAATTCTGCAAAGGCAAAGCCATTGTTTAAGAATTCTCAGCTGCCAGAACACCTCAACAAAATGGAGTAGTTGAGAGAAAGAACAGAACATTGGTTGAAGCTGCTAGAACAATGTTGCAAGATGCTAAGTTGCCAACAAGTTTCTGGGAAGAGGTTGTCAACACCGCATGCTATACTCAGAACATATATCTCATTAACAAGGTACATGGCAAGTCACCCTACTCAATCATGTCTAAGAGAAAACCTACTATAAAACATCTTCATGTGTTTAAAAAGCAAGTGTTATATTTTGAAAGACAACTCTGAATATGTGGGAAAATTTGACTCAAAGGTTTTTGAAGCAATTTTTCTAGGATATTCACTAAAAAGAACAACCTACAAAGTTTATGTGGTTGATCAAAAGAAGACCATGGAAAGTTGTTGTGTATATGTTGTGTACTTGATGATTTCATGAACAAAACACCTTAGTAGATTTTACTTAGTGAAATAATGTAGCACTCGACGGATAAGATTTATAGTCCCGATGGATGACTCATTATATTCCCGACGGATGATGACTTATTATCCATCGAGTGAGTAGCTTATGTAATAATAAGTCTGCAGCACATTTATGCATTCACCATTGTATAGATTCTGTAAGTAGTATTCAAGTCATGTTGACTTTCACTAGATATGCAGAATAGGTTGATTAATTGTACATAGATGATGTCTTGTAATTCTGCATAAATGAAATGAAGCCAAGTGCCAGTTTGCTACCCGACGGATAACCTACAATGAAGTCGACGGATGATCAATAACTCGACGGATGATCATAAACCCGACGGATAAAGAATTCAAATATCTGTTGACAGTGACAACACAGTCACATGCGTCGAGTGGATGCAAATGGAATGTGGTAGCCTATTCAACTGGGTTTTCGAGAACAAAGAAGCATTGTCATTTCCATGCTATTATGAAGATATTCAAAGATGGTGGAATAGAGTAATGAAGTAGCATTGTAATAGATTAGATATTTTTGTTTTATTATCTTGTCTTATTACTTTGTAATCTTGGTGATATATAAACCAAGTAGTAGCAACTAAGACACTATCTATCTAAGCAAGAAAGCAGAGAAACATTTGTAAGCAGGATTCTTAGCATTTCTCTGTAGTCTTAGAAGTTTAATTGTTGTAAGCAGCTGTGAGCATTTCTGCACACAGAGTTCTCTCGATATATAATATATATCTCTGGTGGAATCATTCAAATCCACCAGAAAGTTTTTAAAGACTCTTATTTTTAATTACTTGTGTTTTGATTCACTTAAGTTTTTATTACGCATTGTGCTAATCAAAACACTTATATTTATATTTGAGTGAGAACATTTTATTTCAAGAAAAAGTTTCAAGAATTTCATTCAACCCCCCTTCTGTAATTCTTGTCATATTGTTAAGGGACTAACAATTGGTATCAGAGCAAGCTCTTAACTTACAAAGAGTTTAAAGATCAAAATAATACAGCAAGATGAACAAGAAGGATGTTGGAGTCAAGATCCCTTTTCTGGATAAAGATAGTTACCATCATTGGAAGGTAAAGATGCATCTTCATTTGCTTTCTCAGGATGAGGCCTATATTGACTGCATAGAAAGAGGCCCTCATGTTCCAATGAGAGCAGCAACAGGAAACGAGCCATCAGTCCCCAAGCCAAGGCATGAATGGTCTGATCCTGATATTGAACAAGTCAGGAAGGATAAAAAGGCCATGAACACCCTGTTTAATGGAGTTGATGGAGATATGTTTGACAACATTATCAACTGCAAAACTGCCAAGGATGTTTGGGATACAATACAGATAATCTGTGATTGCACTGAGCAAGTTAAAGAAAATAAGATGCAGCTCTTGATTCAGAAATATGAGCATTTTCACAATGAAGAAAGTGAGTCTCTCACTGACATTTTTAGTAGGTTTTAGAAACTACTAAATACTCTAAAGTTGCATGGAAGGATCTATCAGACAAAAGACTCCAATCTGAAATTCCTTAGATCTCTTCCAAAGGAATGGAAACCAATGACATTCTCATTAAGAAACTCACAGGATTATAAGGAGTTTATTTTGGAGAGACTGTATGGCATCCTGAAAACCTATGTGCTTGAAATAGAGCAGGATGAAAGGATGGAGAGAGAAAAGAAGAAAGGAGGATCCATTGCACTAGTTGCTGAGTTGGAAAAGGAGAAGGAAGTGAAGATGGAAGCTGTTGAATCAACTTCAAGGGTCTGTTAGAACAAGGGCAAGGGGATTACAGTAGAAAGTGAAGATTCTTTGAGCCAAGATGACATGGAGGACATTGATGAACACCTAGCATTTCTTTCCAAGAGATTTGCCAAGCTCAAGTTCAAGAAGAACTTTGGAGCAGCCAAGCCAAATAGAAACATGATGGATAAATCAAGATTCAAATATTTCAAATGTGGCTTGGCAGGGCATTTTGCCAGTGAGTGTGGGAAGTCAGATTCCAGTAAGAAAAAGTTTGAGCCAGTGGACTATAAGCAAAAATACTTTGAGCTGCTCAAACAAAAGGAAAGGGCTTTCATAACACAAGAAAAAGACTGGGTAGCAGATGGCCTGGATGAAGATGAAGACGTCAACTATGTCAATCTAGCCCTAATGACCAAGTCTAATGAGACAGAAACAAGTTCTTCAAGTAATCAGGTAATTACTACAAACCTTGCACATTTATCTAAACCTGAGTGTAATGATGCCATAAATGACATGTCTACAGAGTTATATTATTTGCGTGTTACACTTAAGTCTCTTACTAAAGAAAATGCTAAAATCAAAGAAAACAATTTGTTTTTGAGTGAGAGAAATAATGTGCTTGAGTCTCAGTTTATTGATTTTGAAAAATTAAGAATTGAGTGTAAAATTGGCAAGGAGGAATTAACTGAGTCCTTGAAGAAAGAGGAAATTTTAAAGAAGCAGCTCGAGCGTGAACAAGAGGTGATTAAAGCATGGAAAACATCCAGGGATGTCCATGCTCAAATCACCAAAGTTCAAGGAATTGAGTCTTTCTGTGATGCAACCTGGAAAAAGAACAAAGAGAAACTAGAACCTAATTTGGTAGATGGAGTGCTTACAGATGTAGACTCGACGGATGATGAGGATAATCCGTCGGATAACAAAAAGTGTTATCCGTCGAATGATGAAAATCCTCATCTGTCGGCTGTGAGCAAGCCTATCAGTAAATCCAAACTTGTGAAGCTAAATGAGAAGTATGGGTCTGTTTCCAAGAACTTTGTTTCAGGAGAATCGAGTCAAGTTAAGAAAGGGAAAAAGGCTAATGTTGGTCACATGACTGTCAAATAGTTAAGTGACAGACTTAAATAGATTGAGGTAAAAACAGAGACCAAAAAGAAAAATAATAGGAATGGTAAAGTAGGGGTTAACAAACACAATAACTACACACCTGATAAATATGCTCCTAGAAAAATCTGTGTCAAGTGTAGTAGTGTAAATCATTTGTCTGTTAATTGCAAAGCTGCCATGCCTACTTCCATGTCTGTGCAACCTCAATTTCCTAACATGAATGTCTTGCCTCCCATGCCTGTTAATGTTATGTCTACACAGAACATGAATGCACAGTTTGCTAATATGTCATTTGCACCTAATCCTTATTATACTGCATATAGTATGCCACAAATGCCATTTAGCATGCCTTACTGGAACAACATGTTTACACATAGCATGCCATTTCCTGTTAGTCATAATATACATGATAATTCTGTTGCAATGAATGGTTTCAAAGGCACAACTCAAATGACTAAGGATGAATCTGAAATTCCTAAGTCAAATGAGATAAAGCCTAAGAAACAGAAAAAGAAAGCTAACAAGGCAGGACCCAAGGAAACTTGGGTACCAAAATCAACTTGATTTGATTTTGATGTGTGCAGGGAAACAGAAAGAATCTTTGGTACTTGGATAGTGGTTGTTCAAGACACATGACTGGTGATTCTACCCTGCTCACAGAGTTTAAGGAGAGATCTGGCCCAAGTATTACTTTTGGAGATGACAGCAAGGGTTATACTGTGGGATATGGCTTGATTTCAAAGGACAATGTCATCATTGAGGAGGTTGCCTTAGTGGGTGGTCTCAAACATAACTTGTTGAGTATCAGCCAGCTTTGTGACTAATAAAAGAAACAACAAAGTGGTTCTCATTGGTGTGAGAAAAGGAAATGTGTACCTAGCTGATTTCAACTCATCTAATTCTGAATCTGTAACTTGTCTTCTCAGTAAAGCAAGTCAGGATGAAAGTTGGCTATGGCACAAGAAGCTATCCCATTTAAACTTCAAGACCATGAATGAGCTAGTGAAGAAAGAACTGGTTAGAGGCATTCCTCTAGTGGAGTTTTCTAAGGATGGACTGTGTGATGCCTGCCAAAAGGGAAAGCAGATTAAAGCATCATTCAGGAAGAAACTTGATTCAACAATTGAAGAGCCTTTGCAACTGCTTCACATGGATTTGTTTGGACCAGTCAATGTGTTGTCCATCTCTAGGAAAAGATTTTGCCTAGTAATTGTAGATGATTTCTAAAAGTTCTCTTGGACATATTTCCTAAAGTCTAAAGATGAGGCTAGTGAAATCATCATCAATCACATAAGGCAAGTCAATAATCATCCTGATTTCAAGGTTAGAAGAATCAGGAGTGACAATGGAACTGAGTTCAAGAATTCTGTCATGAGAGAATTTTGTGAGGAAAATGGGATTCTGCATGAGTTTTCAGCAGCAAGGACTCCACAACAGAATGGAGTAGTGGAAAGGAAGAACAGATCACTTATTGAAGCTGCAAGGACAATGCTTGAAGAATCTAAACTGCCAACATATTTCTGGGCTGAAGCTGTAAATACTGCATGCTACACTCAGAATATGTCTTTGGTTAATCAAGCCAGATGCATGACTCCATATCAATTGTTCAAGAATAAGAAGCCAACTCTAAATTTTCTTCATGTCTTTGGCTGCAAGTGCTATATTCTGAGAAATCGAACTGATCAAAATGGAAAGTTTAATGGTAAAGCAGATGAAGGAATTTTTATTGGATATGGTGTTGGTAAAGTATATAGAGTCTACAATCTAAGAACAAACATTGTTGTGGAATCAATACATGTTGTGTTTGATGATAAAAAGATTGAAGGACTAAAAAATGGAGATTACCATGAGAGCCTCAAATTCGACAATGTGGAGATGGTTAGTGATGATGAGAGTGATCAAGAAATAGTATCTAAGGATAATGCAGATAAATCTACTACCAATGAAGCACAAAATTCAACATCTGTTGAGTTGCATAATGCTTCATCCGTCGGAAGGCAATCTGCGTTATCCGTCGGGAGACAACCAGCTTCATCCGTCGGTACTCAAAATTTACCATCCGTCGGGTTAGCAAAAGGAGCAGGAAGTCAAGATAGATCACCTATAGAAAGTTCCCCTTTCTCAAATCAAAGATCCACAAACTCAGGGGGAGTTTTTAACAATCAAAACTCAATCACACATCAAGAAAACAATGAGGTTTCTTCATCTAGAGCTAATCTACCTCAACAAAGGAAATGGACAAAAGATCACCCATTTGAGCTTATCATTGGTGATGTTTCTTCTAGAGTTCAAACAAGAAGAGCAACTCAGGAAGAATGTCTATACAGCAGCTTTCTTTCCATGGAAGAACCAAAGAAGGTAGAAGAAGCTTTGTTGGATCCAGATTGGATTTTAGCTATGCATGATGAGCTAAACCAATTTGAAAGGATTAATGTATGGAAGCTGGTGCCCAAGCCTAAAGGAAAGAATCCAATTGATACCAGATGGGTATTCAGAAACAAGATGGATAAAAATGGCATAGTAGTCAGGAACAAAGCTAGATTGGTTGCTAAGGGCAATTGTCAGCAAGAAGGAATAGATTTTGATGAAACATTCGCTCCTGTTGCAAGACTTGAAGCCATCAGAATCTTCTTAGCCTATGCAGCCCATGCCAATTTCAAGGTCTATCGAATGGATGTCAAAAGTGCCTTTCTGAATGGAGATTTAGAGGAAGAAGTCTATGTCAGTCAACCTCCTGGCTTTGAAGATCCAAATTTTCCAGAACATGTCTATTATCTTTTGAAAGCACTTTATGGACTGAAGCAAGCACCTAGAGTGTAACACCCCCAAATCCGGGGTCGGAGATCCGGGTTATCACGAGTTCCAATTCCCTTAACAACTCTTAATCTTAATAAACAATCAACCACTGCGTACTGTGACCCCACAATATACACACACACCACAAGTTATAGTCTCAGAGATGAATACCAAAAATAACACAAGTCATTTTATTCCACAATTATAAGTCATTATACCACAAAAGGATTTCTGAATAAATTTATATTTCCTTGCCATTATTACAATTCATATAGATAAATAAGTCTGGTGTATCAACAGTTGAAAGGCTTGCCTATTGGTAATTCCTACCTCAGCTACTGCAGCATCAACGCCTCCAGAAAACTGCGAAACGTTTCCCAACCTCTTGCGAATTGGGAGCTTGGTCCTGTTCATCTTTTCTATCTGTTATTGTGTGATGAAAGAAGAAAGAAAGGGTGAGCAACAAGCCCACCGAAATAATATGTATAATAACTAACAATATATGAGCATTCTCATAGTACTCATGAAAGTCTTGGTCAAGAAGAAATGAACCAAGTTGATATCTTAACGCGACCAAGTCGCAAAATATTCAGTATATATGTATATATACTTTTCAAAATCTTGGAAGTCCTCTTCCATGCATAATATACACAGAGTTCCAGTTTATAACTGTATAAAAATATCATTGCAAGGTGATCTCATATATCTAACCTTGTCTCAACGTTTTTCTGAAAATATTTGACATGCATAAGATAATCATTTACTAGATATAAGTTTAAAAGATGAAGTTACGAGATACTCCAATATACTTATATCTTTTCCGAATACTGCTTGAACTACCACCATTCAAGTTATAATTAGTTTCAAAAGTTCATCACACTGATGAGACTACAAGATAAGACTTGAATAGATTCAATCTTTGAAATATCATTTGAAAGAAATGAAGTTACGAGATACTTCAATAAGTCCCGATATATATATACACCTATATATATACATTTAATACACTCCTTGAAATCTATGTTATGAAAATTATAGACAGAGTTGTAATATCCAATGAATTTGGAAAGGAGAAAACCTTGGCATAAACCTGATATCTTGCTGATCAGGCAAAGATACCAATAAGTAACATTTTCTACTAGTAGATGGATGAATCCCCCACCGGTCATCACCCTGGCCTCATTAGGACCTTGTGCTGGACCGCCACCCGACCTCTTACGCGTTGATGGGCTGCCACCCAGCCACTTATACTTTCATGGACGCCCGCTGATCCCATGTTGCTTATGCCGACTCAAATAGATGAACTTACTTCCCGAACGATGGGCAAGTAATCAAGATGTTTTCTCAAAACAGCAACCTCGTTTCGAATGTAAAATACACCACTGAGCCGAATCCCTCAGGTTTTGAGCGAGTATTTAAATCCCCTTCGAAAGGAAGATCTTAAATAAAAAAAATGAGTTTTGGGATCTGCTCTAACTTTTAAAAATCATTTTGAAGACTCGAAATTTTTTTTAAGAATGTTTGGAGTAATGCTGATTTAATGAAGTAAATCAGTCCCGATATATTAGAAAATATCTGAATATTATTATTTAAATAATATTCCCATAAAGGATAATCTCTATAAAAATAATTGAAGTAGAAGTTTTAATAACTCGTACTTGAAATGAATAATAAATAACCAAAGATATACTTATACGAAAGTACGATCTTTATTTGAATAATCGAAAATAAGTTTGATTATCGAAACATTATTCTTTAATAAAGTAAAGAATATTATTTAGTAAATAAGCGGAGTCATAAGTCCCCGAATGAATATTCAAAATAATATTTATTAAATAGAATAAACAGAGTCATAGGTCCTCGAATGAATATTCAAGATAATATTCATTAAATAAAATAAACCGAGTCATAAGTCCTCGAATGAATATTCAAAGTAATATTCATTAATAAAAATAAAGTTATCGAATAAACCTTATTCGATTAATAGTTTTGAAAACTATATCTATATATATATATATAATATTCTCGGGAACATCAATTTCCGGTTTTAGAAAATGTTCGCCTCTGGGTCCCCTATACTAAGGGTATACGCAACTATTGTTTATCTCTAGCATAGGTATTATGCAATTATAAGCATTGGAATCAACAGATAGATATCAAGATTACACAACAGACATGCATATAAATCATATCAGCATGCTCCAATATATCGCAAGATTTGCTAATAACAATCATGCATCTATCACAAGATAATGCATATACATATATACAACACAACAACAGTATAACGGGTAGAAAACTTGCCTGAGTGTTCCCGGATAGACTTAAGCTTAGAGTGGGTCCGATAACCTATGAACAACAATATAAGTCGGAATTAAACCCCGATCGCTTAAGAAACTAGACTTTAACCAATTGAACCCTAACGTTCGCTTATGGTCACTCATACGCTTAACGAATCACATACGTCGTTCGAGTACACTCGGCTCCACCATTTTTAATAAATTAACCATTAAGAATTTTAAGGTGATTCTTTCGCGAGTACCCTACCAACTGCCTAATCCACTTTACATAATTATTTCATATTCCAATTAGTCACTTAAGGGCCTTAACCAAGGTTTCAAAGTAAGGCGAGGGGTAATGGTTCGGTCGCAAAATGTCGTTACTTAAAACGGTTGTTTCTCCTAAACCGTACATCGGATTTAAGCGAACCACATATCAAAATGAAGCTCGTAACATGAGCTATCTAATTATGGCATTGGTCAAAACCTAACAGTGAGTTCACGGGTCCTGATGTTAAGAACAAAAGCAGTCTAAGGTAAATCGGGCATTACGACATCTATGTTCACGCGATTATCAAATTTGTACAACTCCAAATCAATCCCACAATCATTACTACAACCAAAATCCATCCATACTATACTACAACAGCCCCAAAATCTCAAGATTTCCAATTTATGCTACTCTCAGTCATGAACTAAAAGCTTATACTTAAGTTCATTAACTAATAATCAAGATTTACAACTCAAAAAACATTACAAAACCAACCAATCTCTAAATATACAATAATCATGCCTCTCAAAAAATATACTACTCATAACAAGCTCTTAACATTCAATAATAAGGCTAGGTTAAGAGATTATACCTTCCTTGTGAGTAGGAGTGACTAATGAGCTTGAAACAACCTTGGAAAATCCTTACTAAAGCTTTATCTAAACAAAAACACAAGATCAAAATTTCAAGTTCTTAAAAAACACTATCCACTCTCTTCTTCCATTTATTGGAAGATATTGTGAAGGAATTGGAAGCTTAGATTCATAGGATATCTATATCTATGTACAAGGAACCTTGGATAATTACCTCACTAATTAACAAAGCTTGGAACTTAAATTTGGATTTTCTTCTTTCTTGAAATGGACAAAGGCCGAGAGCTTCTTTGCTTGGAAGGTGAAAGTCAACTTGTGTTTTGTGTTTTTTATTTGTTTTGGCTTGGTTGCTTTGTTTTTGTTGTTAATTAACCTTTTACCATGGTAAAATTTGTGTGGCTTATAATCAACCAATAATTCCTTCCCATTGTGTCATGCTTATGTCATCCTCTTATGTCATCTTCCCACACTTGTCTTCTTCTTGTTGGTGTGATGACATCATCATCACTAACCTCTTTGATTAACTCCTAATTACTTGGCTAATGATCGTTGATCTGTTATACGGTTCACTTAACTTTCGTTTTCGTTTATCGTTTGAGGGATCATAACCGGGATCTTATTACTTGGGTTCCCTTAACCTTTCTCAATACATTATATTTCTTTTATGATCCTCTCTTATAATCCTTGAATTTAAATCCTTTTTATCCTGTTACCTTATACTCAATTCATTTGGTATCTGGTGGATTTTCGGGAAAAATCAAAGTGTTCGAATTTGGATTCTGACGATCTTTACATACACTTATATACCATATAGAGTACTAATAAGATCTCAGAATAACAATAAAAGAACCCTTACAAAGTGTGGTATGAAAAGTTTTCTTATTCAGCATAATCAGCAAAATCACTATTCATAAGGGTTACAAAAAGTCCAAAATTTTGGGGTTATTACAGTCTCCCCTCCTTAAAAGGATTCCGTCCCGGAATCAATAGAAAACCAATGGGGGTACTTTTCTAGAATTGCGCTATCTAGTTCCCAAGTTGATTCTTCCATATTATGATTCTGCCATAGCACTCTGACTAGCTTGATCACTTTATTCTGAAGCACCTGCTCCTTCTTATCCATAATCTTTACTGGTTTCTCCACGTAAGTCATATCTGGTTGCATATCCACCTGCTCGTACTCCACTCGTCTGGCATCCCGATGATACTTCCTTAGCATTGACACATGGAACACATTATGAACTTGTTGTAGGTTCGGGGATAAGGCTAGCTCGTAAGCCAACTTCCCAATCCGTCTTACTATCTCAAAAGGTTCAATGTATCTTGGGCTTAGTTTCCCTTTCTTTCCGAACCTCATTAATCCCTTCCATGGGAATACCTATAACAGCACTAGGTCCCCTACTTCCTATTCTTTGTCCTTTCGTGTCAAATCAACATACTTCTTATGTCCATCTTGGGCTACTACCAGCCGTTCTCTGATTAGATCTATTATATCCTTGGTCCTTTGGACTACTGCAGGTCCGAGCATCTTGCGCTCTACAACTTCATCCTAACATAAGGGAGATCAACATTGTCTTCCCTCAAGGATCTCATCAGGCGACATCTCGATAATGACATATGATCTATTGTCGTAAGAAAACTCAATCCGCGATAAATGATCATTCCAAATTCTTTCAAGTCTATTGCACATACTCTCATAATAGCTTCTAGCACTATAGCTTTTGCTTCTCAATACTCCTTTTCTTGTTTGTATTCATTACTATCTTCCGTACATAATACTATACTGGTTACACTTTTGCTCGTTAGTATTCATTAACCTTTTAATAACCGCGTCAACCTTTGTATCATGAACGCGTTAGATTCGGAATACCACCGCACTGATACTACTTCCTTTTGCTGCTTCCATCTTCGAAAGCTTGATCTATCGTATAGAAGTAAAAGATTTTATTGAGAGATCATTATGATCATGAACACTTGTTCTATTGCATAGTTAGTACAGAAGGTGGCTAGCCTTTAGTACTTGACAAGCAATTAAACAACATGTGGTATCCTACTAGGCTTCTATCACACAGATAGATAGTCATTCGGCAATACCTCCCCTTCTGGAAGGGTTGTTCTTCTCAGCTTATACAAAATGAAAAGGAGAGAAAAGAACGAATTGAAGAGAATTGTATATGAAAAAAATACTGCCACAAATATCTGGCTTGGAATCTACCTCTGAACTATAAAGGTTTGTCGTAGGAGAACAAAACATAAGTGTATATATATCAACATCAAGTATTATAGCATCACATTTCACGTGCCAGAATATTTACTATACCGTCCATCATTCCATGGATCCATGCTCTTGCTCGAGCTCATAAACACTCACTTTTGAAACTCCCTCAACATCGAAACTCGAATAAGGGATTTCATTCTAGACATCATTGTTACTATAATTCTATGCTTGCACTGCAACCTTCCTCGTATAGTAATACGACTCTCTATTCATAAGAGGGAATAAATATATAATAAGTAAATACTCCACTAGGTAGTCTATCAATGATAACTTATATATCAACACGACCCCATTAGGGGTACTCAATCTCAACATCCATTCCAATATAACTCTCACGGCTAAAATCGGCTCATTACTCGCAGAATCATTATTGCATTACTATGGTCCCCCACTGACCTACTGTAGTCATTCATTTTCTATGAAATCTTAATAGCTAACCATACGGAGTCCATACATGTCGTATCGAATTCTTCTAAGGAGGCAACATAATCACCATTCCATGATTCATGAAGAACACTCCTGAACTTGGCGTACATATGACATGAAGCAGATAAAATTGCAGAAGAGTTTCAATAAAAGCAACGATAGCAGGTTAATACCATTATTAACCATATGTCTTTATTAGGAGACATGAAGCTCAAAGGTTCATTTAGTCCTTTCGTAACATGGTCGTGGCTTATCTCAAGATATGACCTTATAAGATAGATAGCCCGCTCACGGCGATTTCATAAATTAAATATTTACCAAACTTCTATCACAGTTGAGTATCGCACAATCATCAGAAGGAATTTCAATCTTTCAAACCATAATACAATCTTTACGGCTTTAACCATTATCACTGTATTCCTCTGGCACGAGCGCCGATAATTGTCTTCTTACACTTAAAGTGCCGGCCACCTCTTTGGCCTTTCCTGATAGTAATATTTCCTTACAATCAATGTCATTTTAACCACCTTCACTAAATTTTCTACCTCATTTCAAATCACTACTTATGTGAAAATGCTTTTCTTAAGTCCTTGTGATAAAAAAAAATCACCATTTTTCCATAAGTCACTGCCTTAGTCTTTTAAATGTAAACATTATCATGGCTGACTCTCGATCGTACTTAGGACGTCTTTTATCTTGGGCCCTTCTTGCTTTAACAATTCTGACCTTCATTGGTTCAATCTATACTTCTTATGGTTTAACACGTGCCCACCTGGCATTATTATAATTACGCCATTTTTTCCTTTATCAAATTTATATTCTTGAGAACTTTGAATATTACCTTTCTCCTTATAAAACCTCTAAGGTTATCTTTAAATCGTTCCTCCTGTATTCCCTAGATACAGGGCATATCAAAATATCATTTACTAATACTAGAACCATTATTTATACACTTCTGAAAAATTTCTCCACTGATCCTTAAAGGTTGTGGTTACCTTAATCCTTTCCAATTCATACTGTCAAAACTCATACGGTCCCTATTAAGGGTGAAATGCCAACCTTCATGCATTCCCCTATGGTTCATCTCAAGTTATCGAAGTTATATCCTTAATTCCACTTTTAATAAGGTACTTGTATCCTTCCATGGATAAATCAAGTCATATATCCTTGATAGATTATCTTATTCAATCATTCCCACCCAGATAGTCTATACCAATTTCACAATAGCATCCTTATTCAAACTGAGGTCAACCCCTATGGCCTTCAAAAGATAACAATGGTTACCCGCTTTTCTTTCCTAATTTGGTAATGACAACAGGGATGTTCTGGAAGATATTGGTCGTGTTCAACGTGAACTTCTTCTTAATAATTCCTCATTTACTTTTGTTGTTTATCTCAACAGTCATCTCAATGTTGGGATATCTTTCATACCTGACGTCTCCCTTTCTGGGTATCATGCCACCGGTCTTACACTTCACATTCTTGAAGGTCACTTCCTTCATCCAATTTTCCTAATTTCTTACTTTCTTTTCTCCTCAGTCTATCCGCGTCTCATTATTTATCCTTCGAACTATCTCAAAGTTTCCTCGAATCTTCCCAACTTACAGGGGATAAAATATATGTATCTCTTATGCCTTCAACCATCAACTTTAACTTATGGTGAATCACTCTCATCCTGACGAATACATACTTTTCTATTTCTATTGCTACGAGTCTTTAGGGTTTCCTCATACCCAACTCCCTTATCATTCCTCAAACTCTATTGTCTTTATTTTCCTTTCCACTTCAGTTTCTTTTTATTTTCTTTTCTATTACAATCATTTCATGAACCAACTACTCATTGACTTCAAATATCACGTCGTTCTGGGATTCTTGTCATCAGAACGAATCTTGACAACTTTTACAACTTAGCTTCATAATTCATCATACTCGTCCACCTTTGTTTTGGCTCTAAAGCTTTTACACTATCTCCATAACCTTGGGAATTACTTTCCCGAAAACCATTGATTGAACTTTAATAAGTTTATTCTAACCTCTGGCTCCGTGCCTTTCTTTGTCTTTCACCAACGTGTGGCCTCTCTCTTAGGAGGGTAAGTGACAAAAACAGTCTTTTGTGCTTCATCAATCATTTAGAATCTCAAATGATTCCTATATTTCCTTTAGTCAGGCTCTCGCCTCTACTGGGTTCGCTTGTTCCTTGGAATTCTGAGAGCTTAGCAACTTAAAGGTCCTGAAAGAATTTCCCACCGCACTGTCTCCTCATGGTGGTGGTGGGGATAATAGTCTAAGTTATTTTTAGACAGGTCCATGAATTGCCGTATATGAGTACTGTCTCGGGTCTCCTTTCCTTACTCGACTTTCTGTTTCCTTAGTACGAAATGTTTCATCCTTCTCCCATACTTGGGGTTATCTTATACATTAAAATCCTTGTTTTCCACTTTATTATGTTATGGGCTCCTTCTTTCTTAATGGCAACCTCCCTGACTATCACATTCGGGGTTTGCCCTAAATCTTATTCCTCGAGCTATGGATTTCATCTAAGATCCAGTTCTTAAGCTCTTAAATGTTTGGAACCCAAATTCTGTAGGAATACCTCATTATTCCCTTATCATCTTTCTCAGTATTAATCTCTTCTCCAGTCATTGGCTTTCTGCCTTCATTCATCATTTTTTTTCTTGGCACCATATGATCTTTTCCAATAATTCGGGCTGCATTACAATCTCAAACATCGTTTCGGTACCGGCTCCGGTTACCTTCACTTCTATTTCCATTTTCTCAAAATCTCTTATCAACTCTCCCAAAGACATTTTCATCTTGAGTCTCTCCTTTATACTAAGGGCATTAGCCATCATTTTGGCTTTCCATGGATGATAAAGAATCTCATAATCGTAATCCTTGATTAGCTCTAACCACATCCTCTGGCGCATGTTGAACTCTTTCTGCGTGAAAATGCACTAGAGCACTTATGGCTTATGTAAATCTCGCACTTCTCTCCATAAAAGTAGTGCCTCCAATCTTTAGGGCAAAACTATTGCCACAAGCCCAAGCTCATGGGTGGGGACATCAAATTTTATATTCCCTTAATTGTCTTGACGCGTACGCGATTACCTTGTTGTGCTGTATAAGAAGCACCCTAATTCCTTATGCGAAGTGTCATCACACATCACAAAATCTCCTCTTACATCCGGTAATGCCAACATAGGGGTCGTCACCAACCTTTGCTTTAGTTCTTAAAAGCTGTTTTCGCATTTCTCTATCCATTCGAACTACTCAGTCTTACGAGTAAGAAGCGTTAAAGGGGCTACTATCTTTACGAACTTGAACGAACCTCCGGTAGTGACCGACCAATCCTACCTCTCGTAGTTTCCCTAACCATGGTTATCAATTCATCAGTGATCCTTTATTCATTCTTGTCAAGATCCTCTACGGGATCCTACTCAGCAACAATCCCTTCTAGGACAACATCCTCAACCGCTACATCCTCAATATGAACATCATCCGGTCCCGTGTTAGGACGCTCTATCGGATCCACAATCTGATCTCCAATACCTAATAAAATATCATCGCATTGTTGCTCCTCAACCTCAGGGTTCGGAGTCCCGCTACCATATACGATAACGATCTACGCTTCTATCACGATATTTATAAGGAATCCCCTAAGGGTTTTAACTGTCAGTACTATGTTAGGTAGTCCGACTATGAACTTGGCAAGAGTTCTTATTTATCTTAGTGAACTTATTATTTTAACGTCACTTCATCTCTGAGGTTTATAACGCTTGGCTCTGATACCATTTCTGTGACACCCCCAAATCCGGGGTCGGGGATCCGGGTTGTCACGAGTTCCAATTCCCTTAACAACTCTTAATCTTAATAAACAATCAACCACTGCGTACTGTGACCCCACAATATACACACACACACCACAAGTTATAGTCTCAGAGATGAATACCAAAAATAACACAAGTCATTTTATTCCACAATTATAAGTCATTATACCACAAAAGGGTTTCTGAATAAATTTACACTTCTTTGCCATTATTATAATTCATATAGATACATAAGTCTGGTGCATCAACAGTTGAAAGCCTAGCCTATTGGTAATTCTTACCTCAGCTACTGCGGCATCAACGCCTCCAGAAAACTGCGGAACGTTTCCCAACCGCTTACGAATTGGGAGCTTGGTCATGTTCATCTTTTCTATCTGTTGTTGTGTGATGAAAGACGAAAGCAAGGGTGAGCAACAAGCCCACCGAAATAATATGCATAATAATTAACAATATATGAGCATTCTCATAGTACTCATGAAAGTCTTGGTCAAGAAGAAATGAACCAAGTTGATATCTTAACGCGACCAAGTCGCAAAATATTCAGTATATATGTATATATACTTTTCAAAATCTTGGAAGTCCTCTTCCATGCATAATATACACAGAGTTCCAGTTTATAACTGTATAAAAATATCGTTGCAAGGTTATCTCATATATCTAACCTTGTCTCAACGTTTTTCTGAAAATCTTTGACATGCATAAGATAATCATTTACTAGATATAAGTTTAAAAGATGAAGTTACGAGATACTCCAATATACTTATATCTTTTACGAATACTGCTTGAACTACCACCGTTCAAGTTATAATTAGTTTCAAAAGTTCATCACACTGATGAGACTACACGATAAGACTTGAATAGATTCAATCTTTGAAATATCATTTGAAAGAAATGAAATTACGAGATACTTCATTAAGTCCCGATATATATATACACACACACATATATATATATACATTTCATACACTCCTTGAAAACCTCTGTTATGAAAATTATAAACAGAGTTGTAATATCCAATGAATTTGGAAAGGAGAAAACCTTGGCATAAACCTGATATCTTGCTGATCAGGCAAAGATACCAATAAGTAATCTTTTCTACTAGTAGATGGATGAATCCCCCACCGGTCATCACCCTGGCCTCATTAGGAACTTGTGCTGGACCGCCACCCAGCCTCTTATGCGTTGATGGGCTGCCACCCAACCACTTACACTTTCATGGACGCCCGCTGAGCCCATGTTGCTTATGCCGACTCAAATAGATGAACTTACTTCCCGGACGATGGGCAAGTAATCAAGATGTTTTCTCAAAACAGCAACCTCGTTGCGAATGTAAAATACACCACTGAGCCGGATCCCTCAGGTTTTGAGCGAGTATTTAAATCCCCTTCGAAAGAAAGATCTTAAATAAAAAAAATGAGTTTTGGGATCCGCTCTAACTTTTAAAAATCATTTTGAAGACTTGAAAACATTTTTAAGAATGTTTGGAGTAATGCTGATTTAATGAAGTAAATCAGTCCCGATATATTAGAAAATATCTGAATATTATTATTTAAATAATATTCCCATAAAGGATAATCTCTATAAAAATAATTGAAGTGGAAGTTTTAATAACTCATACTTGAAATGAATAATAAATAACCAAAGATATACTTATACGAAAGTACGATCTTTATTTGAATAATCGAAAATAAGTTTGATTATCGAAACATTATTCTTTAATAAAATAAAGAATATTATTTAGTAAATAAGCGGAGTCATAAGTCCTTGAATGAATATTCAAAATAATATTTATTAAATAGAATAAATAGAGTCATAAGTCCTGGAATGAATATTCAAGATAATATTCATTAAATAAAATATACCGAGTCATAAGTCCTCGAATGAATATTCAAAGTAATATTCATTAATAAAAATAAAGTTATCGAATAAACCTTATTCGATTAATAGTTTTTAAAACTATATCTATATATATATATATAAATATATATAATATACTCGGGAATATCGACTCCCGGTTTTAGAAAATGTTCGCATTTGGGTCCCCTATACTAAGGGTATACGCAACTACTGCTTATCTCTATCATTGGTATTATGCAATTATAAGCATTGGAATCAACAGATAGATATCAAGATTACGAAACAGACATGCATATAAACCATATCATCATGCTCCAATATATCGCAAGATTTGCTAATAACAATCATGCATCTATCACAAGATAATGCATATACCTATATACATCACAACAACAGTATAACGGGTAGAAAACTTGCCTGAGTGTTCCCGGATAGACTTAAGCTTAGAGTGGGTCCGATAACCTATGAACAACGACATAAGTCGGAATTAAACCCCGGTCGCTTAAGAAACTAGACTTTAACCAATTGAACCCTAACGTTCGCTTATGGTCACTCCTACGTTTAACGAATCACATAAGTCGTTCGAGTACACTCGGCTCCACCATTTTTAATAAATTAACCATTAAGAATTTTAAGGTGATTCTTTCGCGAGTACCCTACCAACTGCCTAATCCACTTTACATAATTGTTTCATATTCCAATTAGTCATTTAAGGGCCTTAACCAAGGTTTAAAAGTAAGGCGAGGGGTAATGGTTCGGTCGCGAAATATCGTTACTTAAAACGGTCATTTCTCCTAAACCGTACATCGGATTTAAGCGAACCACATATCAAAACGAAGCTCATAACATGAAATATCTAATCATGGCAATGGTCAAAACCTAACAATGAGTTCATGGGTCCTGATGTTAAGAACAAAAGCAGTCTAAGGTAAATCGGGCATTACGACGGTTTTGTTTACACGATTACCAAATTTGTACAACTCCAAATCAATCCACAATCAATCCCACAATCATTACTAAAACCAAACTCCATCCATACTTTACTACAACAGCCCCAACATCTCAAGATTTCCAATTTATACTACTCTCAATCATGCACTAAAAGCTTATACTTAAGTTCAATAACTAATAATCAAAATTTACAACTCCAAAATCATTACAAAACCAACCAATCTCTAAATATACAATTATCATGCCTCTCATGAACTATACTACTCATAACAAGATCTTAACATTCAATAATAAGGCTAAATTTAGAGATTATACCTTCCTTGTGAGTAGGAGTAACTAATGAGCTTGAAACAACCTTGGAAAATCCTTACCAAAGCTTTATCTAACAAAAACACAAGATCAAAATTTCAAGTTCTTGAAAAACACTATTCACTCTCTTCTTCCATGAATTATTGGAAGAGATTGTGAAGGAATTGGAAGCTTAGATTCATAGGATATCTATATCTATGTACAAGGAACCTTGGATAATTACCTCACTAATTAACAAAGCTTGGAACTTAAATTTGGATTTTCTTCTTTCTTGAAATGGACAAAAGCCGAGAGCTTCTTTGCTTGGAAAGTGAAAGTCAACTTGTGTTTTGTGTTTTTGATTTGTTTTGGCTTGGTTTCTTTGTTTTTGTTGTTAATTAACCTTTTACCATGGTAAAATTTGTGTGGCTTATGATCAACCAACAATTCCTTCCCATTGTGTCATGCTTATGTCATCTTCCCACACTTGTCTTCTTCTTGTTGGTGTGATGACATCTTCATCACTAACCTCTTTAATTAACTCCTAATTACTTGCTAATGATCGCTGATCTGTTATACGGTTCGCTTAACTTTCGTTTTCGTTTATTGTTTGAGGGATCATACCCGGGATCTTATTACTTGGGTTCCCTTAACCTTTCTCAATACATTATATTCCTTTTATGATCCTCTCTTATAATCCTTGAATTTAAATCCCTTTTATCCTGTTACCTTATATTCAATTCTTTCGGTATCTGGTGGATTTTCGGGAAAAATCAAAGTGTTTGAATTTGGATTCTGACGATCTTTACATACACTTATATACCATATAGAGTACTAATAAGATCTCAGAATAACAATAAAAGAACCCCTATAAAGTGTGGTATGAAAAGTTTTCTTATTCAGTATAATCAGCAAAATCACTATTCATAAGGGTTACAAAAAGTCCAAAATTTTGGGGTTATTACATAGAGCCTGGTATGACACTTTATCAAAGTTCCTTTTGGAAAATCACTTCACAAGAGGTACTGTAGATAAAACTTTATTTTTCAGAAATGTTAATGGCTCTAGTATACTTGTTCAAATTTATGTAGATGATATTATTTTTGGCTCTACAGATGAAAAACTTTGCAAAATTTTTTCCAAATTGATGCAAAGTAAGTATGAAATGAGTATGATGGGAGAACTAACTTACTTTCTTGGCTTACAAGTTAAGCAAGTTAGTGATATTCATTAGTAAAACTAAATATATCTTTGATCTTTTAAAGAAGTTTGATCTAATGGATTGCACATCTGCAAAAACTCCCATGGCCACTACAACTAAGCTTGAATTAAACACTACTGAAAAGTCTGTGGATATTTCAAGTTATACAGGCATGGTTGACTCACTTCTGTACTTAACAACTAGTAGGCCAGATATAATGTTTGCTACATGTTTATGTGCTAGATTTCAGGCTGATCCTAGAGAATCTCACTTAATAGCTATTAAGAGAATTTTCAAATATCTCAAGGGTACACCAAATCTTGGCATTTGGTACCCTAGAGATTCTGGTTTTGATCTAACTGGTTATTCAGATGCAAATTATGCAGGTTGTAGAATTGATAGAAAAAGTACAACAGAAACCTGTCAATTTCTAGGAAACAAGCTTGTGTCCTGGTTCAGTAAAAAGCAAAATTCAGTTTCTACTTCTACAGCTGAAGCTGAATATATTGCTGCTGGTAGTTGCTGTGCACATATATTATGGATGAAAAATTAATTGCTAGACTATGGTTTGCAAGTTGAAAGGATTCCTATTTTCTGTGATAACACAAGTGCAATTGCCATCACTGAAAATTCAGTACAACATTCAAGGACAAAGCACATAGATATCAAATACCATTTCATAAGGGAACATGTAATGAATGGTACTGTGGAACTACATTTTGTTCCAAGTGAGAAGCAGCTTGCAGATATCTTTACCAAGCCACTGGATGAATCCACCTTTTCAAGGTTGGTAAGTGAGTTAAGTATGCTTAATTACTCTTAAATCTATCTGAGTTAATTTGCAAGTTGAAATGCAGCCAGAAACTTAATCGACTTTTCAGTCTTAAATGATATTTTGGCTAAGTCAAAATTTACATCTCGACGGATGATCTTTATCCATCGAGTTTGATCATCCGTCGATATACTATTTACTGACAAAAATCAATTATGTTTCTGGATTATTTTATGTCTCGACGGATAACAGTTTATCCTCATCCGTCGAATTGTCTTAATCTCAGCCGTTAATTCCCTGTACATTATCCATCGAGTATACTTACAGTTTGTAAGCATAACAGGACGGATAATGGGTGGAATTTTTACAGTTTATTTTTAAACTGCTATTTTAGGCAATTTCTACTGGTTACTTTATTTTACTTTATTATTTTTATCAGTTATTTTTTAGATAGTATAAAAGCTTATTTCATTGTAATTGCTTTTCTTTTATCATTCTCAATTCAACTGCTCTAATTTCATTCTCTCTCAAAGCACTTACTCTCTTTCTCTTCAAGCTCTTATTCTCTAACAATGGCACCTGTTGTAAAGATTATTTCTCAAACTGGGTTCATTTATGAGAAGAACAATTTCACCGCACTAGTAAACAAAGGTATTCAGCAATCTGGAGACTATCACAAGATGATGGATTTTGTGAAGAGTTGCAAGCTCAATTATGCCATGCTGGAATCACCCACAATCTTCTGTGAAGTTGTTGAAGAGATGTGGAACACTGCTACCTACAACTCTACAGATAAGACCATCACTCTAACCATTAAAGGTAAAGAATTCTGTATCAATAGTGATGTGATAAAAGCATGTTTCAAAATTCCTGATAACAATGTGACTTTACCACACACTAACACTGATATAATCAATATGCTTAATTCCATGCACTATGCACTTCCTACTTCTAAACTGAGTGATATTAGAAGAATGGGTCTTAGAAAAGAGTGGAGTTTCTTGTGTGATGTAGTTACAAAAGTTTTCTTAGGAAAGGTCAGTAATTTTAATTCAGTGAATATTTCCATGCTTAACATGCTCTACATGCTAGTTACAGATAAATTCTACAATTTCAGTGACCTTGTCTTGTTTGAGTTAGGTTTTAAACTAGTAGAGTTAAGTAAAAGAGGTAAGAATGTGTATTATGCTAGATTCCTTATGTTATTAGCTAACCACCTCTGTGAAGAGATTGTGCTTGAGAACCCTAAAAATAAACTAGATTGTTGGGTTCAAGAGAGAAGGCTCATTGCAGATTTGAACAGGGCCAATCATTATAAGGATGTGCCAATGTTCTATTTTCCTGTAATGCAAGCACCTCAGGTAAGTGAGGTAAGTTCATCTATCCCTACAACTATTCCAACCTCCACAATTTCTTTGAGTTCAAGTGTGGCTATAGCAATTGTATCAATGACCAAACAGTTGCCTACCAAAGCTGCCAAACCTTCAATTATTTCAAAATCCAAATCAAAGAAAGCCCCCTCTGGTATTTCCCAAAAGATGCCATTTGAAAAATCCATTAAAGCCAAAGAGGGGAGTGTGAAGGAAGGTAAGTTAGGTGAGGGAAGGGGTGAACATAAAATAAAACCCAAGAATAAGGTTGGAGAGTTGAGTGAATCCCAGCCTAACCACACTGCAGTTTCCCAACAAACTGCAGTGCTTAAAAAGGACAAAAGCTCATTTCTAGATGCATCCTGCCCAAAAGGATGTAGCTATAGAACAAAGCTCTCAACCAAGAGCACGGGCGAAGAGGGTTAGGGACACAAGCTCACCCCAAACTTATGCCAGAAAGAAGAAATCTAAAATCTTTGGGGATGCACAGGGTACACACACTGTGCAAACTGGTGCTAAAGACACAGTCACTGCACCTTCACAAATTCAGTTTGATGTGGCTCCAATAAATGTGGAGTCACAGCCAAAATCTCTAGTTATAGAAGCACCTCAAACACCAAACTCACCAACAAATTCTCTGGATGTGGATATGATAAACACATCAATTCCTGATTCCCCTTCTTTAACTCTGTTGGGGAAGCCAAAATCTAGTGCAAGTGAGCATCATCTTTTAGATGATTTGTTGGCTCACTTGCCAATTCTTTCAAGAACTGTTGTGTCATCTGTGCCTAAAATATCTTCAATCAGCACAGAGTCAACAATAGTTTCTATTCCCAGCTCATTCATTTCTACTCTCTCGACGAATATTGTTCATCCGTCGAGTAGTGATTGTATCCCGACGGATAAGCCTAACAGCAATTATCTGTTGGACAGCAAAACCACTCACTCGATGGATATCACTCATCCATCGAGTATCTCTGCACAACTTCAAACTTCAATTATTTCAAGTGCAGAAGATTTAGTGGTCGTACAGTCACTCTTAGGATTGAGAGAGAAGAGTGTTTTGAGTGAGAGTCTGGGTTGCTCCCAGGAAAAAGGAGAGGAAATGAGTAAAAATCTGCAATCCATTTCTTCAGGATTGGCAAAAGAGAGTGAGAGGAGTCCCACCTTAGTAGGTGAAGGTGAGGGTGTGAGGGTGGGGAGCCAGGGTGAGACCCTGATGCAACAAAAGAGAGAAAATGAGAGAAATACATGTACTGGAGCAATAAGGATGGATGTCATTGCTAGTGAGTCAATGAATGTCCAAGATGCAGACAGGGAAGGACTATCTCAGCATCCTAAAGCAGTTATAGACTCCACTTCCCTTGATGCTGAGGCATTTACTCACCCTGTTCCAGCTTATCAACTTCTAGCTGAACAGGGCAATGACAATGCAGAGAGGATGCTGAATTTGGTGTATACCACACAGTCTCTAATGAGGGCTAAGGATGTCATCACAGCTTTGCCTTCTACAGCTGGTGATGTGGACTATGGGACTGGTGGTTCAGCTGATTTCTTTGGAGATGGGAGTGGGGATAGTGAAGATGAAGCAATGGACATAGGGGGAGAAGTAGGCTCAAGTTCAAGGCCAGGTATGCCATCATGGGCATTCTCAAAGCACTGTGATGAGCATAACTTCAAGACAACCCTGATCCAATTAATCAATCAAACCAATACTGCTCTTCAAACCACTACCAATGCCAACACTAAGAAGCTCCTTCAAGCATATCTAGCCTCCCTGCAACTTTAACAAATCCAGGGCTTCCAGCATGCTAAAGATGTGAATACTATGAAGAATGATATTGAGGAGATGAAAAAGGCTATTTCAGACAGGATAGATTCTAAACTTCCAGAAGCTACAATGCTTGACATCAAGAGGCAATTAAGGAAAAATTCTAATCTGTCAACCAAGATAGATGCCTTGGACACAAGAATGTCAGCCATGGAAGCATCTTTAACTGCCATTCATCTCCATCAAGCCCAACAGACTGATCTACTTCAAAAATTGGGGGAGAAAGGATCAAGTGAGGGGGAGAGGCTTCAAATTCACATCAGTAAATTAATTGTACCTTTAATTACTATCTCAAAGCCATCAGTTACAAATAGCATAGATCTGATCAATGCAGCAGCAGCCAACTTCAGAGCAGCTGATAAGGAAAAGTTGAGTTTAGTCAACTGGGAGAAGATTGATGAGGAAATACAGAAAAAGTTTGAACTTGTCAAGGAGCCAGTTAAGTCAGCCATCCATCATTCTCAAGTCAAGCAAATCAGTGTGAATGAGATGAGCATGAATTATTTGGAAAGAGGACAACCTTCCTATATCAAATCTCCAAAGGCTGAAACAATTCTAAAACCAAAGGTAAACTACTCAAAATCATCATTGAAGAACCCTTTGGACACTGTGTATGAGACACCCAAGACTGATGAGAAGAAGCTTCTGTCAAGGTCAATTGCTTTGTACAAAGATCCAGCTGATTCAGCTTCCAAAAGGAGAATTGCCAAGATTTTCAAAAATGGGAAATAAATTTGTGTGGTGGCTGGACATCCTCAATTTGCTCAAGCAAAGAGAGAAGAAAAGGCTATATTGAAGCAAGAAAAGAAGCAAGCTGCTCTAGATGCTAAAAAGACTAAACAAAAGAAAGAGTAGATTGTTATCTTGGCCAAGATACATGCCGTAAATTGATCACAACAAATTCCTTCTCAACCATCTGAAGCCATTGAATCAAAGAAGCAAGTTGAACAACAGAAGAATTCTCCAAGAAAGAAGGAATTGGCTAAAAGAACTAAAAGGAAACTGGATATTGTTGACAAGGAATTGGAAGATCAATTTCCTAAGGAATCCACACTATCTACAACTCAAGCATCAAGGCCCTCTGTGGTATTTGAAGATATTAGGGTGGTGGATCCCTATAGGAATATTCATGGTGAACCTATTGTGCCCAAGGATGAGCCAATAGAATGAGAGAACATACCAATTCCTGACTTCAATCTACCAATCCTCACCAAGCCAAAAAGAACAAAGTTAAGAGCAGTCAAGAAAGTGAAGCTGTCACCCCTCAAATCCAAGTCTCAAGTCAAAGCTCAATCTAAAGTCAGTAAGGGAGACTATTTGTACTTATGTGACATCAAAGAATTTTCTGATTTAAACCTCTATCTGGATGAGCTAGATGAAGTGAGAGGGATTGATGCATACAGAAACCTACCTGAAAAGTTAGTGTTCAAGTACAAAGGAGGAAAGAAGATTCAATGGCCTCTTCACAGGATCCTTCAAGAAAGCCAAGCATTACTGATTAAAGTTTATTCATCCTTCAAGAAGAACTTTGGGTTCAACATTACTGCAAGAAGATTGGTATTGAAGAAGATTGAGGAACTAAGGAGTGTTAGAGCTAAAGATGCACTCCCAAAGACTCTAATCATCCCTTACACAGGGAGAAGAGTGCATCTAAGGCCCTACTGGCTGATGGAGTTCATGGATGACAAAGGTGTGAGAAGATTCTTTAGACTGGAAGACCAATTGAGTATCTTTAGCAATGAGACTCTTTTGGAAATGTAAGGAAAACTAAATCTCTCTGAATCTGATGAACTGGAATTCCACAGGCAGATCCAAAATCAGATTGAGGAAAACAACAGAAAGCTTGGAAAGAGATCCAGACCTTCAAGAAACTAGACAAATCTGCTCAGGCTAGAGGAGCATCTTGAAAAATGAATGTGAGCAAAACTTTGTATTTTTTTATTATTTGAAGCACTTTTTAATAACATCTACTTTCTCTTAAAGTTATATTTTTAGGGTGTTTTGTTATCATCAAGTATCTCTAAATTTATGGCTACAATTCCAGTAGACATAAATTGGGGGAGATTGTTGTGTATATGTTATGTGCTTGATGATTTCATGAACAAAACACCTTAGTAGATTTTACTTAGTGAAATAATATAGCACTCGACGGATAAGATTTATAGTCCCGACGGATGACTCATTATAGTCCCGACGGATGATGACTTATTATCCATCGAGTGAGTAACTTATGTAATAATAAGTCTGCAGCACATTTCTGCATTCACCATTGTATAGATTCTGTAAGTAGTATTCAAGTCATGTTGACTTTAACTAGATATGCAGAATAGGTTGATTAATTGTACATAGATGGTGTCTTGTAATTATGCATAAATGAAATGAAGTCAAGTGCCAGTTTGCTACCCGACGGATAACCTACAATGAAGTCGACGGATGATTAATAACTCGACGGATGATCATGAACCCGACGGATAAAGAATTCAAATATCTGTTGACAGTGACAACACAGTCACATGCGTCGAGTGGATGTAAATGGAATGTGGTATCCTATTCAACTGGGTTTTCGAGAACAAAGAAGCATTGCCATTTCCATGCTATTATGAAGATATTCAAATATGCTGGAATAGAGTAATGAAGTAGCATTGTAATAGATTAGATAGTTTTTATTTTATTATCTTGTCTTATTACTTTGTAATCTTGGTGATATATAAACCAAGTAGTAGCAACTAAGACACTATCGATCTAAGCAAGAAAGCAGAGAAACATTTGTAAGCAGGATTCTTAGCATTTCTCTGTAGTCTTCGAAGTTCAATTATTGTAAGCAGCTGTGAGCATTTCTGCACACAGAGTTCTCTCGATATATAATATATATCTCTGGTGGAATCATTCAAATCCACCAGAAAATTTTTAAAGACTCTTGTTTTTAATTACTTGTGTTTTGATTCACTTAAGTTTTTATTCCGTATTGTGCTAATCAATACACTTATATTTATATTTGAGTTAGAACATTTTATTTCAAGAAAAAGTTTCAAGAATTCCATTCGACCCCCCTTCTGTAATTCTTGTCATATTGTTAAGGGACTAACAAAAGCACATATGTGACCTTTGATGATGACAAGTATCCAGGCTTGGAATGCCTTGATGATAATGAAGCTGAAGCCCTTGCATTTGAAAATCTCAACATTGATAGTGATTCTGATGTAGAAGATGAAGTTAATGCACAACAGTTGATGAATGAAGAGACTACTGAACTGGAAAATCATGGGAATAAAAGCTCATCTCAAACACCTGAATTTGGTAGCACAATCTCAGGGGGAGTAGGAGAAGAAGGATCTACCAGTCATACCAATAATGAAGAAAATGATGAAGGCACAATTCAACAAACTCATACAAGGAAGTGGGGTAGAAGTCACTCTAGAGAAGCAATTATTGGTGATCCTACTGCTGGTGTGAGGACTAGAAATGCAACTGCTAATGAGTGCCTACATGCATTTTTTCTGTCTCAAGTAGAACCTAAGAAAATTGATGAAGCTCTACTGGATCCTGACTGGATATCTGCCATGCAGGAAGAGCTGAATCAGTTTGAAAGAAGCAAAGTCTGGAAGTTAGTTCCTGCACCAAAGAATAAAAATATTATTGGAACAAAATGGGTGTTCAGGAATAAAATGGATGAAAATGGTATAGTCACCAGAAACAAAGCAAGGTTGGTTGCAAAAGGCTACTCAAAAGAAGAAGAAATCGATTATGATGAAACTTTTGCCCCTGTTGCAATACTTGAAGCTATAAGAATTTTTCTAGCATTTGCTGCACATTCAAACTTTAAAGTGTATCAAATGGATGTCAAAAGTGCATTTCTGAATGGTGAGCTAGAAGAAGAAGTTTATGTGCAACAACCTCCTGGCTTTGAGGATCCAAAATTTCCAAATTTTATGTACAAGTTACTCAAGACTCTATATGGACTAAAACAAGAACCTAGAGCTTGGTATGACACCCAATCAGATTTCCTGCTAAAACATGGTTTTACTAGAGGAACCATAGACAAGACTCTCTTCTACAAGAAACATGGTGAAGATATGATCCTAGTTCAGATCTATGTGGATGATATCATTTTTGGTTCTACTAATGAGAAGCTCTGCCAAAGATTCTCCAAGTTTATGCAAAGTGATTATGAAATGAGTATGATGGGGGAACTAAGTTATTTCATTGGACTTCAAGTCAGCCAAAGAAGTGATGGTATCTTCATCAGCCAAACTAAGTATGTCAAGGATCTATTGAAAAAGTTTAGAATGGTTGATTGTTCACCTGCATCTACACATATGTCTACTGCAACAAAGTTGGATGAAGACAAAAAGGGCAAAAATGTAGATATCTCAAGCTATAGAGGGATGATTGGATCATTGCTTTACTTAACAACAAGTAGACCAGACATCATATTTGCAACATGTCTATGTGCAAGATTTCAAGACAATCCAAAAGAATCACATTTGATGGATGTAAAAAGGATTTTCAGATACTTGAAGGGGACACCAAACTTGGGATTATGATATCCTAAGGGAACTGGTTTTGCAGTTGTTGGTTACACAGATGCAGATTTTGCTGGATGCAGGGTTGACAAAAAGAGTACCAGTGAAAGTTGGCAATTTCTTGGACAAAGACTTGTATCCTGGTATAGCAAGAAACAACAATTTGTATCAACTTTCACAGCTGAAGCTGAATACATAGTTGCAGGAAGTTGTTGTGCTCAAGTGCTTTGGATCAGAAATCAGCTAATGGATTATGGCCTAGTGTTACACAAAATTCCTATCATGTGTGACAATACTAGTGCTATATCTATAGTAGTTAATCCAGTTAATCATTCTAGGACAAAGCACATTGATGTAAGGTACCATTTTATTAGAGAAAATGCTACTAATGGTACCATTGAGCTCATTTTTGTACCAACAGAAAAACAATTAGTTGATATTTTTACTAAACCTCTGGATGAAGCAACTTTCACTAGACTTGTAGGTGAAATTGGAATGCTTAACTCTTCATCCTAAGGCAAGAAATCAGCTAATGTTTTGCAACAGATTAATTTCCAGTAAATCAAAATTAATTTGATTAAATTGGAAATTAACTGAAATATGAATTATAAATATTTCAGAAATCTCTGCATATTTATTTTTCAAATTTAAATTTAACTTAGAATATTTCAAATTTTAAGTAAACTGCACAGTTGTTAATTTACATTTTCAATATGTAAAATTAACACAAGGCAAAATTATAAAAACCAAAAGTATATAGAGAACTAAGTTCTCGATAAGTATAAATTGACTTCTCGACAAGTCATTTTAGGACTTCTCGAGTGAGTTCTCAATAAGTCAATTTACTGACTTCTCGAGTGACTTCTCGATAGGCTTAAAAAGGACTTATCGATAAGTCCTTGTAGAGTTCTCTAGTAGTGTTTATTCACAGAGTTCTCTACACGTATAACTTTTTACTTGTCAATAACTCAGAACTGAGATAATTTAAATTAATAAATTATTTTGGTAAAATACTTTTGGGAAATTTATTCTAATTTTATTTTGAATTTATTCAAATAAAAGTTGAAATTAATTCAGTCCACTTTTTGGACAAACTGGGTATTTATTTGACATCTCGATAAGTCAAGTTTGAGTTTTCTAAAAGAGTAGTTTAAAATGACTTCTCGATATGTACTTTATTTCTCAAAATGACTTCTCGACAGACTTACTTCAAATGTCTATTTTTGAGTCCTCGACAAGTCATTTACTTTTACTATAAATACCCAGACTTCTCGAATACATTCTTTTTCTTGGAATTTCTCAAAATTCTAAGCAAACTGAATATTTATTAATTCATATTCTAAATATATGAAGTGAATAAATAATAGATCAAAAGAAGCAAAAAGTATAAAAAACTGAAATAATTTAATTCATAAATTCTGTTCAACAACATACTTTTGACATACTTGTCTATAATTACTCTGACTTATCGACACATTTACATGCTTATGTGCAATTTTTTGTGTGTGGAATATGTTAGTCTAATGTAAGCAGACTAGTGCATTATATGTGATGTTTTATGAATGCTGATAATAGTTAAATTTATTTGACTATGTGCTAATTATGTGTTTTGAATCTATTCAAAATAATTCATTATCAGTATTTGTTTTGATGAGTTAGCTAGTGGAATAGTTTGCTGATAGAAGGGGTTACTTTTTGTGTAGGGAGTACTTGTTTATTTGCATGGGAAATAGTTATCCTAGAATGTGAACTAAGATTCTTGAGTACTTGCATGGGGAATAGTAACTAGTCATTTCTAACTATTTAGTTTCTCGTAAAGTATGCTGGTGTGATTATTACACTTATTAACCGGGTATTTCAAGAGTCTCTTGGTTTCTTTCTCTTCTCCCTCTATAAATTCAAACACTTCACTCCTCTTTATCCATCACTACTCTCATTCTCAACAAACATCCTAATTTCTAAACTCCTCTTGTTCATCTCTCTCTCCAATAGATGCCCCAGTATTTTACGGGCTTTTAAATGAAGTTTATCTATTTGTTCATCATCTGGCTAACGACCAAGTTTACTTTGATCCTATCGGACTTCATTTCCGTATCTAGGGGTTATTTGCAGCCCATTTGATGTTCCACTTGAGGTCTTCGATGAACTCTCGTGGGACGAGCTGATCAGCTTCCTTTTCTTTGAGGGAGAGGTCTCTCTGGAGCAGGACAGACGTGCAAGGGTGGCTGAGCAGCAACGCCTTGCTGCTCCGGAGTTGCAGGATAGGATCATCTCTCTTGCACACTCCATGTCCAGAGCTTACCAGCGTCGGGCAAGGAGGATAGAGGCCGAGAAGAAGAAGCCAAAACTAGAGTAGTTAGGATTAGGATTTACTTGATGTAATCTAAATCTTAATTTACTATGTGTTTATTATCAATGAAAATTTTCTTCTTCTCTATCAATTTGTTTTTGTTGTTTATGTCATGACTGCCTTGTGTTTACAACTCCATTGATTATTATTTTTACTGTCAGAGTATTTGCAACTGTAAATCTCAATGCATATGCCTAATTAAAATTCCAAAAAGACAAGTATGTTCTATGCATTACAGGGTCAACACAATTTGCTCAGACAACAACAGGAAGGTCAAATAATCAATCAACATGTATTTGTGCTAAAACATTTCTAACCGAACTGCAGTTCACCAAGGAACAGCAATACAAACACAAACTCAAACACAATCCCACTCAGGTGACTCTCAAAAGAAACCTGTTTTACAAAAGGACAACAATTTCCGCATATTTTTCATATTGTTTTGTTGTTTGAGAAGAAAAACCATCACTAACATGGGAAATTCATCAGTTTCTACTGAATATCTCATGAACACCTCTAATGCACCCTCATGTGCAAAACGGTCTTCACAGACTGAAAAGGTTTGAGGGTAGTACTCCTGAGGGTGAGCTATCTAAATCCTCTCCAATTCAATTGGAGGTTCTTCTTGAAGGAATAACTCCCCTCATAACTCTAGCAAAAGCTGCCTTAGCAGTCAAAGCTAGAAGTACAATTGCCTATGACAATGTCATGAGAAGGGCAAGTATAGCACATTTATGTGCCAGTGTGTTGTAAGACACACAAGGGTTTGAGGTTGGTGTACATGACAGTAACCATAGAGCAATTTGTGAGTCAAACTGTGACCCTAGTCACAGGTATTTCTAATGATTCATTCATCTTACAATCTCAAACTGGTATTTCCTCTTCTGATGAAAAGAGTATGGTTAGACCTATATGGATTACCCCTAATCATATGATCACAGACAACTCTTCTCAGCCACCTCTTATTCCTGTAAGTCAAACAACAATTGAACCTTTCATATGAGAATGAGAGAAAAGATTGAGAGAATAACAGAAAGAAAGAGAGGCATGATCCTTCCTGGAAAAAGGAGAGGTAGATGAGTGTCTGGATTTAGTAATCCTTGTGAGGAAACTCTGACTCTCAAAAGTTATGAGACTAGTGAAGTGAGAAAGTAGTGAGACTACTTATTCAAAAGAACAGAGAGTTTAGGACTTTTGTTACTGACAGACTTCTTCTGCAGATCTAAGTTAAACTCCCATTCTACTTGATAAACTCATCACCATAAATCTAACTGAAGCTTGAAGCTGCAGACAGTGCCCTAAATGGACAATGATAGCAGCTTGAACAATATACATCTAACTGGATCTTTCTACCTGGAGATAATGTCAAAAAGGGGGAGAATATGTCTAAATGCCAAAACAGCTGATGGATGTTGATGTTGCCAGATAATAAAATTATATTCTTCATAGGGGGAGAGAAGAATAAATCTAAATGCAACTCAAAAAAGAAAACCAGATGGGAAGATTGAAGTCTACATTTAGACAGAGTTTTGACATCATCAATTAGAACTTGTGCATAATTCCATAATGAACAAGTTGGGGGAGATTGTAATATATAAGTGATGATGTCAAAGATTACTGTAGATAACAATATCATTAGTGTCTCTGATCAAAGTTTGAAGCAAACCAATGGACATCTGATCTGAGGAGGAGATTAATGAACTGTTATTTTTACTAATCAGTTAAGCTTGGGGCCAACCCTAAGTAAGTTGTATTGTTATCTTAATTTGTATTTTATACTTGTAACACTTAAAGTCTGTAAAATGCAAAGGAGCAAAATGGAGTCTTTTTCCTAAAACGGTATCAAGCCTAAGGATTCTATCTGGAATAAGATCAAGAAGATCATGCCTCAGAAGAATTTTGAAGAAGTTTGGAGTTGAATAAATCTGTTTGGAGAAAAATATTCTAAGTCAAGATCTCTACAAGTCACAGATTTAATGTTATAGGGAAGTCATTCGAGTTGCAGAGAGTACCGAGGAACAACCATCGGGATAGTAGTTTGGTTATCCGACGGATGACTGCTGATAGGCACATCCGTCGGGATACAATCACTACTCAACGGATGAGCAATATTCACCGGGATAGAAGAAATGAATTTGGAGTGGAGAAGTCAGGAAAGCTACTAGAGAACTCAGAAAGATATCGACAAACCAAATTGAAGAACTGAAGATTGGAGATATCGACAAGTCATTCCTTCACTAGAGAACTCAGAGTTATCGACAAGTCTACATTCAGTAGAGAACACTGAGTTATTGATAAGTCAAGTTCCATTAGAGAACTAAGACTTATCTACAAGTCAAAGTGAAGATGTGAAGACTAGAGATCTCGACAAGCTGAAGACCTCTACAAGCCAAACAAAATATGGAGTGCTAGAGATCTCGATAAGCCTATGTACTTATCGAGATGTCAAGTGTTCTATAAATTTAAACTGGAGATCTCGAGTTACAGTCTCAAAATACAGAATTGCAGATCAGTTCAATATCCAAGATAAATAATCAACAAACAATCCAACAGATGGATTGACAAGTCTACAAAAAGCAGCTTGAAGAGTGTGCAAGATCAATGGTAAAGATTAACTGACAGAGGAATATTAAAATAAACACGGGATGCTAAAGATATGCTAAGCCGGAAATGGAAGATCTGTTTTTCTATAGATAAAAATGACAAGTGACGGTTTAGAAAAGCTAATAGCATGTTTTATTATCCACTGTGTAAACCAGCAGTTAACTGAGTTATAAAGTTAACACTAGTCCTTAGTCAGTTGTAACAATTTTAATCAAATATCTTGTATCACTCTCAAGAAGAAGCTGAGCTCTTTAACATCAAAGAGCTTAGAAATTTTGTAGCAAAACAGTCTTAATTTTTAATATAAAATTAAGTGAGTTTTGAAGATTTGTGTTCTTTATTTTCTGCAAATTTAAATTCTGCATGAACACTTTTCTCTATAAGATTTAATTTACTTTGTTCAACCATTAACTTTCAAGAAAAGCCCAAAAACAGTAAAACACATTCACCCCCTCTGTGCGTTATTCATTACCTAACATTTACTATAAACCGTTTTCTACTAATTTCAGGAATATAAGTTCAACTATGAGTCGATTAGGCCAATCACAAAAGCCCTAAACTCGTTCATAATCATGAAACTTCACACATCATAAATCTTTTTGGCTAAGTATAACACTCGACTGCCAGTTATTTCTTTTTATTACGAAGGCAAATATAACCAAGATTCTATCCAATTGTAGGACTCATTTCCGTCCCCGAATGAAAAACACCCAACAGATAGGAAAATAGATGATCCTAAATTTTTGGATGCAAAATACAGGATTAGTCCAAAATTCTCTAATAAGGATGTTCGTTAATAATAAGTACAAAACTTCCGAAACACACACACCAGACACCTATTAATTACAGTAGGAGACTTTTAACATCATGCATATCCCGAAGAACTTCATGTTCACGAATATTCCCTCTATAGTCCGTCCAGGAAGGGGATTCTTCAAAAAATACCTATAAAAATACATTAGTAAAATATTTTCTGTCATCTCCTTGAAATTAAGGAACACTTTCATGTTTATTTGTCTTACATGTTTTTCCTGATTTTTTCATGTTTGCAGTCCCGATTAAATCTGCATTTCCTTAGGTCAGGGCGCGTAAGGGGCAGAGGATTTCACAGCACATCCTCACCTTATCTTTGTTGTGTAACCTAAAACCTAATTTTTGTTTCTACTGTCCCAATTCGAGTCCACTGTACCCGATTTCGACCCAAAAAAATCTGTTATCAAATTTTATCTATTATAAAATCATTTCGGAGTATAATCGACATTAATACGTACAATTATTTTGGCCTTTTGTTGATAAACACCTTAATATATACATAGTTTTCTTCCGAAAATCTTACACTCATGTTTTGCAGAATCGCAAATATACCACTCCTAAAATTTAAATCATTTCACCCGGCTGACTAGCAAACAGTACTAGTTTTTTTGACAATATTTGGATTTTTTTTGGTACTGCATCCTCTTCCAGACTTGCACATACTTATCTGTTTATCTCAAAATCTTTTTATAATTGAGCTTTGATACTACATTATTGCTCTGTTTATTTTTATTGGAAACCTTTACAACTGGCTGGCATGTAGTATGTAGTATAAGAGCTGCTGGGATATCATACATTTGCCTTGGCCTATCTTTAGAATATCTATAGGAAGGCCACTGAACTTGGTGGAGGTTCAACTACTAAAAGTAAACTGCATAAAACCAGAATGAAGAGAGAGAAAAAAAGAAGTGATCTGCAAGGACCAACATTTCTTCTAACAACTGCTATTCCGTCTTCACCATTTTTTGACGATGCATTTTTCATCTGCAGACCTGGGCTAGTTAGATATCCATATGCAATGCCCGTGAATGTTGCTCCCAAGTGTGTCCTGCATTGCAGCATGCAGTCATCATAAGACTTCGCATCTGTACAAGTTCTTTATAAATACGAGGGCAATAGATATATCCGCAGTTTTTTGTAGATGATTAGGAACAACTCTGCGTGGCACAAAAGTAGCAAGAAAAAAACCTGTGTGGCACATTATTTTTAAAGGTAAATAAATTAAAAATATGCCTGCAAGTCCAGGGACTCATCCAAAGTTATATTGGGAGAACAATTTTTTTGGGAGGGCACCGTTAATTTGTAAAAAAAACCAATGATATATAATCAAGAGCATAAAATAATCAGGGGCGCAGGGACCTACAACTTACACCTTTCTTAAAGTTATGGTGAAGATAAATGAATTGTAGAAAACAGAAAATTATGGATTAAACATAATTTGTTGAAGGTAGCTAACCAGTCATCAATTGGTCCAAAGTTGCTCAAAATGCAGCTGAGTGCAGTAGCAATTATCGCCTTCTGAATCATGCTTTTAGAGTTATCCTTACTGAGTGCATTTTGGTTCAAAAGTTGGCAAATAAACCAAGCTCCAAGAATGGCGAAGGCTGGTCCCTGACCATCCAAGCATAGTTTTTGAGAATACAGGGACATATAATTATAATAATAATATACATCACAAAATAAAATTCATATGTATCCCTACAACTTAATCCAAGACCTCTACAGAAGCCGCAACATTATTTACAGATAGGTTTGACCCCCAATAGGAGATAAAGGACGGAACACAGAAAGGAACTTATTAAATATACCACCGTAGTTGGAGATGAGACTTCGCCATTAAATATTGTAGTTTTCTCATCATACTGTCGTATGATGCTTAGAGCTAGAATGTCAAGTAACCAAACACTGTCAAGTTATCTATTTTTTTTCAGGTTTTATGCAAAAAATTTTATATCATAATGATGTGAGATCTATCTACATTATAACACGGGTTATGTGAAACGAAAAGGAAAATAGAGCAAACATCATGTAACAGAATACTAAAAATTGTGCTCACCGTCCCACCAACAGTTGGGTCTGCTATGTGAAAAAAGCTAGTAAAATTGCCTGAAAGTCCTCCAAGTACATATAACAAGATAAAAGTGAATGAACCATATGTCCTGCAAACTTGAGGTCCGAAAGTAAACAGCATCCAGCAGCTAAGCGCAATGTGGTGAATTCCCCAGTGCTGTCATTGAAATTTGGCTGTCTTTTTAGGATTGGGTCGATTATATAAGAATCATGGAAGCTGGTAACAAAAGAAGAAGAAACTTGACAAGAAAAAGCATGAACAAAAAATAATTTAATGTTAAATTTGTATATAAATTCGTCTTTCTGCCAAAAGCATTTAAAATGGCTTCATTGTAGACATTTCTAGGCAAATTAAAACTCCATAACCGGACTATGTATACTTCACTTTTTAGTGAATAAACTAAAGAATCAAGTTAATTTAGTATTTAGACATCTAATGCTAAAATAACAACAGAACGGAACCACGAACCCAGCGTCAATCTTGTACCAGAAACATTGGTGTCACTAGCCTCCACCATTCCCCAATTAATATTAAATCATTAATCTTTGCTCCATATAGTGACGGGAGTGAGAAGAGTTCCAAATCTGAGCTTTTAACTGGAGTGGCTGTTTCAAATAGGAAAACCGCAATATTTATGGAACACAGAATACCTCTGCATTCAAGAATTACATATAAACATAAGCAACCTATAAAGGATAACTAAATGAAACAGAACACAAGCTACCAAGAAAATTGTGGCACACTGAATATTTACATTGGATAAAGACTGGAGGTGTCATTGTATGAACTTTCTGGACCACCCCCATTCACCAACCCCAAATATTTTTTTAGTTTCTCACTTCCATGTACAGAACCTTGCTTCAAAGTATGATTACTTGTTTCTGTAATGTCAGCATCTAATGCAGATGCAGCATAATCTATGGAGTTTGCATCTGAAAAGAAGAGAACGTAAAAAATATTATCTGCCTGCAACAAGGTTACAGCTTGGCTAACTAAATCACCAAGACAAATAAACCATCTCTAGTCATTCCAATTACTGGTGTTTGTCTCAAAAATTAAAGTATGTGTTCAAACTTTAAAACTAATGTACTTCAAGCTTGGCATGTCTTTTTTTCGTCGCAAATTCGTCACAAGGACATTTGCGTTCCCCTATTATACGGTCAAAAGGTCTAAAGACTGAAGCATCCTTAAGGATTCGAGATTTCTAAGCTATCACGAGAGATAATATATAAATGATAATATGGGCCATGTGCTATATGTATCATTTTATTTTAGGAAAAATAAGGATGAATAAGTTGTGGTAAGTGTAGTATATATCTGAGTATTGTGCTATAAATAAAGCATTTTGCAAAAAAATACAAATGTAAAAGTTATAACTGATAAACTACCTTCATCGACTTTGCCAAGGTAGCCATCCAAAGACTCCAGCCCCTTTTCAGCTTTGGATAGACCAAAAAAAGCTGCTTGTCCCTCATTCAAGTTTCCAAGAAAATCATTTAAAATTGCTAAATCCTTTTCTGCACTGGATTTCCAAGGTTTATCAGGTAACTCAGTTCTGCTGCTCAATAACTTGAGCTGATTGACATTGTTGCTTAGTTTCCTGAAATAAGAATCCAGCGATCTCAACTGCTTTTTTGTAGAACTAAGTTCTATCTTTCGCTTTATCTCCAAAGAACCATCAGAGCTAAAACTTGAATTGCATGAAGACTTTTGGATATTATGGATGGATGGTAGACTTGTTGTGTGTAGAGGAAGAGGAGTAGAGTTCCTCGTATGCTTTAGCTCTTTCAAAACATCCATCCATCTACACGAATTCTGTACTGCCAAACCATCACAATCCAGTGCAACACGATTGACAATGGAACTCCAAGAAAGTCCGTCGTTCTTTTTTCCTCCGTTTGAAATCAAAAGGGTTTGGTCTTTACAATGCAGATGATAGCATATTGGAACCACTGCCATGTGGCCCAAATAGTTCCGAGAAAATAGTTGTTTGTAGAATCTGACAAATCATAATCAGAATAAATAACAACAATATAAATAATATGCAAATTCAGGCCAAAATTATGTATATTCCTCCGATATCATCCTAATCGTGGAAAGTCAGGCAGCCTAATTTCAAATATTTTTAATCAGAAGTATTTGCAAGACATGCGATATTGTGATCGTTGTTAAAATACTGTATAGTACATATACGAAGGATATGTACAAACATCAATGAGGCTACGATCATTTGACAACATAGGGTTGATGCAGTTGTGGGGGTCAAGAGTTCTTCCACTCCTAGCGTAGCAAAAAAAAGGACTACGATCCTATGATCAAAAAAAGTTTTCATAATCTTGATCAGGCCTACTGCAGTTCTCGAATCATATTTTAAATTTTTTTTTTTGTCTAAATTCTACATGACACACCTTGCACAATCAAGTCATTAAAAGTATTCAAAAGTAAAAGATAGTCAGCAGCATATCATGCTAGCGAATTTTTAAATAATCGCTTGCCACCAACATGACACGACACGACCACCCCTTCAAAATTTAACTAGGATAACTTAACAAACACTACATGTTCAGGAATCAAAACCATGCATGACAAATATTACATATATCATATATGTAAGATGGGGATCAGAGTAGAATGTTACCAGTACCTTATTAAGGATAGTAGCCAACAGAAGCGGGGAGATAGAGGTAGTAGATCAGTTCCATAAATGAAGTTGTACAACCTTATCCTGATTAAAAGGACAATCAATTGGTCCAATGCCACGTACATTGAGAATCTCGATATCAGCCCTGTAGCTTTCTCCACTTTGGCGTCGCCATATTGCCTCATGTCCACTCATTTTTTCCTGCATTCAACCAATACCACAAATGATAGTATGTTCTCGGGGTGTACAGATGAACCGCATACAACCGCTCAACCGCTCAACTACTTGTAACCGACCGTATTTTACGGATAATCGCAAAACGCGGGTTGGTTGTGGATTAAATTTTAAAAACCGCTCATTCGCGGTTTGAATGCGGTTTTAAATTCTTGAAAATCGCAAAATCGCAACCGCAAATCGCAACATATATTTATAATAAAATATATTTTCAAAAATATAGTTTATATCATATAAATTAATAAGTATACACATTTATTAACTAATCTTAGGTTAATGTTAGGACTTCATTAGTAAGATTTACAATCATTATAAGATATATAACCAAATAAATTGAAAATGTAATCTACGCGTAATTTTTTTTATGATTTTCTTTTTTTCTTTTCTCTCGCCTCCATATTTTTGTATGTTTTTAATATTCTTGCTCCATATGTAACATTAGTTTGCATTTTATTTTTGAATGTAAATTTATCACGTAACTTAAACTTCAATTTATTAATATTCCAAATTTATTTTTTACAAATTATTAATTATTTTAAAATAAGTGGTTGAACCGCAAACCGATCCGCAATAACCGCAAATTCACAACTGTAATTGACGCGGTTAACTGCAACCGCAAATGCGGTTGCGGATGACACTTTTCTAAAACCGCTCTTCGCGGTTTGGTTCGACTTTTACCCCAAAACCGATCCGATCTGATCCGAACCGCGTACACCCCTAGTATATTCTTTTCTATAATTTGTTATGGGTGTTTATTGATTATTAAGGAGAAGTATATTTTGGGTGAAGGTCAATTATAACCGATTTTTAAACTAAATTGACAAAAATAACCTGTTTTGAAAACATGGCCAATAATGGCCAGTTAAATACGCATCAGACATTGAGGTAATGACAGATACGCATCTCATAGTAACTTATTATAATATTTTGTATTAAATACGCATAAACTACTTGAGTAACCCATGATATGCATTCAATGAATGCGTAATATCACAATGGGAACATCAGTGTTTGTTAACACATGGCATCCAATAGCAAAAAAAACAAAAAAAAAAACAGGAAGTGTTTATGAGGGAGGTAGTTACGCATATTACGGTGTAGTAAACTATAACATGCATTCCTTGGTTGTGTAATATTTTAAGAAATGAATTACGCATATTCAAATGGGGTATTTGTTAAGCATGTAAGTTACAATACACATTTTTGATGAGTGTAATTTATTTTTTTATAAATTTCTAAAAAAAATCAATTTTTAAAAATCATTGTACCTTTTATTTAATTTTTTGTTTAAAAAAAATATAATTTGAAATTCGGAAATAGGAACGGGAGGAAAATTTATGATTATGCCTCTTGAGTTAGAGTCTATCGCTTAAATGCGGTTTACCTTGGTTCACGTGATTTGCAGGCTATTGCGTGAGTCTGTGGGGTTTACCCAGTGCGCACCCGAAGGGTAGCGGCTGCTGGTTCCCTACGATATATATAAAAATAGGAACCGTATATCTTAAATCTTAAATCGCAGAGTGTTTTATTTAATTTTTAAATATTTTTAAAACCCAAAAGGGATTATTGAACCCTTAAAAATTAAAATCTAATTAAGTTAGGGTTCAAAATATTAAATTTAAAGTTTAGTTCCCAAGGTTTGGGGGCCCTAAACCCTAGTTTTAATTAGGGTTTAGGATCTAGGATTTAGGGCCTAAAGGCCCTAAATCCTAAACCCTAAATCGTTGTACCTTTCATTAATTTATTTTTAAATATTTTTAAAACCCAAAATGGGATTATTGAACCCTAAAATGTTAAAAAATTTAAATTTATTTGTCTTTTACATTCTATTTTTTAATATTTCTAAAGTCAAAAGAAAAATATTGAACCCTAAAAAATTGAAAACGGTTAAATTACGGTATATCCTTAAATTTTTGAAAACAGTTAAATTACGGTACATCTTTTAAATTTAAAAATATTAATTTTTATTACTAGCTCAATATAATAAGAAAAAAAATTAAAATTTGAATAGTAAGCACTGCTAGTATACTGTGGAATATGCAAGTGTTGCTGAGGTATCCTAAGACGTTAGCACTGTTTTAATTTATTAAAAAAACTGGTATGGGGTAATGCGCAATAGCAGATTGGGTATGCTAGTTACGCATTTGGTGAGGGCAGGTTGAAACGGCTAACCTTGACCAAATATATAAAACCGGTTACTTTGGTAAGATTGACTGAAAAAGAGGTTATATTTGTCAATTTTTCGTATATTTTAGGGTATCTTTTTTTTCTGTGCCTTTTCATTTTGTAATTGTTTGGTTTCATAAAAAAACTAACTTCTATACCTGTCTACTTATTTATGTTATATATATCTATGTTTTTAGATTTTTTCTTATAATATATCATTGAAATATTTTAGTCTATTAATATTATTTTAAAAATAAGTCAATATATGTTTAAATTAAAATATTTATGTATGCCGCGTACCGTTAAAACATGTTTTTAATGAGTATAATAAATAGCACTACATATGTGTTATATAAGAATAGCATTGTTTAAAAAGAAGTATAATTTTTGGAGATTTATTTAAATTAAAATAGCTATATTCTTTACTAACTACAATATGTTTGTAAATTAATTAAACACGTAAAAATAATTACATCAGAAAGATAAAAACATATATATATATGTGATAGGAAATAAAAATAACCATAATTGTGGAGTTAATGTCGCATTAATTAGAACTGATTTGGTCAAATGGAATGCCCAATGAGGCCCAAACCCTAACTATTTATTAAATTCGTAATTAATAAAGGGGCTAATTAAAAAACCCAATAAATATGTTCAAATAAGTAACTACTTCTACAAGAATTAGCCTCTAAGCAACCCAAATTCAGAAGCAAACCAATTCCTGCTTTCTAGGACTCCAAAGTCCAATATGAGGTGGAAGACTTGCCCATCAAGTCACCCAATTCTACCCTAATTCCCAGACTTTCAACGTCTATATAAAGGGTCTTACCTCTTCAACTTCAGCAAACGTTTTCTGGACAAGAGCTCCATACGTCACAAAGCCGGGAAGACATCCTACAAGCCACGAGGCCATTACCTGGAACGATGTTTTAGACTTAGTCCTTGAAGGATATGAAAGTCATTACGTCCTTGGTGAGCTCTCGCTGCCATAGCCCCGAGGGCATGCATCACCAAGAACTACGTTTTGGCTTGATCCTAGACATACGCCGAGGTACGTAGGCATCTTGTGAGGGCAGATTCAAGCCACGAAACACAAGCGCAGCCATTAAAGCTCGAAGCTTATCAAACCCTGACATTAAACACCCGCATTAAATAAATACATGTTTTTATCCATAACATTTGGCGCCGTCTGTGGGAAAAAGACGACAACCATGAAAGCTTGAAGAAGCACCGAGAAACCACCCGCTGAAATATGCAACGTCGCATCCATTGTTGAGATTTCACCACAGTCAAACCTCAATATCCGAGGAACTGATCTCTTAGGGATGGAGATCCCCATTACCTAACTACTGATCCAAAGAATGGTCTCCAACTCAAGGGGATGAAGAATCAAAGGAAGAGTCCCAAACTATAGATTGTACTCTCACTAATGAGCACCTGAATTTCAGATGTTAATAATTGTGCTTGCCTCAAGGGTGAATGATCACCCACCTTACGGGATGTAAAATTTTGAGGAGGAATGCAACGTCGAGTACATGAGGAGTACGAACCTCGCTATTTGTAAGGGTTAAACCTTATTGAAGGAAGAAGTTACGATTTCTATGATCCCCATATCGAGGATAGTGATCGTTCATATGAAGAGGAGATCGCCCCAAGAAGGGTGTAGCCGATTGAGGAACCTGTTGTCAAAGGGCGTTTGTAGCCCCGAAGACGTGAAATGATGAATTCTCAAATCATAAAGAAGGGGATCTGTGCTCATGAAGCACACATCCGAAAACCCCAAAAAGATATGAAATCATGAACCAATCAAGATCTACCAACCACAACTCAAGTTGTCGCTTCCATCATTGGAGTACCACAACTCTCAATCATAAAATCAAGAATTCGGTCCCATAATTATGGGATTTCTTTTGACCTCGACGCTGATTTAAAGGACCGATACCCAATATCAAGGAGTAGAAAACCAAGGGATGAATCCCTAATTGTATTTCAGATGTTAACAATTATGTTTTCTTCTAGGAGGAAGCTAATCCACCTGATTAGAGTAAACTTCAGCGTCGACCGCATTAGGAGTAGAATTCCGGTATTTGCAAGGGTTGCGCTCCATTCGTAAATGAGTCAGCGATTTCTTTTGTCCCAATATCTAAGACAGTGATGGTCCATCTGATAAGGTGACCGGGCCACGAAGGAGACAACCAAATAAATAGCCCATTTTCAGAATACGTTCTCAGTCTCGAGAGCGCGAAAGGATGATTCCTCGACCCATTGCGAAAACGAATTTGAGCTCATGAGGAGCACATCAACAAGATTTAACAAGTTGGGAGATGCGTTAGGCAAAAACTTAATCTTAATCCGAACGGACGATTTAAGATCCCCAAATTCGAAAGATAGAATCCTCAAGTTTAAGGGTCAAATCCCCAATTTTAGATGGTAATTGAGACATTAGCTCTACCAATATTCTCCTTTCCCGAACCATGGACGATCCAGGATATGAATTTAAAGGTTATAATCAAGGAAGCGGAATTCGACATCAAGCGTGCAAAGGATATACAGCCCCTTATATTCAAGGATTGAAACCCATCAATGACCAAATATGTGATTATTCCAGTCCCTAGAAAGAGGACGATGAAATATGAAGTGAGAATGATACCACTCCAAGAAGGCGACGTCCAAGAAGTGACCAACCGAAGAAAGATGTCCCAAGCCTCGAGGGCCTCAAGGATTGAAAGCTTATGATGATGAAGATCGGATTTTCGTCTCATCAAACTCGTGATTTAATGGAGGAAAAGAAACCTGAAAAGGGAACAACAAACCCGACTACTTGCAAAATTTGGAAAGCCTGGACCCCGAGGGTCGATTACCCGATATAGTTGGTTCGGATGTCCTTCCATGAAAAAAGGAGATGAAAATTCCAAGAATTGATCCCAAAGATTTGATGCCCTTTGAATATCTGAATAATCCCACGTATCTTTCCACGAGAGAAACTACGAATACCTATATTTTAAGGAAGCTAAAGGTACCTACCTCAATCTTGGCGTATGATGGATCCGGTAATCCAGATAACCACGTAAAAAAGTTTTAAAACTCTCTAGTACAACAGCTGATGAACGATTTTACAAAGTGCATGACTTTTTCTTAAACCCCGGGGGGGCATGACTCGATAATGGTGCGAAGTTGTATATTTTGCATCCCCCAAGAACATGAAACAAGGATAAAAAGAATCCTTGTATGACCTAGACCAATTCAAAGAAAATCCTTGATCACCATATACTTGAATGATATGATGTCATTGATAGTCCAACAAGGAGCCTGGGATGTTAACTTTAAATTATCATTGGCCGAAACCAATATGAAAAGCATACATAGGTTGCAACAGCGGGGAGGTGAAAATAAATAATATGAAGAAGAATTTGACCCCTAATAGGAGGCGATGAAGATTACAACTAGAAGCAAGAGGAGGATCAAAAGAGTGATGCTAAGGATATGTATCCCTGATGGAGACTATTCCCCAAGGAAGAACAACAGAGAACCGAAGTTCACCAAGCATGCACATTTTAATGTTCCAAGAAGCCGAGTCTTGATAATATGAAGATTGTCGACGGCCGATGTCATTGCGCACCAACCTTGACAAGAGAAACAAGATTTTATAACCAAGATTTCACGAAGATGATGTCGATGATTTTCGACAGCTAAGGAATACAGTTGAGTTATAAATCCGAGGAGGAATACCGAACAGGTTCACCAAGATAGTGAAGGAAGCAATAGAGTGAAAGATTATAAATAATAGAGGGGAGAACAAGATACTCTAGAGAAATACGTATCCCTGAGTGCTAGTTATCAAAATGATCTTTAGAAGGCTAACGATTGATGGGACTTCAAGAAGCTCAATGAAAGATTGTGCCCGAAATATAGTACACCGTAAGGAGCGATAGGGGAAATGGCCACTGACTTTGATGATTCTGATTCAGAAGGGATGAAATTCCTCCATGAAGACCCGATGATCGTCACACTATAATATAAAAATCTGAAAGATTCTTGGCAAATGGGACTCGCTAATTTCCAACTTGCCTTTTATGATATGTTGCCATGATTAAAGGCCCGATTGAGTCGGGGGTAGGTCCTCCCAAAAGAAGACGTGGAATTCCGAAAGTTCGACGAGCAATGAGGAAATTCAACAGCAGATACGATTCTTATCCACTTGTAACTGGAGTACAGTGAGAAAAACGAAGAGGAATTCTTGCCCTTAGCAGGAGAGAAATCATAAAACAGTAAACTAATTATAAGGACGACATTTCTAAGGTGCCACTCCTCATTAACTTTGTAATATTATGTATCTTTTTGCTGCTTTTATTTTGAGAAACCAGATGCCACCTACCAAAGGTTCGAAAGTAAATTTTTTTGAGCCTCTCTATTGAAAGACCATGAGAGTCTATGGTATAATAAAATTAAGAGCCTAGACAAGGCAGAATACATGAAACACCTCCGAGAGGTAGTGCTGATGCACCACAAGATGATGTTAAATCCTACAAGTTGTGCCTTCGAGGTAGGATCTGTAAATTTTTGGGCCACATCTATGAGTGGGGAATCAAGGCCATGTTGATAAGATTCCTGGTTATGGAACCCTCATCTTTCATTAAGAACATAGAGAAACTAAAGAGTGTGATTTAGGAGAGGTTCATCTCCGAACCCAGTGACAAGTGTTTTCCCTTCTTCACGGTATTGAAGAAAGTAAAGGACCCTTTATGAATTGATCAAAGCCATGTAATCTTTGAGAAATTGAAGAAGCAGAAAATCGGAACACCAGAAGAAGTACTAAATTTATACATGGAAAACTCAATTGTGTAAATAAGACTTGCCCCTGTGAGAAAAGACATGGAGGTTCAGCAACCCACATGTTGGGACAGTGAAAAATTATGTGAATAACTCTAGTATTGAAAAGTTTGCGTTAGCCATGACCGCGGCATGAGGAAGTTAAATTGTGTTTTTAAATGTGCAAAACTAGCCCCGGGGGCACAATGCACAGCCCTGAGGCTGGTGGAAGGTGGTTTAAGTGGACAACCGCGCCTGGCGAATTTAGTATAAACATGTACATTATTTAAGGTTCAAGATTTGACCGACTTCATGGTTGAATGTCCTATTGACAACCAAGAAGTCGGGGGCAGGATGAGAGGGCAAGGAGACATGCAGGACAAGATAAAGATATCATATCGAAGTACTGTTTGATTCTCTATTTTGATGGAACATTCAAAACTAAAGTGAGTGTTGCATATTCATAACGGATTAATGATATAGTTAACCTCGACATCGAAATTCTCAATAATGAATGACGAAGTTGAAAATAAGGCCTCGATGGCCAGACTTGGTTTAGCTCGAACCTTGAGGGTTGAAAACCTCAAAGTCTGTGGAGACTCGGTGTTGGTGATTTCTCAAGTAAATGGGGAATTTGAAATAAAGTATGAGAAATGCATGTGTAAGCCATGAATAAATTCAATGGATGTTACGTAAAGTTACATCCTAGTGGAGGAAATCATGAAGGATAATGTCATATTTGAGTTTGCATATTCAACGATAAAGATTTATAAATTTCGGAACCTGAAGCATGGATTCCAAGTTGATACCACCAGTAGGTGTGGAAAATTGTTGGGTTAATTTTATGAAGGTTTACCTAGAAACTAGTGGTTGCCCAATGCATATGAGGCATAAAAGCCATTGAAAAAGCGCCTAGGTATGCTCTGGTTGAGAGGTGTTACATAAGAAATTCTTTGCGACTCCATACTCGGAATACTTGGGACCCTAAGAAGCGGAACTAACCTCAAAAGAAGTTCATCCATGAGCAGCACCCGAGGGGCAGGGCTGACACCAAAAAAAAATTAGTCGAGCAGAATTCAGCTCGAAAGGAGACTGAATCCTGACCGAAATACGGTTCAACCAGGCTGTCTAAATTAAAGATAAGTCGACCAGAAGGCAGGAGTTTTAGAATCAATAGATTCGCCAACAAGATATGAGAGACTTGTGAAGTCATGACTGAATTTGATGAATTCTACATCCTGAGGAAGGAAGGCACGGGCACCGTGACTCAAGAGATACAAAATTATACGAGAAGTTTTTACTTCTAAGTCTCAAAGACCCAAAACTAATACAAAGTTGGTAGCACCGATATGTGCGATGACTCATTGCCTAGAAGTCTTGACTCAAACTAGTTGATGACCCGACGATGCCATGGAAGCATGAAAAATGCTGGAAAAAGCTTTGAAGCTTAATCTGATTGCAAGGACTTTATACAAGAAGTAGTTCGTGATTCTCTACCTTAAATGCTTGAGAAACCGAAAAATGGATTTGGTCTTAAAAGAATACATGAGAAGAAATGTGGGTTACGTCCGGGGTACGGGGCCAGCACTCAAAACTTACTTGTTGGAATTCTATTGGCTAAAGATGATGGATGATGCCAAATATTACGATAAGAAAGTATACTTGATTTCGGAAGCACGCACATTTCCTGGAGGTAGATCTTGACACAAAGAGGATGGAGGCTAAAACCCTTGGTTGTATAACCAGCATCCAAGTGACACAATTCCCGTAGAAAAGTACGATATAAAGGTATGAACTTCCATAAATCCTAGTGACGGGTGATAGAAGACAGTACAACATCAATGATGTAAGAAGAGCGATAATAAATCCTGCTCCGCAACTATTTCTCACCCTTAAACGAAAGGGCAAGCCGAGGTAGGAAGTCGAGTAATCCTTGATGGACTGAAAGAGGGAAGAATACTCGAGAAATTACTAGGCAGACATGCCACTTGCAAAGAAATGATAGGAGTTATACCATTCTTACTGACTGATAAAGCTGAGGTTGTGATGCCATTATGAATCACTCAAACAACTCCAAAGATTGAGGTCTTTGAGCCCAGGGAGAACGAGGAAGACATGACACATACTTTAAATTTGATGAAGCCAACACCGGGATTGTTAAGCATTTGAAACAAGTTTCAAGGCATCCCGAGTTGGGTAGAAAGGAAAGGCAATACCTATTTTCGAAGAGTCATCCTAAACATAAACATATTTGGGACAGGGACCCCACAAACTTGGAAGCACTTTGAGAAAATAAGGTACTCAGACTTGACATACCTTAAACCTCGAGGTTTAATATGGTTGAGAATATAAGTAGGACAACTCACCTGGTCGGACTAAGTAGAAATAAGGCTCGTAGAGATCACGTTAATTGAAAGCTCGTATAGGCCACTTTCCATCAAAATTCCTGGTATACGAGGTCAGGATTCCAGGTCGAAAATCAGTTCGACCAGAGTGTTAAAATCACCCATAATCCGATGAGAGTCCTCGATGGAAGGGGGCTGCATCCTGGTCAAAAATTAATCCGACCAGAACTATAAAAACACCAATAATCCGACGAGAATCCTGGTCATAGGCCACTTTCAATCAAAATTTAGGGATCGAGGAACACAAGAAAAAATATGAAGATGCCATCATGAGTTAGAGTTCGTAATAAGCTTCGTTTCGGTATATTTTATGCTCAAATCAGAGCAAAGAGTGAAAAGTTATGGCCATTAAAAGGCTGGTAACCCGTAATTCAGAGTTCCTGGTCTGAAAGACTATGATTCCTGGTATAAGAGGTCAGGATTCCTGGTCGAAAATCAGTTCGACCAGAGTGTTAAAATCACCCATAATCCGACGAGAGTCCTCGTTGGAAGGGGGCTGCATCCTGGTCGAAAATTAATCCGACCAGAACTAAAAAAACACCCATAATCTGACGAGAATCCTGGTCGAATTCGACCAGGATGCATCCTGGTCAAAATTCTACCAAGAGTTCCCGTTAAAAAGGGTACGGATTCCTGGTCTAAAGGGTGCAAATTCCTGGTCTACAATGATTAGAATCCCTCAATCATGTTGCATAAGACCCCCCCCACAAAAAACATATTTATTATTCAAATAATAAATATAAGAAAGAAAATTATTATTAGTAATAATAATATTGAAATCCGGGTCAGATTTTATCGGAGTAAAATTTTATTCGGGTCGGACATCCCAGATTTCGGGACCAATATTATTCAGAAATTGAATAATTAAAGATTATTATTTAAAAAAAGGGGAGAAAAGAAAGAAAAAAAAAAGAGAAAAGAAAGAAAGAAAAAAAATATAAAGAAAGAAAAAAAAAGGATGCAAATATATATATATATATATGAAAACACATATCCTAGTCGAATTCCAATCGACCAGGAGGGAGTAAATGGCCAGAGTTCGACCAGAGCTCTGGTCGAGTGGGGGAAAAGTGGCAAATTGCTACTTAGTACCCCTAGTTTTGTGAACTTTGCACGATGCTTCCTGGAGATTAAAAGTTGACACATTTAATTGTGAAAAATACTCAGAGGTACAGAAAAATTCCTAAAATATTAGGAAAAATTATGAAAAATACCAGGAGGTATAGAAAAATTCCTAAAATATTAGGAAAAATACCCGGAGGTACGAAATAATTTCTAAAATATTAGGAAAAAATGTGAAAAATACCCGGAGGTATAGAAAAATTCCTAAAATATTAGAAAAAATTATTAAAAATACCTCGAGGTACGGAAAAATTTCTAAAATATTAGGAAAAATTATGAAAAATACCTGGAGTTACGGAAAAATCCCTAAAATATTAGGAAAAATTATGAAAAAACAGGAGGTACGGAAAAATTCCTGAAAATTTAGAAAAATACATATGAGTACGAGATAATCCCCGAAAATTATGGGAAAATACCAGAAAATTCCTAAAATTAGGAATAAGGTAAGAAAATGAGTTATGAAAATTCCTGAAAATATCATGAAGTCTCGGATAAGACAAATAGTTATAAATATGTAGGTCGCTCCACACTTTATGCTAAAAACGATAACCCGGATAGGGTAAGAGATAACCTAACTTCTACGAAATATCGAGTGTGTTTCCCAAAAGTTGGGGGGCAAATGATAGGGAATAAAAATAACCCTAATTGCGGAGTTAATGTCGTATTAATTAGACCTGATGTTGTCAAAGGGGAATGCCCAATTAATGAGGCCTAAAACCTTAACTATTTATTAAATTCGTAATTAATAAAGGGGCTAATTAAACAGCCCAATAAATATGTTCAAATAAGTAACTACTTCTACAAGAAGTAGCCTCCAAGCAACCCAAATTCAGAAGGAAACCAAGTCCTGCTTTCCAGGACTCCAAAGTCCAATATGAGGTGGAAGACTTGCCCATCAAGTCACCGAATTCTACCCTAATTCCCAGACTCTCAATGTATATGTAAAGGGTCTTACTCCTTCAATTTTAGCAGAACGTTTTCTGGACAAGAGCTCCATACGTCACAAAGCCGGGAAGGCATCCTACAAGCCACGAGGCCATTACCTGGAACAACATTTTAGACTTAGTCCTTGAAGGACATGAAAGTCACTACGTCTTTGGTGAGCTCTCGCTGCCATAGCCCCGAGGGCATGCATCACCGAGAATTATGTTTTGGCTTGATCCTAGGTATACGTCGAGGTACGTAAGCATCTTGTGATGGCAGATTCAAGCCACGAAACACAAGCGCAACCATTAAAGCTCGAAGCTTATCAAACCCTGACATTAAACACCCGCATTAAATAAATACATGTTTGTAAATTAATTAAACACGTAAAAATAATTACATCAGAAAGATAAAAACATATATATATGTATGATATGGCTCAATCTCAAAATTTAAGTATCACGAGTACTAAAAATAATTAATGTCAAAATAAAAATAATTAAGTAATGATTACTAACCAAAAAATAAAGTAAGATTAATTAAGTAAAATAATTAAATAGTAAAGAAATTTTTTTAATTAATCGAGTGTACTTTCTTCAACTGCTCATCCTGCTCCATTTTGAACTCATAGGTTTTTAAGATACCATACAGTCTCTCTGGAGTAAAGGCTTTATACTCTTGAGAATTTCTGAGAGACACTGTCATTGGATTCCATTATGGTAGAGACTTCAGGAATTTCATATTTGAATCTATAGTTTGGTAGATCCTTCCATACAGTTTTAGTCCATTTAAAATTTTTTGAAATCTACTAAAAGTAACATTCAAAGACTCACCTTCCTCAAAGTAGAATTGTTCGTATTGTTGTATAAGAAGCTGCATCTTGTTTTCTTTAACTTGCTCAGTTCCATCATATATAACTTGAACCGTGTCCCAAATAACTTTAGTAGACTTGCAGTTAATGACATTGTCAAACATATCTCCATCAAGACTATTTGACATAATATTCATGGCCTTTTTATCTTTATGAATTTGCTCAATGTCTTCATCTGTCCATTCTGACTTAGGCTTTGCAAAAGTTTGCTCAGTCCTAGTTGCATTTGCACAATCAGTTGCAGCCCTGCGAGGAACATGAGGACCTTTCTCTATGCAGATAACATAGCTTTCATCTTGAGATAGAAGATAAAGGTGCATCTTCACTTTCCAATGACGATAATTGTCTTTGTCCAGAAAAGGGATCTTTACTCCAACATCCTTTCTGCTCATGTTGTTATATTGCTTGATCTTTAAACTCTTTATGTGTCAAGAGCTTACTCTGATACCAAGTTTTATTTCCTAACAATATAACAACAGAATTACAGAAGGGGGCACTACGCCATATATGACCTTACTAAACATTTGAGTAGGGGTGTTACCTTAGATTATGCTTAATAGATGTGAAATTTTTACCCTATCACAACACCTACACTATGCGGGTTACTAAAGCTATAGTATTGTATTGTCATAGGCCAGTGAGGTGTTAAGTAGAGGTAACATGATATAATGTGTTGCTATAGACTAAGAATAAAAGAAAATTTGAATTTAAACCAAAAATAAAATTTAATTTTATAAATATTTGATTTGGATAAATAATTCATGGATTTATCTCGGAAAGTAATATTATATCAAATAATTGACTTATGAACATTTTGTAACAAGTAAAATAATTTATTTAAATATAAAATTAATTATTAGTTATTTTGATAAATTTAAATAATTTTTATATAAAATTTTTATATAATAATATTAATGTGTATAATTTCATTAAATTTTAATAATTGTTTATAAAAAAGTTAAAAAAATTTGCTAGATCGCTTACATTTGGCCGACCAAAATTTGGACTAAGGCGGCAATTGAAAATTTCGGACAAAATGAAGGGGAAATCAACTTTGGGGGAAATTAAACCCATTTGATATACACCGAACCATTTCTCACCGTAACCCTCTTAATAAACTGAATCATTCATTTCCTCAACTTAAATCCCTAAACCCTCACCTAATCAATCGCCTCTGTCTATTATTGTATTCTATTATCCCGACGAGCCTGGAGAGAGACGAAATGGAGAGAGAATGGAAGGACTTGCGGAGAGCAGAGGAATTGAAAAATAGAGTAGAAGAAGCAGTTAGGGTTTGTTTATTAAATTTGGGGGAAATATTGAGACCTGCTTTAAGGTCAGAGTGAACATATAGTGTTGTTGTAGCAGCACATGCAGCTGTTATGCACGAAGCCATTGGGTTTTGAAATTTAGGTTCAAATAATGCACAAAGCCATTAGGGTTTTAGTATTTTTTTAATTGAGGTTTGTACTATCAACGCCCCCCCCAATTTATTTATGTAACATTCCTTATGTGAAAATTATTGAATATTACTGGAAATTATGATAACTAATATCTATTTCAATTACTGCAAATTCTGTTTTTGCCATTTTGAATTTAACACTTATTTGGGATACGATTAAGGTAGGAGCTCTACAGTGATGATGCCTCAACCGCACACTTCTCCCTCCATGTACAAGCGAATGTTTTCAAGGGATTCCGGAAATGAACCTGACATTGAGGCCACATGTGAAATCGAAATGTGTTATGTTAGGTTTTGCTTTGCTTTGTAATTAAACTTTGTATTGACTTTGAGGTGCTTATTTGGGTGCTTTTGTTATCAATGTTGCGTCCTTTCTTTGTAACCGTGGTCTAACCCAAAATTATTATTTCTTTCATTAATTAATATAGTCTATTTTTGTGGGGAGGTTCATCTCAATCTGTTTTTATGGGGAGATTATTTAAGGAGCTAGATGCTTTATAACTGAGACTATTTTTTTTAAAATTTATTCTCCTCATGATGTTCTTCCATTTTATTAAACATTTTTTTATAGTGAGACTTTAATGGTATTAAGTTGGGCTAGCTTTTGTATTATTGTTACTTGAACTGGAATCTACAGAACGAAGTATCTATGGCTTTATTTTATTTAAAATTGTGTTGTATTTTCCGGTGCACGTGCTGTGGCACCCCAAAACCCGGGGTCAGGAGTCTCGGAAGCCACGCCATCTAAACTCACACAACTCACACTATAATATGTAAATACTCACGCTTCACGACCCCACACTTATCACACACACACTTACAGGTTATTGTCTTGGAAACGAACCATCATCACTAGAGTACTTTTTATTACAACCCAAATATAATTAGTCTTACCGGGGAGTGACCTTTAGGTAAGGTTAGTCCGTCGGCCAAATATACGTTTCTTGTTTTTGATCTTACATAAACCATACTTATAAATAAGTCGAACTATAAACAACTGAAAACTAATCCAGCTTATTCTGACTACCTGAGGTACAGCACCAAACAATCTACGGAACAGCTGGCCATTTCCTACCCATTTCCTGGCTGTGGTTTTCATAGCAGGCATCTTGATTCACTGTTGTGTTGTGTCAATTTAAGAAAACAAGTGTGAGCTATAATGCTCAGCATAATAATGTACAGTATGAAAATGACTGTATGATAACATCATATATTATATATATGTTTTATTCAAAAATAGTTTTCCTTGGTGTCACACACCTTCTTACGAAAACAATTCTTTAAAGGGGTTTTTATAACCTGCAAATACCTTAATAGTAATCCCAGCACCTAGGCTTGGGTTACGGTATTGCATCTCAATTCCAATTGGAAGAATTTGGACACTCACTGGAGCCACCGCATACGATGATCAGTCGTATTGACGGAAATAGTAACCTTTTCTACTAGTAGAAGGACGAAACCATCATCTCTCGGGTATCACCCTGGCCGCACACGGGCTATGTGTCCTCATTTCGGGTATACACACACTTCGCAGGTCCATAGGTACATATTGTACCGTCTCCTACGGTACCAGTAGCCTATCCAATACACGAAGTACTTGGATTCTACCCCTCCCCTGTCCTTTAGGAAATCCTATCATGTCTTGAGAACTCGAACCACATCGAATTTCCTCCAAGCGTTTTGCTTGTTGATAGGCATAACTTTACTATATATATATATATATGTACTTCCGAAAGTTTCGGAGGAAGTACTAAGGATGTGAGTTGACCGTTGTCAACAGATAATCAATAAGGGGAAAAATTTCTCCTTGAAACTATATTCAAAATATTAATAAGTCGGGATAATATTCACCGACGATCTGAAATTATTCGAATGATACTTCTAAATCAGAAAGTATATTTATATCAGGATCTATGATTTTTAAATCAATAATAATCCTTTAATAAATAATAATTAATTAAATAATAGTCTATAATTAATTAAATGATAATTGATATTAATCATACCTCGAATGAGTTTACTCTCTAAAAGGTTTATTTAAAATAATATTCCTCAACTAGTTTGTATCTACATAATTAATAATCTATAATAATTAATCGGGTTTGAATAAATAAACGTTGAAGTATACTACTCCTATAATAAAGGAATATGTATATAATATTTATTATCCGAAGAATAAAATATAGTTGAGGGAATATGATCGTTGAAAAATCGTTTTAATAAAAGTTCGAGGTGTTTTAATGTTTCGTAAATGAACGATGAGTCCCTTTAAAACGTACTATTATGGACTTATACCCGTCCTATAATATCTCCGGAATGATTTCCGGGTTTTATCTTTAAATCCCGACCGATCCTCGGTCTTATATAATACGTCACGCCTAAAGCGAAATAACATTTCACAATATATACTTATCGTACAACATCGCTATATTATGCGAAAATTCAACAAAAATGTATCATGGAAAACATGGTATTTAAGCGATAATAGTAAAACAATCCTTTCACAACACAACAGTAAAAATGGAGTTGGGTTTGTAAACTTTCCTGGGTATCTCGAGGTGGAGGATGCTCTAGGTTCTGCTCGGAAATCTATAACCATAAACACATTTCATTTCGTTAGGTTCCGTCCTAATTTACGGTAACTCACACTCATGCGCTACTCATTATATACCCTCTCAACTCATACTACCATTAACATTTCTTTTAAGTCATATTCACTTTATGGTCACTTCATTTTCCTAAGTATCTTGAGTTCATTCTCATTATCGTTGTCGGCTCCGCTTAAGGATTCTTACGGTTTCTACTCGCGCGGTCTCGGCTCCGATATTTTTATAAAATTGAGAAATCATTATTTTCATTTGAAATTTTTATGATAGTTAGGAAACTCAATATTTTACTCTCTGTATAAATTTCATGATTTATGAATACTTTTAAGTCTATCCTTTATATTTTTAAAGTTCGTAATTCGTAGCAGTTTTTGTCGCGCAAATCACTTTTACTAAAACGACCATAACTTTTGATCCGTAAATCGGAATCAAGTGATTCAAGCACCTAAACGATCCTTATAACATTTTATATCATAAACAAAGGTTATTTTTTAAGAATATATAGTTTACAACTTCGGGACTTTCTGCAGAAACTTAAAGTTACAGTTTGTTGGTTTTAACGAAGTTACGTTTACGATCGGGGTTTCGTTTACGCTTTAACTATCAACACAACCACCAACAATCATCATATCATCATCAACACACAAACTCCTCTCAATAACATCATGTTATTGAGGTAACAACAACCAACCTTAAATCTACTTAACTTAATCATCAAGATTTCATCAATAACACTTAGTAAGCTAGGTTTACTAACACATACTAAATGGATCTTAGAATGAACCTTAAATAAAGTTGGGTCAAAGATTTATACCTTTCTTGAAATCTTGAGATGTGTTCTTGAGGATGGTGGAGGGTTGGAAGTGCTTGGTATGATTTTTAGAACCTAAAACCACCATTGAAATCAAGAAACCAAAGAGAGGTTACTATTCACACTATTCACTAGTGAGTTTCTTGAATTTATTCCACCCATCAAACCTTGATAAAAAGAGATGAAAGATTTTTCTTACCTTATTTTAGTTTCTAGGAGGCTTGGGAATTAATTGGGTGATTTTACAAGAGCTTGAACTTGGAGTTTTGAATTCCAATTCTCCCTTTTTTCTTCAAATTGTCGAATGGAACAAAATGGGGATGGGGGGGGTATTTATTCACTTGGTTGCTTCTCTTGGATGCTTGGATAGGTTGCTTCTTGGAAGGTGACTTGATATCTTTGCAAATTGATTTTATTCTTCCTAGGATAGCATTCTAGGTTTATTCTTTGTTGCCAAATCCATGGACATATCTTTGTAGCTTGCTAGCTTACAAGCTAAACTACAAGGTTAGCTTCTTAGCACACTATTTGCTAGCTAGCTTGGTCATCCTATGGTTAGCTCACTATTTGATGAAGTAACCATGGTTACTTCCTTACCATGGTTTAGTTAGTGCGTTACGTTTATTTAATTGTTTACGCGTTCGCTTGGTTACTTAAACGTTCTCTGTAATACTTACTCGTAAGTGGTTCGCAATGTAATTCCTTTCGTATTTATTCCTTATATTTTTATTTATCCTACTTGAATATAAATCCGTAGAATTTTAATCTCGTAATTATATTGTGATTCCCGTAATCCTCGATAAGTCGTAAATACAGTCGTTTTTCAAAGTTCGTTTTCTTCGAAAACTAATAGCGTTTACATACACTCATTTGGTACGTATAGTCGTAATATCAATTCCGAAACTCATTTTCCCATGCACTACATAGTGCGGGCTCAAAAGTTTTTCCTCGTCTATCAGGGTTACTATTCATTAAATGCTTTACAAGGTCTCAGAAATTCGAGTTATTACAGTCTTCCCCTCTAACAAGTATTCCGTCCCAGAATCAATTAAAAAATAAGTGGGGATATCTATTCCTCATTACATCTTCCAGTTCCCAAGTTGATTTCTCAACATTTTGATTTCTCCATAAGATCCTAACTAGCTTCACAGTTTTGTTCCTCAACACTTGTTCTTTCTGGTCCATTACCTTACTGGCTCCTCGATGTAGGTCAGGTCTGGTTGTAAATCTACCTGCTCGTATTCTATTATATGTCGTGCATCGGCATGGTACTTTCTCAACATGGATACGTGGAACACGTTGTGTACTTTTTGCAAATTAGGAGGCAAGGCGAGCTCGTAAGCTAGAGGTCCTATTCTCCTCAAAATTTCAAAGGGTTCTATGAATCTGGGACTCAGCTTCCCTTTCTTTCCAAATCTCATCACTCCTTTCCACTGAGATACCTTCAATAGCACAGAATCTCCTACTTCATATTCCTTATCCTTCCTGGTCTGGTCGGCATACTTCTTTTATCTGTCCTGGGCTGCTACCAGTCTTTTCCTGATGAGTCCTACCATTTCTCTGGTCTGCTGGACTAACTCTGGTCCTAATATCTTGTGTTCTCCAACTTCATCCCAACACAGGGGAGAGCGACATCTTCTCCCGTAAAGAGCTTCATACGGGGGCATTCCTATGCTAGCGTGATAGCTATTGTTGTAAGAAAATTCGATCAGGGGTAAGTGATCATCCCAATTTCCTTTGAAATCGATGGCACACACTCGCAGCATATCTTCTAGGGTCTGTATAGTCCTTTCGCTTTGTCCATCAGTCTGGGGGTGGTAAGCGGTACTCATGTTTAGTCTGGTGCCTACACATTCCTGAAAGCTTCTCCAAAATCGGGAATTAAACCTCGGGTCTCTATCTGATAATATGGCTACATGAACGCCATGTCTTACTACAATTACCTTCAAGTAAATATCTACCAACTTGTCTACGGTGTACCTTTCGTTGATTGGTAGGAAGTGTGCGGACTTGGTCAGTCTATCAATGATAACCCATATGGCATCGTGATTAGTCTTTGTCCTTGATAAGCCTGCCACAAAATCCATGGATATGTGCTCCCATTTCCATTCCGGAATCTCTAGGGGTCGTAATAGTCCACTAGGTCGCTGATGTTCCGCCTTCACTCTCTGGCATGTCAAGCACTTGCTGACCCACTCTGCTACTTCTCTCTTCATGTTAGGCCACCAATAATATTCCTTAAGGTCACGGTACATCTTCGTACTTCCTGGGTGGATTGAATATCTAGAGCTGTGTTCGGAATCCAAATTCGGGACGCATACCTCATGATCCCTTTCTCATCCTTCTCGCATCTCATTTCTTCACCGGTCAATGTCCCTTTTTCCTCACTCATCTTCTTTTCCTGACATACTCGTATCTTTTCAGTCGGTGTTGGTACTAGCTTAATCTCAAATAATCCTTTCGTTCCCTTACCGGTCACTCTCACGTCAATTTCCATCTTCTCAAATTCCTTAATTAATTCCTCCGATGTCAATATCATCTTGAGTCTTTCCTTCCTACTAAGGGCATCAGCCGCCACATTGGCTTTACCCGGGTGATACAAAATTTCACAGTCTTAGTCTTTTATCAACTCTAACCATCTCCTCTGTCTCATGTTCAGTTCCTTTTGAGTAAAAATATATTTAAGGCTTTTATGGTTAGTGTAGATCTCGCATTTCTTACCGTATAGATCTCGCAGTGTAGATCTCGTATTTCTTTTATGGTCAGTGTAGATCTCGCATTTCTCTGGCACTAGCTTAATCTCAAATAATCCTTCCGTTCCCCTACCGGTCATCCTCACGTCAATTTCCATCTTCTCAAATTCCTTAATCAACTCCTCCGATGTCATTATCATCTTGATTCTTTCCTTCCTACTAAGGGCGTCAGCCCCCACATTGGCTTTACCCGGGTGATACAAAATTTCACAGTCGTAGTCTTTTATCAACTCTAACCATCTCCTCAATCTCATGTTCAGTTCCTTCTGAGTAAAAATATATTTGAGGCTTTTATGGTCAGTGTAGATCTCGTATTTCTCACCGTATAGGTAGTGCCTCCAAATTTTCAGGGCAAACACTATGGCTGCTAATTCTAGATCATGCGTAGGGTATCTGCTCTCATATTCCTTCAATTACTGTCACACCCCCAACTTAAACAGCAAAATAAATATAGCTATTACATCTTTTTAATGAAGAATATACAACCAAAATCCAAGATCTTACAGTTTAGGGTTTGGAACAGCCCAACACTACCAACTATTACATCTGATTTAGAATACCGAGTCCTCACACAACTATTATTACTTATTCTACCTGAGCTCAAACATAAGCATCAGCATCACAGGTCTTACGGGCAGTCTGCTTGAATCTAACCATAGCTGCTAGCTGTAATATAAGGGTAAAGCAAGAAGTGAGCCAAATGCTCAACAAGTGCTAACAGTACGACACAAAACATAAATTGAGATATACTTTTAAGAATGACAATGGAAAGTCATAACCAAAGGTAACGAGAGATAAAACTATGTGAGATGGCATCATTTTGCTTGCATCAAAACAATTTTAAAATCATGTCTTAATCAAAATCATTTTATGACGCTACGGATTACAGCCGGTGATCAGCCGCGAAGTAATCCCGAACCTCGCTGGGTTCTAAAACATTAATGGGAATCCCTAGGCAACTTTTAAGCCTAATATAAGTGTGGAAAGGACTCGCGTCTCAGTCCAGATCCACCATTCAAAGAAAACATTTATCCCCCTTTGGGACTGAAAAATCCACATTTTAATCATTTTAAAAACTGATGCCGATTTATGACAAAATCTCTTTTGACTGTAAGCATTTTTATCAAGGGATTATAGATCAACTTGAAACACTGGAAATATGACACTAAATCTCAGGGCCATGATCCACTAGAATTTACTATATTAGGGTAATTGAGAGGTTTCCATAAACAAGAACTTTGACAAGGAAATTGAGCAAAGCTATTGGATAATATGAAAGAGTAATGCCAAACTAGGCTTAAAGCAATGGTTGTAGACAAGGTATAGGTATTAGAACATCAAGAAGATAAGCATCACTGGTTCCAATAGGATAGAGGTGTTAAAATATAAAGAAAGTGATCATCAGCTCAAGATATAACAGGGTATCAAGCTTTAGGGTAAGGATAGGGTTATCAAACAATCATGAATGAATTTAAGAAATGATTGGCTTTTAGGTATCAAGATAAAGTTTCTATCGAGGTTATTTCAAGAGTTGAATCAAAGCATCAGGGTGCAATATCAAGATTTTTCAGGGATCAATAGCATGATAATCAAAAGAATCAATAAAGTATTATAACAAATTCTCTATTTTCTCATGGCATCACCATTACTTTGGTATACTAGCATGGTATGACTTTTGATCTACTTGCAATAAGTAATTGAGGGTTCATGGCATTTTATATGATTCAAAGATAAACATAAGATACGCTTGATTTAAATATATCAAAATGACCCAGGATAGTTGTATCGATATATATATGAACTGATTTTAGTAAATACGAAGGTCAAGTTGAATCACTTGCCTTGAGATAGGCTGATCTGGTCTGTCTGGTAGGAGCAACAACTGGAGCTTCACTCGACTTTTATGGCAAGTTTTCCCTCGTCTCGAGATCCTACATAAATAATAATAATCCTCATTATAATATATTCTCACCAACTTAACCTATTTACAACTCCAAATTAAACACGGATGGCACTTAGGCCTATATGCACTTAATTTATATTCACTTTTAAATTACAATTGCACACACATAGCCACATATTCACATATCATATATTAACACCAAATAACACCATATATACCATAATGCAACACTAGGCTTGGATGATCTCGACTCACGACTTAAGTCACTTGGTCACTAAACTAGACAAGGTCTTCTAATTTCGGCTTCCTAACTCGATGTGCCTTTCCTAAATTATCCAAAACCTATTGACCCTCACTTGTGCCTTTTGCTCTACTGACCTTATACTATCTTACAACTATGGTGGTCGACCTAATACTCACTTCTAAGTATTTTAAAACTATGTGATAAGTGATAGTGCTCACTGGTGCAAATTTCAGAATGATAACAATGGCTTCTTGAGTACATTAGACACTCTTAAACTACAAGTTTTCCTTCAAAACTTTTACAAAAGACTCTCCTGACCTAAGGGCATCTCACAAACTTGATGTGGCTCAAGGGCCTGGCTTGGGCCTTCTTGGGCCTAAGCTAAAAGTCCGAAGTTCCCCTGTTTTTCTGGGCAGAAAATGCCCTGACTTGAATTAACTTGTGACACATGGTTCTAACTCATATACTATGAACTATGGTTGGAAAAACTTCTCTGACACTCCCTCTAACTAAGGCCCAATTGGGCCTAATGAGAGCCTACCCATGATATGGTCAAATCTCCCTATTTCTAAGTTGCAACAAAACTGTCCCCTGCTGGACAGATTTTGTGATTCTACTTGTGCACCTAACCAAATGACATGCAAACCTCCAACCAACTCCTAAAACCTTTTATATACTCCCAATACTAACTTCTGGTAGCTTGGGCCTCAAAGTGCACACCAATGACATGGTCAAAACTCACTCTAAACCTCAGGGTGCTATACTGATTTTTCTGCAGAAACTATAACTCTCATTTTCCAAGGTTTTGACTTGACAAACCCAACTAACAACAACTAAATACTTAAACCAAGACTTATACATGGTATTCTACTGAACTAACTCCCTTTTTCTCAAAATAACCTTGGTGAGATCATCCTTACCTAAGGTACAATTATGGCAAAACAAAAGAGACTACACTTCACAAATCACAAATCTTCATGCTTTTGAAACAACAAGATATATATTTTTATAAAAGATAACCATGAATTATTACCATGCAACAAGAAGCATAAATCAATATTAACACATTATTCCTACTGAAATTATGGCTCACTAATAAAATCTTTCCAAATGATCAAAATCTTACAACATTCTAAGAGAGATCCACATGCATGCATGCCTTCGGGTTTTTCAAACCAAAACAACATATTTTCTACATATATTTTATCATAAAATTGACATGCAAGCCTAGCATAAGATATACCTAGATGATCACTTAGCATGCAAGGAGTTTTATCAAATTTTCACCATAAAATTCAAGTCATTATCACATAAACATGCAAAATTTGATCAAAACAACAAGAATGATTTCAAGGACCATTCATTCGGCTCCCATATGGTCATGGCTGAATGAAATGGATGGAAATGGCCATTAAATCATCAAGAGTTTCCTTCTCCTGACTTGGCACTTATCCATTCATTGTAGTCCTCTCAAAAACAACCTTAAATCCATAAGAATCAAGATTGTATTTTGAGTTTCACTAAAACCTTTACATGCAACCCTTAAACTTAAACTTTCTACTCAAAATTCTTTGAAATATGAATGATCATGGTATGGGAGATAACATTTACTTGTATAAAGAGTAGAAGCTTGGTGGAGAAATGAAGAAAAAAAATGGGGAGGGGTGGTTTTCGGCTAGAAGCCGAGAGTGAGAGGAGAGAGCCGAGAGGAGGGGAGAAAGAAGAAGGGAGGTGTGGAATGGTGGAGTGAAAAATGAAGTGGTATTCATATTTGTTTGGTTTTTATGCTTTTGATTTGACCCCAAGTGGGTGGATTTAAGAAATGACACAAGTATCCTTCTAGCTAAAATTAGGTAGATTTGCATGCAAGGACAAAATGGTAACTTGGTTAGTAGATTGAAAGTGAGTGGGGTTGGAAATGTCTTCCTTGCCCCTAAGTTGAATTGGAAGAGTATTTGCATGCAAGGGTAGCCACGTAATTTGCTAATTATAACAAATAAAATTTATAAAGATTTATTTTTATAAAATAAAATACAAGTTCAAAAATTATAAAATTTATATCATAAAATAACTTGGATTTTTAGAGACTTTATAAAATCATTTTCAAAATTTGTGAACAAAATACCTTGTAAAAGAAAATTTTTCCAAAGCTTAGAATATTCCTTATAAATCAAAAATAAAGAAATTAAATAAACTATTGCTTTGAAAAATCATATACTACACAAAGCAAATTTATAATGCAGAAATTTTCACTCACACTAGCGTACAATCATTGAATATATTTTCATTCGACTTTAATATTATACCCAATCCACAAATAATATTACATAAAATGCCGGTCATAACATCCTCTCCCCCTTAAGGGATTCTGTCCCCAGAATCTAAGAGAAAAGATGAGGATGTCGGGAACGCATATCAGACTCTAACTCCCAAGTCGACTCTTCGACCTTAGGGTTCCTCCAAAGTACTTTTACTAACTTTACTGACTTATTTCTAAGACTCTTTACTTGCCAGTCGAGTATTTTAACCGGTTGCTCCACAAATGACAGGTCTGCCTGAATTTCTACAGGTTCATATTCTATCACATGGCTAGCGTCAGGATTGTACTTCTTAAGTAACGACACATGGAACACATTATGCACATGCCGATACTGAGGTGGTAAGGCCAACTCGTAGGCCACCTTTCCCACTTGACTCAAAATCTCAAAAGGACCTATGTATCTAGGTGCTAACTTCCCTTTCTTGCCAAATCTTATCAACCCTTTTCTAGGTGACACCTTCAGCAACACAGCTTCACCAATTTGGAATTGAACGTCCTTACGCGCTGGATCCGCATACTTCCTCTGTCTATCTTGAGCAGCAAGCAACCTCTTCTGAATTAACTTGACCAAGTCATGCAACTGTTGTACCAAATCCGAGCCGAGAATTCTTCCTTCTCCTACTTCATCCCAACTTGTTGGTGATCTACATTTTCGCCCGTACAAAACTTCGTATGGTGGCATGCCGATACTGGAATGATAGCTGTTGTTGTAAGAGAATTCAATCAATGACAAATGGTCATCCCAACTTCCTGCAAAATCAATTGCACAACTGCGTAACATGTCTTCAATTGTTTGAATTGTCCTTTCACTCTGGCCATCAGTCTGCGGGTGGTACGCCGTGCTCATATTCAACTTCGTGCCAAGACATTCCTGAAATTGCTTCCAGAATCTCGAGTTAAATTGGGGATCTCTGTCTAAAACTATTGATACGGGTACTCCATGCCTTAGTACGATTTCGCGCACATACAAATGAACCAACTTGTCCAATGACGACTTCTCGTTTATTGGAAGGAAATGTGCCGACTTCGTAAGACGATCAACTATAACCCATATTGCGTCATGTCTGGATTTCGTTCGCGGTAGTCCTACTATAAAGTCCATAGCGATATTTTCCCATTTCCATTCTGGAATCTTCAGGGGCTGAATTAATCCGCTTGGTCGTTGATGTTCTGCCTTTACTTTCTGACAAGTATAGCACTTTGCAACCCATTCTGCCACGTCTCGCTTCATATTTGGCCACCAAAAGTTCTTCTTTAAGTCTCGATACATCTTGGTGCTTCCTGGGTGGATTGAAAATTTTGAATTGTGGGCTTCATGGAGGATCTCATTCTTTAATTCAGGTACATGGGGAATCCATATTCTGGATGAAAACCTTAGTATCCCTTGCTCATCCCTTTGAGTATTAATCTCCTCTCCAGATAACTGTTTCTTTTCTTTTTCCATTACTTCCTCTTGACATTTCTTTATCTTTTCCACTAGTGTTGGCTGAAAGGTTATTGCACGACAAACTTCCTCAGCTTTTCCATAAGCACAAAGTTCCAATTCCAATTTTTCGATTTCTCCAGTTAACTCTTTTGATGTTATCATCATATTCAATCTCTCCTTCCTACTCAGAGCATCGGCCACTACGTTCGCCTTTCCAGGATGGTAATTTATCGAGCAGTCATAGTCCTTGATCAGTTCCAGCCATCTCCTCTGCCTCATATTGAGCTCTTTCTGAGTAAAAATATACTTTAAACTCTTGTGATCCGTGTAGATTTCACACTTCTCTCCATAGAGGTAATGTCTCCAGATCTTGAGTGCGAACACTATGGCGGCTAGTTCCAAGTCATGCGTCGGGTACTTTAACTCATGCGGCTTCAACTGTCTTGACGCATATGCGATCACTTTACTGTGTTGCATCAACACACAACCCAAACCCTTATGTGAAGCGTCGCTGAATATTACAAAATTCCCTTGATCATCTGGAAGTACCAACACCGGAGCTGTTACCAACTTCTGCTTTAATTCTTGAAAGCTATCTTCACATTCTGCACACCATTCAAACTTTTGATTCTTTCTGGTTAACTTGGTCAACGGCGTGGCGATTTTCGAGAAATCCTTGACGAATCTTCTATAGTATCCGGCCAATCCTAGAAAACTTCGCACTTCCATAGGAGTCTTTGGCCTCTTCCAACTCATAACTGCCTCAATCTTTGCCGGATCCACTTTAACTCCCTCATTTCCAATAACATGCCCCAAAAATTGAACTTCCTTTAACCAAAACTCACATTTGGTGAACTTGGCATACAACTTCTCTTGTCGGAGTATCTCCAATGCTATCCAGAGGTGCTGCTTATGTTCTTCTTCCGACTTAGAATAAATAAGGATGTCATCAATGAATACCACGACAAATTTGTCCAAATAATTCTTAAATACCCGATTCATCAGATCCATAAATGCGGTCGGAGCATTGGTCAATCCAAACGGCATTACTAGGAACTCATAATGCCCATATCTGGTCCTGAATGCGGTCTTAGGAATATCTTCTTCTTTGATCTTTAATTGATGGTATCCCGATCTCAAATCAATCTTCGAAAAGCATTTTGCTCCCTTCAACTGATCAAAAAGGTCATCTATCCTTGGTAGCGGGTAACGGTTCTTGATCGTCACCTTATTCAGCTCCCGGTAATCTATGCATAGACGCATACTCCCATCTTTCTTCTTTACAAACAGAACAGGTGCTCCCCATGGCGACGTACTTGGTCGTATCACTCCTTTATTCATTAATTCTTGTAGCTGGCTCGCCAACTCTTTCATTTCTGCTGGTGCCATCCTATATGGGGCCTTTGAAACTGGTTCCATGCCTGGAGCAAGGTTGATCTCGAACTCAATTTGTCGATCTGGTGGTAAGCCTGGTAGTTCGTCAGGAAACACATCGGGGAACTCACTAACTATAGGAATATCTTCCATGCTGAGGCTGCCTCTCTCTGAATCCACTACATATGCTAGGAACGACTCACAACCTTTTCTAAGCAACTTTTTAGCCTGAACGATTGTAAGAAATAGTTGTTCTTGCCTCTGCCCCTTAAATACTACCTTATCTCCACTCTTCGTCTTTAAATACACTCTCTTGGTCTTACAATTTATCTGAGCGCTATTCTCTCCTAACCAATCCATTCCTAAAATTATGTCAAACTCTCCCAACTTGAAGAGTATCAAGTCGGCTGAAAACTTATATCCCGAAATATCGATCTCACACCTTGGACAAAATTGATCCACAGGAATCTTCTCTTGGTTCGCAATTACCATATTTACTACCTCACTCATAACCATTTTATCACATTGGAGCTTATCAACAAAAGATTCTGATATGAAAGATCTTGTTGCTCCCGAATCAATCAATACTTTAGCTTTGACATTATTGAGTAAAAGTGTACCTGCTATCACCTCCGAATTCTGTACAGCATCCTTCATCTTCAAATCAAATGTCCTTGCTGTTGCTTGCGGGGTTGGTGCGGGTGGTAGAGGTAATGCCAATACCTCAACTGGCACGTTTGCACTGGTACTTGCCACGTTCATCAGAGCTTTGACTGGTCCAGTTGCCTTACACTCCCTAGCCATGTGTCCAGTCTTCCCACATTTGTAGCACGTAACTCCTGGCTTCGGCATCTTGCACTCATTTGCCAAATGTCCCTTCTGATTGCACCTATAATAGGTCATGCTCAACTTATTGCATACTCCGGGGTGCCTTCTTCCACAGTGCTTGCATTTCGGTCTCTGGAACCTGTTTTCTCCAACTTGCCCTTGGCTTGCCTGGTTGTTTCCTTTTGATTCTTGCCTTTTGCCCAAATTTCCCTTCTTTTGAAAATTTCCGCCCTTCTGAAAACCAATCCTCTTTACATTCCGATCTTGCGAACTTCCAGCTTCAGACTTTTCTCCATAAAATGGAACCTTCCTCTTCTTTTTATCCCTCTCTTTCCTTGACTGCATCCCATTATTCTCAATCAGAGCAGCTTTCTGTACTACTCCCGCATAAGTTTTAAGCTCAAACATAGCCACCCTATCTCTGATCCAAGGCTCCAATCCTTGCTGAAATTTCTTTGCTTTTTCCTCCTCAGTGCTGGTATACTTTGTCACAAACCTTGACATCTCAGTGAACTTCTTCTCATACTCCAACACAGTCATATTCCCTTGCTTCAACTCCAGAAATTTTAGCTCCATCTGATTCTGCATGTACTTAGGGTAATATTTGTCCAGAAATAACTTCTTAAATCTCTCCCAAGAAACCTGCTGAGGGACTTCCATAGCCTTTACTGATTCCCACCAATAGATAACTTCTCCCTTCAAGAAGTATGTAGCATACGGCGTCTTCTGATCGTCTCCTAACTGCACCAACTCAAAAGCCCTTTCCATCTCCTTGATCCATGTGTTAGCTATCACTGGATCAGTGGTATCATGAAATACAGGTGGATTCACATTCTGAAAAGCTTTGAAAGTGACAATTTGTCTAGGTGGTACTGGTGGTTCAGGTGGTTGGTGTGGCTCACGGTTATCTTGGTTTTCAATTCATTGTTGAAGAGTTAGTTGTTGTTGAGCTATAGCATTGGTTTGCTGTTGCAAGGTTTCCAGTAGTCGAAGAATATTTGAGTCTGTGGTGAAGGTGGTTGTTGGGTTCTTCTTTTTGGGAGGCATGATCCTGAATAAGAGTTGTGTCAAAACAGATATGAATGATAGAATGATTCGAGGGTATCGCATGGCATTCTCATTTTCATATAGGGTCAAGTTTCCAAATTAGCAGATATGATGATAAAACATAAAATAACAGTTGAGAGCAAATGGAACAATACACATAATTATTGAAATTTTAAAGGTCACAGTACATAAGATTGGGACATAGTCTGATTCTAGGAATAACAGGCTTATTTAAAGGAAAAACGGAAACAACTGGGGATTCCATAGAGTCTGATATATTTGATAGTACAACAACATGAAGGGTAAATGGAAAGAACTAAGGCTCCACTCCATTTGAACGGGGCTTGGTAGTCTTTTCCTCTCGAAGCGTCTTCACAATGCTCTGGAGCTCATCCGCCACCATCTGAATGACATACTGGCTGGTACGGTCCCGGTGTGCTGGCATCTCCTCAAGCTTAGTGTTGACGTACTGAACCAAGGTCTCAAGTCTCGCAATCATCTGCTCCTTGGGCTTCCCTTCGTAGTTTCGGCTGTCCGGATACACGTTCTTCAGTCGGTCTATCAGTCGGTCGTACTTGCCCTGAAGCATGTCGAACTCGCGCCTCAACTCAGCATACACGGAGAAAGCAATAGTGTCGTCTGACCCAGAGGATGACGAGGAATGCGCCCTTTGCTGACAACCAATAAGAGGAGTATTAATAATAATTTACTTAACCTACTCTCTCGCATAATATCTATAACCTACACACAAATCCTATAACCTATTTGGGCTGTCCAGGGACTCTAAACCGTAGCTCTAATATCAAAACCTGTCACACCCCCAACTTAAACAGCAAAATAAATATAGCTATTACATCTTTTTAATGAAGAATACACAACCAAAATCCAAGATCTTACAGTTTAGGGTTTGGAACAGCCCAACACTACCAACTATTACATCTGATTTAGAATACCGAGTCCTCACACAACTATTATTACTTATTCTACCTGAGCTCGAACATAAGCATCAGCATCACAGGTCTTACGGGCAGTCTGCTTGAATCTAACCATAGCTGCTAGCTGTAATATAAGGGTAAAGCAAGAAGTGAGCCAAATGCTCAACAAGTGCTAACAGTACGACACAAAACATAAATTGAGATATACTTTTAAGAATGACAATGGAAAGTCATAACCAAAGGTAACGAGAGATAAAACTATGTGAGATGGCATCATTTTGCTTGCATCAAAACAATTTTAAAATCATGTCTTAATCAAAATCATTTTATGACGCTACGGATTACAGCCGGTGATCAGCCGCGAATTAATCCCGAACCTCGCTGGGTTCTAAAACATTAATGGGAATCCCTAGGCAACTTTTAAGCCTAATATAAGTGTGGAAAGGACTCGCGTCTCAGTCCAGATCCACCATTCAAAGAAAACATTTATCCCCCTTTGGGACTGAAAAATCCACATTTTAATCATTTTAAAAACTGATGCCGATTTATGACAAAATCTCTTTTGACTGTAAGCATTTTTATCAAGGGATTATAGATCAACTTGAAACACTGGAAATATGACACTAAATCTCAGGGCCATGATCCACTAGAATTTACTATATTAGGGTAATTGAGAGGTTTCCATAAACAAGAACTTTGACAAGGAAATTGAGCAAAGCTATTGGATAATATGAAAGAGTAATGCCAAACTAGGCTTAAAGCAATGGTTGTAGACAAGGTATAGGTATTAGAACATCAAGAAGATAAGCATCACTGGTTCCAATAGGATAGAGGTGTTAAAATATAAAGAAAGTGATCATCAGCTCAAGATATAACAGGGTATCAAGCTTTAGGGTAAGGATAGGGTTATCAAACAATCATGAATGAATTTAAGAAATGATTGGCTTTTAGGTATCAAGATAAAGTTTCTATCGAGGTTATTTCAAGAGTTGAATCAAAGCATCAGGGTGCAATATCAAGATTTCTCAGGGATCAATAGCATGATAATCAAAAGAATCAATAAAGTATTATAACAAATTCTCTATTTTCTCATAGCATCACCATTACTTTGGTATACTAGCATGGTATGACTTTTGATCTACTTGCAATAAGTAATTGAGGGTTCATGGCATTTTATATGATTCAAAGATAAACATAAGATACGCTTGATTTAAATATATCAAAATGACCCAGGATAGTTGCATCGATATATATATGAACTGATTTTAGTAAATACGAAGGTCAAGTTGAATCACTTGCCTTGAGATAGGCTGGTCTGGTCTGTCTGGTAGGAGCAACAACTGGAGCTTCACTCGACTTTTATGGCAAGTTTTCCCTCGTCTCGAGATCCTACATAAATAATAATAATCCTCATTATAATATATTCTCACCAACTTAACCTATTTACAACTCGAAATTAAACACGGATGGCACTTAGGCCTATATGCACTTAATTTATATTCACTTTTAAATTACAATTGCACACACATAGCCACATATTCACATATCATATATTAACACCAAATAACACCATATATACCATAATGCAACACTAGGCTTGGATGATCTCGACTCACGACTTAAGTCACTTGGTCACTAAACTAGACAAGGTCTTCTAATTTCGGCTTCCTAACTCGATGTGCCTTTCCTAAATTATCCAAAACCTATTGACCCTCACTTGTGCCTTTTGCTCTAATGACCTTATACTATCTTACAACTATGGTGGTCGACCTAATACTCACTTCTAAGTGTTTTAAAACTATGTGATAAGTGATAGTGCTCACTGGTGCAAATTTCAGAATGATAACAATGGTTTCTTGAGTACATTAGACACTCTTAAACTACAAGTTTTCCTTCAAAACTTTTACAAAATACTCTCCTGACCTAAGGTCATCTCACAAACTTGATGTGGCTCAAGGGCCTGGCTTGGGCCTTCTTGGGCCTAAGCTAAAAGTCCAAAGTTCCCCTGTTTTTCTGGGCAGAAAATGCCCTGACTTGAATTAACTTGTGACACATGGTTCTAACTCATATCCTATGAAATATGATTGTAAAAACTTCTCTGACACTCCCTCTAACTAAGGCCCAATTGGGCCTAATGAGGGCCTACCCATGACATGGTCAAATCTCCCTATTTCTAAGTTGCAACAAAACTGTCCCCTGCTGGACAGATTTTGTGATTCTACTTGTGCACCTAACCAAATGACAAGCAAACCTCCAACCAACTCCTAAAACCTTTTATATACTCCCAATACTAACTTCTGGTAGCTTGGGCCTCAAAGTGCACACCAATGACATGGTCAAAACTCACTCTAAACCTCAGGGTGCTATACTGATTTTTCTGCAGAAACTATAACTCTCATTTTCCAAGGTTTTGACTTGACAAACCCAACTAACAACAACTAAATACTTAAACCAAGACTTATACATGGTATTCTACTGAACTAACTCCCTTTTTCTCAAAATAACCTTGGTGAGATCATCCTTACCTAAGGTACAATTATGGCAAAACAAAAGAGACTACATTTCACAAATCACAAATCTTCATGCTTTTGAAACAACAAGATATATATTTTTATAAAAGATAACCACGAATTATTACCATGCAACAAGAAGCATAAATCAATATTAATACATTATTCCTACTGAAATTAAGGCTCACTAACAAAATCTTTCCAAATGATCAAAATCTTACAACATTCTAAGAGAGATCCACATGCATGCATGCCTTCAGGTTTTTCAAACCAAAACAACATATTTTCTACATATGTTTTATCATAAAATTGACATGCAAGCCTAGCATAAGATATACCTAGATGATCACTTAGCATGCAAGGAGTTTTATCAAATTTTCACCACAAAATTCAAGTCATTATCACATAAACATGCAAAATTTGATCAAAACAACAAGAATGATTTCAAGGACCATTCATTCGGCTCCCTTATGGTCATGGCCGAATGAAATGGATGGAAATGGCCATTAAATCATCAAGAGTTTCCTTCTCCTGACTTGGCACTTATCCATTCATTGTAGTCCTCTCAAAAACAACCTTAAATCCATAAGAATCAAGATTGTATTTTGAGTTTCACTAAAACCTTTACATGCAACCCTTAAACTTAAACTTTCTACTCAAAATTCTTTGAAATATGAATGATCATGGTATGGGAGATAACATTTACTTGTATAAAGAGTAGAAGCTTGGTGGAGAAATGAAGAAAAAAAATGGGGAGGGGTGGTTTTCGGCTAGAAGCCGAGAGTGAAAGGGGAGAGCCGAGAGGAGGGGAGAAAGAAGAAGGGAGGTGTGGAATGGTGGAGTTAAAAATGAAGTGGTATTCATATTTGTTTGGTTTTTATGCTTTTGATTTGACCCCAAGTGAGTGGATTTAAGAAATGACACAAGTATCCTTCTAGCTAAAATTAGGTAGATTTGCATGCAAGGATAAAGTGGTAACTTGGTTAGTAGATTGAAAGTGAGTGGGGTTGGAAATGTCTTCCTTGCCCCTAAGTTGAATTGGAAGAGTATTTGCATGCAAGGGTAGCCACGTAATTTGCTAATTATAACAAATAAAATTTATAAAGATTTATTTTTATAAAATAAAATACAAGTTCAAAAATTATAAAATTTATATCATAAAATAACTTGGATTTTTAGAGACTTTATAAAATCATTTTCAAAATTTGTGAACAAAATACCTTGTAAAAGAAAATTTTTCCAAAGCTTAGAATAGTCCTTATAAATCAAAAATAAAGAAATTAAATAAACTCTTGCTTTGAAAAATCATATACTACACAAAGCAAATTTATAATGCAGAAATTTTCACTCACACTAGCGTACAATCATTGAATATATTTTCATTCGACTTTAATATTATACCCAATCCACAAATAATATTACATAAAATGCCGGTCGTAACAATTACCGAGAGGCATACGCTATAACTTTGCCGTGCTGCATCAGTACACATCCTAATCCTTTAAGCGATGCGTCACTGTATATCACAAACTCTCCCTTTCCATCGGGAAGAGCGAGCACTGGTGCTGACCCCGGCCTCCGTTTCTGTTCTTGAAAACTCTCCTCACATTTCTCTGTCCATACAAACTTTTCTGCCTTCTGGGTAAGTCTAGTCAGTGGACCGGCTATCTTAGCAAAGTCATGCACGAATCTTCGGTAATATCCTGCTAAACCCATAAAACTCCTAACCTTTGTTGGGGTAGTTGGTCTTTCCCAATTGGATATCGCCTCTATCTTGGCAGCGTCAACTAAAACTACTTTGCTACTCACCAAATGTCCTAAAAACTGAACTTCTCTCAACTAAAATTCGCACTTCGAAAACTTGGCATACAATTTCTCATTCCTCAAGAAATCTAAGACTATCTTCAAATGTTCTGCATGTTCTTGCTCTGTCTTTGAGTAGATCAGAATATCATCTATAAAAACTATCACACATATATCCAGGTAATTTTTGAACACTCTGTTCATCAAATCCATAAAGGATGCGAATGCATTGGTTAACCCGAACGACATAACTAAGAACTCATAGTGTCCATACCTAGTGCGAAAAGCAGTCTTCGGTATATCTTCCGGTTTGATTTTCAACTGGTGATATCCTGTTCTTAAATCTATTTTAGAAAAATGTACAGCTCCTTTGAGTTGGTCGAATAGGTCATCAATTATGGGAAGAGGGTACCTATTCTTAATAGTCAGTTTATTCAGCTCTCGATAGTCTATACATAATCTCATGCTTCCGTCCTTTTTCTTTATAAATAGTACTGGCACTCCCCATGATGACACACTGGGCCTTATCATTCCATTATCTAATAGTTCTTGCAGTTCAGAAGCTAGTTCTTTCATCTCAACTGGGGCTAACCTATATGGGGCCTTGGATACTAGTGTCGTCCCTGACGCTAACTCTATAGCGAACTCTATTTCTCGGTCAGGTGGTAATCCTGGTAAGTTTTCTGGAAATACATCCTCGAATTCGTTTACTACGGGTATGTCCTGTATATTGGGGACTTCCTTCTTGGTATCTATCACATAAGCCAAATAGGCCTCGTTACCTTTCCTTAACAATCTCTTTGCTTGAAGCATGGTTAAAAATTTCTGGTTCTGTCGTTGACCTTTAAACACTACTTCTTTCTCATTCTACACGCTTATCTTTACTTTCTTCTGTTCACAATCTATTTGCGCTCCGTTACTGGATAACCAATCCATTTCTAAGATTATATCAAATTCTCCTAATGCGAATGGGATTAGGTCGATCTCGAAGATCTTCCCTTCTAATTTCAGCTTGCATTTAGGGTGTACTTGATCTACAGGGATTATTTCTCTGTTTGCTATTTCCACTCGCAATGTCTCACGTAAGGGTATGGCATTAAGTTTTAACCTTTTAGCAAAATCTTGAGATATAAAAGACTTGGTTGCTCCAGAATCAAATAAGACATTTGCATGTTTGGAGTTTAACAAAAGGGTACCTGCTATCACGTCAGTGTTTCGGACAGCATCCTGAACAGTCATGTTGAAGGTCCTAGCAGCTGGGGGTCGGTTGGATGCAGCTTTGCTTATCCCTGAGGCTGGGGGCTTCAACATTGGGCAATCCTTCTTCATGTGTCCTACCTTTCCACATTGGAAACACGTTACAATAGGCCGGGTGCAGCTGTTGGCAAGGTGTCCGACTTGGTCACACCGGTAACATCTCAGAGGGGCTCTTGTCTGGGTATACACTCCAAGGTGTCTCTTCTTACAGGTTTGACACTCTGGGATAGGGGCACGTGGTTGGCTATGAAATGTTGCCCTAGATTGTCCGCCGCCTTGGCCAACGCTCTCACTCGGGGCCTTTCTGAATCTGGGGCCTCGTGCAGGTTGGGACACCACTCCCCTGACGAACCTGCTTGGAAGGCTCCTGTTCCCGGTTCCTATCCCTTGACTTCCTATCTTCCTCTTCCTATTTTCCTTTTCTTTCACAATCTGCTCACTGCCAGCTTCAATAATCGAGGCTTTCTGTACTAAGGTGGCATAGTCTGTCAGCTCTAACACTGCTACTCGATTCCGTATCCACTGTTTTAGACCAAGCTGAAACCTTCGTGCTTTCTTTTCTTCGGTATTCACAAACTCAGGCACAAATCTAGACAACTCAGTAAATTTGGCCTCATATTCTGCCACCGTCATCTTATCTTGTTTCAACTCCAGAAACCTAATCTCCATTTGGGTTTTCATAAACCTAGGGAAGTACTTGTCTAAGAACAGTCGGGTAAATCTATCCCATGGAATCACAGCATCTGTTTCTAGATTTCGTTTGGACTCCCACTAGTAGTTAGCTTCTCCTTTCAGCATGTAAGAAGCGAAAATGGTCTTATGTCGTTCCTCAACACCTAGTATCTCGAAGGATTTCTCTATTTCTTTGAGCCAAGCCCGTGCTTCAACGGGGTCGGCAGATCCTAAAAACTCTGGGGGTTTGAGAGATTTGAAGGCTCTAAAGGCAGTAGCTGCATTCGGTTGGGCAGCATGGGGCTGTGGTGGAATAGGCCGTTGGTTCAGATTTGCTCTTAGCAGTTCCATAAATTCATTCATGGGGTTCCCTCCCTGATGGGTATCCTCAGCCTCTTCTTCTACATATTCTTCCTCATCATATTCATTATAGTCTAGGTCTTCTTCACTTTCCTCATTTACTACTGGGTCACCTCATTGTTGGTTAACAGATACTGCGGGTTGTGCCCTGGTTCCTCTTCTACGGGGTGGCATTGTTCTGATAAAGAAAAGTGGTCACATAATTATAACAGTTGGGTTATTTTATTCGTATGTAAGCATGTCCTTTATTATTTTACAGGTTTTATAAATTACAATAATATAGACATCATTTCTTAATAACTGCTTAGATATATATTAATAAGATTTCTCATTTATATCTTGGGGATGAAACAACTAGCCGAGTTCATACATGCCTGATTACAATCTATCACCTACTAGTTCTGAATACTGAAATGAAAATACATAAGCCGTGTACCCTGAAAGGCTAGGAACGCTATCTACTACTAGCAATCCTATCAAAATTGGTGACAAGTCACTCAGCCCTCTTCAAGGTCTACATCTAGTCATTAATCTTTCAATCACTATTACTGTGAGTGAGGTCACGCACCCTCCTCATCACTCCTGCAATCATCATCTCTGCATCAACTACCGGGATGTATCCTCCCACTGATGCCATCCTCATCTGAACCCTGGTACGGAGCTCGATCCCATCGATCTATGGCTGGGGAAGCAGCTCTGAAATCTCCTGGGTATCCTAGTCGGGTGGCTATCTCAGCTGTCAGTGCCTGGCGTAACTCTGAAATGTGAGCAGATGCCGCAGTAATCTCAGCGTTAAGCTGACCCACTATCCAGTCGTGTACGACTACATGCATGGTCGCCGGTGGTGGTAGAGGTGAATCTGGGTCGCTAGAGGATATGTCATGGAACTGGGCGCGTATCACCTCCTCCTCATCATCATCAGTATAAGACATAGGGCTCTGGATCCCTGGGGGTGGTGTAGGAGACCGAATAGCCTGGTGTGGGTACATCTCTACATCTCTCCATACTACGCCCTTAGCTACGGGGACAGGAAGCTCAGTCTCCTCCTCTAGGACATCCTCAGTAGGGTCATCGTCTGAATCATCAATGAGTGGGCTCTCTGGCTCGGGAATAGGGTCACACTCAGGAATCATGACATCATCAACAAGATCAACCTCCCTCCTAGGCTCCACTGGTACCTGACACAATAAGCAAGGTGTTACTAACTTAGAGTTGGAATTCTCTTGAGGGTAAAACAGTCAAGACTACCCGTGTAGCCCGACGACGAACTCGACTTGAGCTCTAATTGATTGTTTTATTATTCTCAGGTCTACGTATTTTATATCCTATCATTTCCAAGATTTGATAACCTAAGGCTCTGATACCATTTCTGTGGCGCCCCAAAACCCGGGGTCAGGAGTCTCGGAAGCCACGCCATCTAAACTCACACAACTCACACTACAATATATAAATACTCACGCTTCACGACCCCACACTTATCACACACACACACTTACAGGTTATCATCTTGGAAATGAACCATCATCACTAGAGTACTTTTTATTACAACCCAAATATAATTAGTCTTACCGGGGAGTGACCTTTAGGTAAGGTTAGTCCGCCGGCCAAATATACGTTTCTTGTTTCTTATCTTACATAAACCATACTTATAAATAAGTCGAACTATAAACAACTGAAAACTAATCCAGCTTATTCTGACTACCTGAGGTACAGCACCAAACAATCTACGGAATAGCTGGCCATTTCCTACCCATTTCCTGGCTGTGGTTCTCATAGCAGGCATCTTGATTCACTGTTGTGTTGTGTCAATTTAAGAAAACAAGTGTGAGCTATAATGCTCAGCATAATAATATACTGTATGAAAATGACTGTATAATAATATCATATATTATATATATGTTTTATTCGAAAATAGTTTTCCTTGGTGTCACACACCTTCTTACGAAAATAATTCTTTAAAGGGGTTTTTATAACCTGCGAATACCTTAATAGTAATCCCAGCACCTAGGCTTGGGTTACGGTATTGCATCTCAATTCCAATTGGAAGAATTTGGACATTCACTGGAGCCACCGCATACGATGATCAGTCGTACTACGGAAATAGTAACCTTTTCTACTAGTAGAAGGACGAAACCGTCATCTCTCGGGTATCACCCTGGCCGCATACGGGCTATGTGTCCTCATTTCGGGTATACACACACTTCGCAGGTCCATAGGTACATATTGTACCGTCTCCTACGGTACCAGTAGCCTATCCAATACATGAAGTACTTGGATTCTACCCCTCCCTTGTCCTTTAGGAAATCCTAACATGTCTTGAGAACTCGAACCACATCGAATTTCCTCCAAGCGTTTTGCTTGTTGATAGGCATAGCTTTATTGTATATATATATATATATATGTACTTCCGAAAGTTTCAGAGGAAGTACTAAGGATGTGAGTTGACCGTTGTCAACAGATAATCAACAAGGGGAAAAGTTTCTCCTTGAAACTATATTCAAAATATTAATAAGTTGGGATAATATTCACCGACAATCTGAAATTATTCGAATGATACTTCTAAATCAGAAAGTATGTTTTATATCAGGATCTATGATTTTTAAATCAATAATAATCCTTTAATAAATAATAATTAATTAAATAATAGTCTATAATTAATTAAATGATAATTGATATTAATCATACCTCGAATGAGTTTACTCTATAAAAGGTTTATTTAAAATAATATTCCTCAACTAGTTTGTATCTACATAATTAATAATCTATAATAATTAATCGGGTTTGAATAAATAAACGTTGAAGTATACTACTCCTATAATAGAGGAATACGTATATAATATTTATTATCCGAACAATAAAATATAGTTGAGGGAATATGATCATTGGAAAATCGTTTTAATAAAAGTTTGAGGTGTTTTAATGTTTCGTAAATGGACGATGAGTCCCTTTAAAATGTACTATTATTGACTTATACCCATCCTATAATATCTCCGGAATAATTTTCGGGTTTTATCTTTAAATCCCGACCGATCCTCGGTCTTATATAATACGTTACGCCTAAAGCGAAATAACATTTCACGATATATACTTATCCTACAACATTGCTATATTATGCAAAAATTCAACAACTACGTATCATGGCAAACATGGTATTTAAGCGATGATAGTAAAACAAATCTTTCACAACATAATAGTAAAAATGGAGTTGGGTTTGTAAACTTGTCTGGGTATCTCGAGGTGGAGGATGCTCTAGGTTCCGCTCGGAAATCTATAACCATAAACACATTTCATTTCGTTAGGTTCTGTCCTAATTTACGGTAACTCGCACTCATGCGCTACTCATTATACACCCTCTCAACTCATACTACCCTTAACATTTCTTTTAAGTCATATTCACTTTATGGTCACTTCATTTTCCTAAGTATCTTGAGTTCATTCTCATTATCGTTGTCGGCTCCGCTTAAGGATTATTACGGTTTCTACTCGCGCGGTCTCGGCTCCGATATTTTTATAAAGTTGAGAAATTATTATTTTCACTTGAAATTTTTATGACAGTTAGGAAACTCAATATTTTACTCTCTGTAAAAATTTCATGATTTATGAATACTTTTAAGTCTATCCTTTATATTTTCAAAGTTCATAATCCGTAGCAGTTTTTGTCGCGCAAATCACTTTTACTAAAACGACCATAACTTTTGATCCGTAAATCGGAATCAAGCGATTCAAGCACCTAAACGATCCTTATAACATTTTATATCATAAACAAAGGTTATTTTTCAAGAATATATAGTTTACAACTTCGGGACTTTCTGCAGAAACTTAAAGTTACGGTTTGTTGGTTTTAACGAAGTTACGTTTACAATCGGGGTTTCGTTTACGCTTTAACTATCAACACAACCACCAACAATCATCATATCATCATCAACACACAAACTCCTCTCAATAACATCATGTTATTGAGGTAACAACAACCAACCTTAAATCTACTTAACTTAATCATCAAGATTTCATCAATAACACTTAGTAAGCTAGGTTTACTAACACATACTAAATTGATCTTAGAATGAACCTTAAATAAAGTTGGGTCAAAGATTTAAACCTTTCTTGAAATCTTGAGATGTGTTCTTGAGGATGGTGGAGGGTTGGAAGTGCTTGGTATGATTTTTAGAACCTAAAACCACCATTGAAATCAAGAAACCAAAGAGAGGTTACTATTCACACTATTCACTAGTGAGTTTCTTGAATTTATTTCACCCATCAAACCTTGATAAAAAGAGATGAAAGATTTTTCTTACCTTATTTTAGTTGCTAGGAGGCTTGGGAATTAATTGGGTGATTTTACATGAGCTTGAACTTGGAGTTTTGAATTCCAATTCTCCCTTTTTTCTTCAAATTGTCGAATGGAACAAAATGGGGATGGGGGGGTATTTATACTACTTGGTTGCTTCTCTTGGATGCTTGGATAGGTTGCTTCTTGGAAGGTGACTTGATATCTTTGCAAATTGATTTTATTCTTCCTAGGATAGCAGTCTAGGTTTATTCTTTGTTGCCAAATCCATGGTCATATCTTTGTAGCTTGCTAGCTTACAAACTAAACTACAAGGTTAGCTTACACTATTTGCTAGCTAGCTTGGTCATCCTATGGTTAGCTCACTATTTGATAAAGTAACCATGGTTACTTCCTTACCATGGTTTAGTTAGTGTATTACGTTTATTTAATTATTTACGCGTTCGCTTGGTTACTTAAACGTTCTCTGTAATACTTACCCGTAAGTGGTTCGCAATGTAATTCCTTTCGTATTTATTCCTTATATTTTTATTTATCCTACTTGAATATAAATCCGTAGGATTTTAATCTCGTAATTATATTGTGATTCCCGTAATCCTCGATAAGTCGTAAATACGGTCATTTTTCAAAGTTCATTTTTTCGAAAACTAATAGCGTTTACATACACTCATTTGGTACGTATAGTCGTAATATCAATTCCGAAACTCATTTTCCCATGCACTACATAGTGTGGGCTCAAAAGTTTTTCCCCTTCTGTCAGGGTTACTATTCATTAAATGCTTTACAAGGTCTCAAAAATTCGAGTTATTACATGTGCTACTATACATTTTTGTGTATAGATGGCGAAATTGGATTTGAATGGCGATGATGAGAAGGTGAACATAGAAACTATATTCTGGAGTGCTATGGACATGTTATCAGATGATGAGATGATGTTAGAGAAACTCATTAAGGTGAGGAGGAGTAATCTTTATCTTGACATTGGTAGTAGAGCATTTATATCGATTCTTACTTTTTGTTTTACCTTTATTTTAACTTGCCCTTGTCTAATAAAAGGTGTATAATGGTGTTGCAAGAATAAGTTAATCTTCCTACCTAAAGTATAATGGTGTAAATTTTATTTACATGGTTTCTTATAATTAGGTATTGGGTGGCAGAGCCGCAAGATCCAGTAACATTTTTTGTGCTGAACTTTTATACAACTTTAATGTTGTGCATGAACTTTGATAAAACTTTAATTGTTTAATAATATGGCCAATTCTGTTGAGCAGAACATGTATATGTGAAAATGAATCCAGGCTTATATTGGAAGATAACTTTCTAGATGAATATTATTATTCTTTTATATACGTGCTTCCATTGGCCTGAACTTGTTATTATATTTTATCTCTCAGATTTTGCCAGCCAAGCGAATGGAAGACGTACTGAAGCATGCATTTGAAGGTGGATGCCCTTGGAGACAAAGCTCAAGGTTATGATAACACTCACTTGATTTGTCCAGCAAACCTCAAAGCTGCATATATATGTAATATTATTTTATCAGTGCAACTGCATTTTGTTTACAGTTTTTCCTTGATTGGTAGGGTTGCCACCTATTATACTTTCTATCAAAAGAGCTCTTTGGTGATTTTGAGGCATGCGCATAGATGTTTATTCCAGTAAGTGCAATTGCAAAGATGTTGCGCTTTTGTAACATTTTTGACCTTCCAGATGTTGCATACTTTCTCATATAGCTGAATGTGCAAAGCATGACCGTAATGTTGCACTTCGCGCAAGGTTCTTGTTAATTATCCCTAGTGTTAAGTGTTAACCCTTTTTATCTTTCCTTTAAAATCACTCAGTCCTGTTATATTTTTTCTCAGATGTTGTGACTATGCATTTCTGATTTTAGAATACTGGGCTGATGCACCTGAGATTCAACATGCTGTTGATCTTTGTGAAGATCTTATTAAATGTTGTGTTGGTGATGCAATGAGTGAGGTATAGTAATTTGGTGCTTTCATGTTTTTGATTTGCTGCAGGTTTACATATAGCATATGTTCATGCATGCTTTTATGTCATGTTCATGCACAAAAAAAAAGAGAATTTGGAAAACAATTGATGAATTCGGGGCTGTAATTAATATTTAGTTTATTTTTTGGGGATTTTAAAGATAAGTTTGTAGGTTTTTGCAGTAGGTTTTTGCAGAGAGAATTCTGTTTTGCTTATGTGATAATTAGCATAGTTTTGCTCATTTTGTTGTAACTTTGATTATTATGAGTGTTTAACATCTATATACCGCTTATGTGATAATTAGAATAGTTTTGCTTATGTGATAATTAACATAGTTTTGCTCATTTCGATGTTCTTGTTGCAGTCCTCAACTATTATAGGTAAACTACCTCAAAGAGATTTAGCCGAAAACCCAAGATAAGAACAAATAACCAGAGGAAAAGTCAGAAAGGCAGTGACAAGAGAGAAGGTTCGGGGACTCCAACATTAAATAAATATGCAACACATAACGTGAAACCAATTAAACTTAATGTTGATACAGATGAAGAGAAGACTGTTGAAATTAATGAAGCTACTAAAGTTGAGGAAGGACCTGGTACTTGTTGATCCTATATATTATGCTTACAGGACTTGCTGAACTAGAATTTAGTTTTTATAGAAATTTATTCATTTTTTGTAATAACACTTCATGGGTTTATATTTATTATTTAAATTGAGTTATTACTCTAAATATTCTTGCAATATTTTCATTTATATTTTAGAGTGAAATAGTTGTCTATTTATTATTATATTTATGAAAATTAAAATAAAACAAGTAACAAAAGAGCTATAGAATATAAATTTTAAAAAATTATTATGTGGGCCCCACTTGTGGGGCCCACTATTCAGGAAGAAATTCTAGTATCTTTTGCAACATAATAAGTATGTTACTATAGAGTCCAAAAGATGTTGCTATTGAGATCTATAGTAATAAAGAACGGTATATTGCAATAGAGTATGTGCTATGTTGCTATAGATATCTATACTAACTAGCTACGAGTCAACGTAGCTTTTATGTTGCCTTAGCCCTTTTTGGGCCTTTAGCAACATTTTTTTGGTTCTACAGCAACACAGTTGGGGGTTGCTTAAAGCAATCTATAGCGTAGTGGGAGTTGAATGAAATTCTGGTTTCTTTTCTGAAACTTTGAAAACTTTTACAAAAATATATAACTGTGTTTGAATATGCCTGAGTGCGGATAAACAATAATAGTATTCAACAACACAAAGTAAATAAACAGATGTTTAAAAACTATCCGGTGGATTGATATTTCCACCAGATATATATATATATATATATATATTGAGATGATAACTCTGTGATGCTAATAGCTCAAATCTGCTTACAGGTGTTTACAAACTTGAACTTGAGAGTATTCTACAGAGGATATAACTTGCTATGCTATCTTATTCTTGCTTATTGATTTGATAAATAAAATACTTGCTACATTTGGTTTAAATATTACCAAGTTACATGTGAAATAAGTCAAAACATAAAACCTAACAGCTAAGTCCAATCACATGTTTCTTCATTTCTCTATCCAATGCAATCCATTTAGATACTGCATCTTTGAACGTCTATGTTTTGCATGAAAATGGAAATGCTTCATTTTCTTCTAAAAACTAGATCCAGGCTGCCACATTCCTTTTGTATACAATCAACTTATGTGATTGTCAAGTCATTGTCAAATGCTATTTGAATTGGTTATCTGTTGAAGCTTCACCATCATCCGTTGACACTACAATTTGGTTATCCATTGATGTTGTAATAGTGTCATCCATTGATACTTGCGTATGGGCATCCGTTGAAGCTTTAGCAAATATCAGTTGATCAGCTTACCCGTTGAAGGTATCTTGAGTCATCCGTTGAAGCTTTAAGTTTATCCGTTGATGATGAATTCCTTAACAATTGATACTCTTACACTTATACAAAATTACAAGGCATCTTCTATTTACAATTGGCCAGCCTATTTTGCATATCTTACTAGTAGTCAACATGACTTAAAATTCACTACAACTTCCAAACCCCTAAGCTATTTATGGTTAAAATGTGCTACAAACTTATTTGACTCTAAGATACTCCATCAACGGATAGATAACTATGATTATCTGTTGATGGTTACAAACTCATTTAACTTATCTACTTAGAGTGTTTTGGTAAGTTATCATCAAGCCCACAACATATTCCTAAAAGACATTCCTGCCAATATTTACACATACAAATATTTATTTTACATATCTATTTTTTTTAAATAATATAAAAATATGTCCGATTTTACTCCGATTTATTATTCCAATAAATCCCCGATTTCTGATAAATCACAAATTAGTAGCTCAGTCGATTTAGTCCGATTTCCAATTTTTATAATCATGGTGATAGATTATAATGATTTAATGGATCTGAGGTTTAACAAAACTATTAATTATGTTATTTGATTTGCGATGTTACGTTTTAGTGAATGTTTGTGGTTTTGATTTGATGTTTCGTGATAGATTCGAATGATTTAATGGATCTGAGGTTTAACAAAATTAAGATTTGAATTACGTTATTTGCTTTGCGGCATTACGTTTTAGTGAATGTTTGTGAATTTGATTTGATATTTCGTGATATATTCGAATAATTTAATGGATCTGAGGATTACCAAAATTAAGATTTGAAATTATATTATTTAATTTGCGACATTATATTTTGGTGAATGTTTGTGAATTTGATTTGATGTTTTGTGATAGATTCGAATAATTTAAAGGATTTTCCGTTTACCAAAATTAAGATCTGAATTATGTCATTTAATTTATGGCGTTATGTTTTAGTGAATGTTTGTGAATTTGATTTGGTGTTTCGTGATAGATTCTAATTATTTTAATAATGTAGGGTTGACTGAACTTGAGATTTGAGTTTTGTTATTTGGTTTGTTCCATAATATTTTAGTAAATGTTTGTGAAATTTAAAGTGATGCTTGTTGATAGATTTGAATATTTTAATGAATATGAGGTTTGCCCAAATTAAGATATGAATTGTGTTATTTGGTTTTGTGCGGTAACATTATAGTGGTTGTTTATGAAAGTTTATTTGATGTTTAGCGATAGATTTGAATAATTTGCAGAGTTTAAGGATGACCTAAATTCAGATATTTATTCGTTTATGTACACTTGATATAATGCTTGAAATTAGATATCTGACACAACTGAAATTTAGTATTGGTCAGAAACTACCTCCTTGATGAATTTGGTAATACATGTAGGAGATTACAATGCCACATATGTGTTTATGTTAAAGCATACTCCAGATGGTATGATGAATCAGTATTGTTATATAATTTAACTCGATTTTAATAAGCTAATAATAAATAGCGCCGCTATGTTTCAAATATTATATTAGATAGTAAATTATGATTTGATGCAAAAATTTGAGAGATTTTAATGTGCAGGCTCATCTGAGTTATTTTAAATTATACTTTTACAAATTTGGCCTCTGTTTTATAAGTATAAAAAAGTGTGCATAAATTAATCGATGTGTATTCTTTTCTTATGATTTATGTATGAAACACAAACTAACGTATTGGGGGGGGGGGGGTAATAAAGGCTTTAAAATTAAAAAATGGCAAATAAGACCGTACAATGTCAAATGATGGCAATTTGGTCTTTTCTCTATCCTAATTATTAAAATTAACAATCTATTGCAAAATTTATTATTTTTATTTTTTTTAACAAAAAATTATAATTTTCAATATTTTTCGCACAAAAATATATCATCTATTCTTTTTATTTTATTCACAAGAACACGGATATTAATTAAAGTGGTAGTAAAATAGATTTTCTTGATGTGAATGCATTGATGTCATATTTATATGTATAATACGGTGGTAATAAATTCACATTATAGAAATGTTTCAGTCCCTAATTGTGTGTTATAGTCTACTTATTTATAAAGTTTTAAGCAGAGTTTAAGTGAATTTTTAACTTTAAGCTAAAAATATCTCTTTGTGTAATAATAAGTCACAAAATGACTTAAAATCGTAATATTTTTGATGATTTATTTGATAAAAGTTAACATCATCATCCCATGAATAATTTACCCAAATATTTTTTATGTTAAATAATTCATAAGTTATCCATAATATAAGATAACCCCAACAGATATTAACTTAATTTTCACTTTTTATTTACCACTTTGGCACTATAAGCAAAAAAATTGGTTTTATTTGATTTGTTTGCAGTTTATTCTCTCCGAGATTACTGATCTGCAGAATTTTTATGGTGTTGATTCGTTGATAAAAAAATTTTATGGTGATGCATTTGTGGTTGATTGTTCAAAACAACAGTTAGAGGATGACATCATGCACATATCACTTCAAAAAATCGTATGGTTGCCTATTCAAGAAGGAAGGATTCAACAATGATATATTTATGCATTTATTTAATTTCGATCATATGTGTAGATGTCATATGACTTTTAATTATTGAATTATTTTTCTTTTTCTAAAAAAAATAATTGTGAGTTTGCCCAAATGGCCACTTACTAAGTTGTAGCCAGGGATGAGCCAGGGGCCAGAACCAAACCGAATTGAAAGAATCGAGAATTGAAATAGTAATTTTTTAATAACCAAACCGGAATGAACCCGTTTTTAAGATCGAACTTAAATCCAAATTGTAGTATTTTACTTCATATTTATAAATTTTGAGTAATTATGATTATTTAATATGAGGAGCTTAATTAGAAAAATGATTATTTATTTCAAAAAAGCTTATCAGGGATATTATATTTTTCTTGAAAATTACTATAATCTACTATAATATATATATATATGTATATATATCCGGTTCTTACATTCTTGAATAATAAGAACTGGAACCGAACTGTAAACTGAAATTACAGAAAAATGAGAACCAAACCGTACCTCAATTATGTTAGAAAAGAACCGGAATCGAAATTTCAGTCCGATTTAGTTCCCAATTCTGACCTGTAAAATGCTCAGTCCTAGTCTTAGCAATAACTTTTATGCGTGAAAATTATTGATTGTTATATGTACATACTTTTTTCTAATTTATTTTAAAGCTTTTTATTAATTTCAATTCTAGATATAAATATTCAGATATTCTTTTTAATTAAAATAGAATTTGTGACAAAAAAAATTTGACCAAATAATATTTAAAAAAAACTAGAAAATATATAATTTTATGGAATTCATAAAATTTTATTAGTCTTTGAATATTATAAGATTTTAAAAGATAATATGATTTTTAAATGATAATCTTAAATCTTTCTTTCTGCTAAAGAATTTGATTGAAGATTCTTAAAAATCTAATTGAATATTATCAAATCTTAATGAATTATTTATAATCGAAATTGAATTTCTTTTAGCCATCAAAAATTATAATCTACATTGAATATAACAAGATTTCTTAAATCCAAGAATATCTTCAATTATCTAAATTGAATACAGATTTGTTGTATTGCTGGAGGCTGTTTCAACACATACATATGCATACTATTATAAATATAAATTATTTATAATCTACATTGAATATAACAAGATTTCTTAAATCCAAGAATATCTTCTATTATCTAAATTGATTACAGATTTGTTGTATTGCTTGAGGTTGTTTCAACACATACATATGCATACTATTATAAATACACACAAGCTATAGAGGTCATAAAAATATATACATATACAAATTCTAGTAAGAACTACAAAAGTTGTCACCAAACACCTCAAAACATCTTCACAAATTCAATGGCCGGAGGTTCGAGTTTTAGTATTGTATTGGACCAGAACAAATTGCAAAACGAAGTGAAGCAGCAGACAACAATTCAGGAAGGACTTATTATCGATGACCATATTGACACATATAAAAGAGGAAAAACTTGTCACCAGGTATTTTTGTACATAAACTTTCAATATTTTCCTCTCATTTTTTAATACTAAGTTTAAATTCTATTCGCGATTTTTTTTATTTGGTTAATAAGTATATGTAAGATTTACGTGTTGTTTGATGATAAATCTGAAAAGTTGTTGACCCTACCGTCTGTGTCTATTTTTATTTGTTAGTCCTTGATTTTTTTTATTTTATTATTTTAAGTGTCGTCACAAACCAAGGACCACTGCTGCTACCTGCAAAAATATGAGGAAGAACAAGCTGAAAAACCAAAGGAAGGACAAGCCCTGCACATTGCTTTTTTGTCATGAATGTCTCTTCAATAGGTTAGATATCGAGAAACTATTTGAAGTTATAAATATTGATTTCATAGTAATCTTCTTGTCAAGATTATGCATACGTTTTGCCTAATTCTCATCAATTACTTGTATTGAATAGATACGGGGAGAAGGTAGAAGAGGTTAAATTATCGGAGGAATGGATTTGTCCAAGGTGCCGAGGCGACTGCAATTGCAGTTGCTGCCGGTACGATTTCAATTTTAATGATTAACCATCATTAATATTTCATTTTGATTCTAATAATACCTTTATCTAACATAGGAAAAAAGGAGGTCACGAACCTACTGGTATACTTTGGTATAAAGCCAAGGCAGCCGGGTATTCCTCCGTTTCACAACTTCTGCATGTCAGCGGTCCTGAAAATTTTGGTATATCCAAAAATGTAAAAGATACGGGCGCTTCCAAAAAAAAATGGGGCACTTCAGGAAAGGTATGTTGGTGTATCCATAATAATGAAAAGTGTATATTTAAGTTTCCTTATATATGTTAATTGTTTATGCCATGTATATATCTTGATAGGAAATTATGGTGGCTCAAGGAATGGTTCTTGATGTTCAACCTCTTACTGCCATTCCACTTCAACAATCTATGATGGACGAGATCAATCATCCATCTGAAGAGTTCGTTGACGATATTTCTAAAGATCATTCTCATGTTAAATATCCAAATACTTCACCCTCTCATCCATCTGATTATTATGATATGACCGGCCTAGATGAAAACCATGCAACAGGTTTTAAAAGGATTTCCTCTCTCACCTTTCCCGATTCTCTTAAGAAGAGAAAGGCCATAGAGGTGGAAATAACAAGAGTTAGTCAACAACGTGATGAAGAGGCTGATAAAAAGAAAATTGATGATTTAGCAGCTCTCAGAAATGATGTGGTTAAACTTACCACCAAGATCACGGAGATTAACAAAGATGTTGCTCTAATGAGTCATGATGTTAAAAATATTTCCGAAAATGTCACGACTCAAGCAACTTTTTCTTCTGTGAATTATCAAGATCTTGTTAAAAAGGTGAATATTCTGCAACAATCTCAGGATGCTTATCGGGAAACTCAACTTTACATGTTGAATCTGCTAACAGAGATCTCAAATAGGCTTGGAAATTCTGTTGATGATGTTAAAAAAAAGGGAGAAGAGATTGGAGGAACTTCATACAGGACTGAAGTAGATCAGAAGAAAGATGATGATGATGGCCATAATGATAATGATTCAAATGGTCTTTATGGCTATAAATGATCTAAAAGATGTCAAAACAAATCACTTGACAAAATTTCGGAGTCTGGATATAGCCGGCTAAGGCATGAGGAAGAAAAGTCATAGAATCTAGAAAAAGGAAGAGATATTCTACTATACAAACTAGTTCCGATATGCTTGATATATTATATAGAAAAGATAAAAACATGATTCTATTATAATAGACATGTTCTCCTTAATTTATATGAAAAAGGGACTTACATACATAAAAAAAATTAAGAAAGCAAGTTATTGTAATAAAAAAAATCAATGTGAGAATAGAACAATCGAATAATTATATATATGTATATATACATACATATATTATTGGTATTAGCATCCTTCAAAAAGAGTTTATCAAAGAAAGAAAGAGAGCCATGTATCTAAATGAATTCAAAGATACAAGAGCAACCAAAAGTTGAAATAAAAGTATCCAAAGTTGCATCTACAAAACTAGAGGAAAAAAGCATTCTTGTCATCTAATAGCTAATAGAAATAAATTCAAGTGTATTGAAACCAAAATCAAAGCCTAGAAAAATCGAATAGTAAGAAAAGATGAACCATTCATGTAACCTAATAATCAACCAAAACAAATACAAAATCCAAATAAATTGACAACCAACAAACCTGCAAGCAGAATCCAAGTGCAGCTAACAAAAATAAAAGGAAAACTCAAAGCAAAACCAAATTCAAACACAATAATTGTATCCAGATCAATTATCAAACCAATATAAAATCTAGAGTGTAGAGGAAAAATAAACCAAGACCATAATATATAATCTTAGACTAGTAGAGGAAAAATGAAGCAAATTAAAATAATCTTCGAAAAGGACCATTGTGCTTAAGGCTAATCTCATTTTATAATGCGGCGTGATTTTTTTTCTTAAAAAGCCCACTTTATACCCAGGTCCAGGTATAATCCCATCATAACACACATAAAAAATAATCCCACATGGGAACTAATATGCCTAGGCGATACTTCCATTATAATGGATGATAAAAAAAAGACAAGACCATGAAGGGGCTGATATACCTAAGACTACTCCTATCATAGAGTACGAGAGAAAGGAAATAATTACGCGTAGAACTGCTATCTTAATAATAGCAGAAGAAAGTCAAGAGAGAGGAAAGAGTTAAATGTAAAATTTTAAAAAAGAATTGGAACTAAAATTGAAACAAAAAAGTGAAAAATTAATCTAGAATCAAAACCGCTAGAAAATTCTTCTAAACAAGCTTCGGAAAAAATCCAACAATAACAATTAGAAACCAATATTAAAATTACTCATGAAAAAGACATTACCAACTCGAAACTCGAAGAGGAAGACGAGAAAAAATATATTGAAAAACACATGTTCAAACCCAACATGTGGCTAACATCACGTCCAACTCTTCTTCAACCTATCTCGAATTGTATCAACCTCATTCGAGTGATACCATAATATTTTATACATTATGGTAAATAGGGTAATTAAAATAAATAAGGTAATATAAATATTTTAAAATTAAATATTTATTTCAGTGAAATATCAAACAATCCCCCTCAAAAAAATTAAATTTCAAAGTAACTAAAATAATATATTATATACAAAATGAAGCTTATTTTATTATATATTTAGTACGGATGGCTTCAGGCTTGGAACCCGCACCTAGTGACATTTATCGCAGTTTGAATAAACTAAGTAGATTACATCTCGTACTTGAATCTTTTAACCAAATATTGATAAAAGCACACATAATATGGAAAATCAATTATAAGGACTTGCACTTTAATGGCCATGCGCAATAATCAATACATGAGAATTCTAGAGATTAGCTCGTACCTCATAATTATAGCTACACAACTCCTCTTATGTAGGAAAGTCCTCAAAGGTTTTAGTAACTGAAAAATTCCTCGCAAATTCCGCCTTAAGGCTTAGTAAATACTCAACCTTATCGTTCACTACATGAGCACTTCATCGTCATAGGAATGGGGAAGAAGAATGTCTCTAGGTACATCTTCTAAGGACTTTAACTCCATAAATTAAAGGATCTCACTCAATCATCCATCCAACTTCTTTTTACCCGTGGAACTTATAAAACAAGTAGGGTTGCCACTAACGATGATGCAATATTATGGGTTTAGCCTCATTCCCCTTGATGAATCTAGGATCTTTTTTAAATGGAACCTTTGCCAAAGGATCAGTTAAATTTACTTCTAAACCTCATAAAATTAAGAAGAACATAATCTCCCATCAAGCATTTGACCGACTTATAAGGTATCTACATATTCTTTTTGAATTTGTATTAACTGTTTCCTGTTCCAATAAGTCAAGCACATCTCGAGAATCACAATGAACATGAACAGGTGGAATAAATAAAATGATAGGTCGAGTAACAAATTACGAAGTCATTCAGCTTCTAAATATGTAGTATCAAGAGCAATTAATTCAGCATCAACTGTACTTCTAGTAGTTATTGTTTGTTTAACAGAACCCCAAGATATAGCACCACCACCTAACAAGAATATAAAACCTGAAGTAGATTTAACTTGATATGAGTATGTTACCCAATTTACATCAGAATAACCTTCTAACAAGTGAGGATAACCATTATATATAAGTGAATAATCTATAGTGCCTTTTAAATACTTAAGCACTCTCCAAAGTTGTCTAATATTCTTGATTTGGATTACTCGTATATATCTGCTAAGTCTTTCTACAACATAAGATATATGGCCTCGTCCTATTTGAGATGTAGATAAGGGAACCTATTATTTAAGAGTATTTATGTTGTGAAATTGGGTTACCTTTATTTTTATTAAGAGTTATGCTAGGGTCATAAGGTGTAGACACAGGTTTGCAATCCATATGATTATATTTTTTAAGAATGTTCTCAATTTGAATGACTTAAAGAAATGTGAATTCTCTTTTCACTTCTAAATATTTTCATTCCCAAAATTACATTTGATTTTCCCAAATATTTCATATCAAAATTTTTAGAAAAAATGTTTTTTAACATCAACAATGTAGGCATGAATATATTAAAAATAAAAAAATCATCTACATAAATACAAATAATGACATAATCATCACCAATTACTTTATAATATAAAAATCAATCAAACTCATTCGAAACAAATCCATATTAAGTTATCACACAATGAAATTTTTTTAAATAAACCATTAAAGGCTTGTCTTAAACCATATATATTTTATGAACCTACAAACTTTATTCTCTTGTCCTTTAACTATAAAACCTTCGGTTTCATCCATATAAATTTTCTCTTCTAAGTCATCATTTAAGAAACTGATGAGTACGCATCGTAATAATCAATTTCTTTCTTTTATGTATATCCTTAAGCAACTAATCTAGCTTTTCAGTTATCTACATATCCATCAGGTCTTGATTTTTTCTTAAATATCCATATACACCATACCGTTTTTAAATGTTGAGAATTGGCTAATTCGAAGATCAGGATCTATGTCACAATCGGGATATGATCAACTGTTGTAATATGATTATCCGTTGAAAGCTTCGATAACATCCGTTGATTTACATAAATGATTATCCGTTGAAGCTAAAGCATTTATCTGTTGATCAAAGCTATTTTTTGAAGAATGACTTGGATGATAAGTCATGAATGTGAGATAAATCAGAAAGTGCTGATTTATAGGATCGTAGTTGATTTAGATATGTAAAGTATTAAAGTTATATTGTAACATATCTTGTAATTGACAGAGGACTGATTTTTTGTAACGTCTGAGAAATTACGCTTGTATTATATAGTATCAATGATAAATTATGTGTTTTGTTATATATATTTGAGATGTCATGTCTAATATGATTCATGTTTAATTTTCAGATCTTAAAAAACATGACATATCAGGACTTACTGGAAGTCAGAACTTAATATCAGAACTTAAGGTCATATCAGAACTTAAGTGCGGGAGGACTTTCGTATAAGAAAGGAAGCTGATTTACCGTAGAAGATCGAGACTAAAACAAAAGAAGATATGCATGGAAAGAGTTAGAAGATTGGAAGACTTGTAGAAGATATCTGATTGATATATTTTAGGAGACAGAATTATATTCCATATCAAATAGAAGTTATCTTGTAACTATGTACTATATAAACACAGACTTATAGTTTACACTATATGTGTTATCATTATCGAGAAGATTATACATTGTAACCTAGCAGCTCTTAGTGATATTTGTTCATCACTGAGAGAGAACAGTTCCATTGTAACAGAGTTTATTATATTGAATATATCTGTTTACTGTTACTTGTGCTCAAAATTGATTTGATTGTAGTAATACTGTATTAAACCCCCTTCTATAGTGTTGTGTGACCTAACAATTGGTATCAGAGCTTTTCTGTTAACACACATACAGTAAAGATCCAAACAATCATGTCTGAAGAAGCATAAACTCCAACCAAGCCCACCAAAACTGAAGAAACTCAAAAGACTCAAATCCACAGTCGATATGAGACTATTAGGGTTCCCATACTGAGACCTTCTGAGTATCCCATATGGAAAGTGAAGATGACTATGTTTCTGGAAGCTACAGATCCATAATACCTTGACAGAATTAATGAAGGACCGCATAAGCCTACCAAGCTCTCTGTTGTAGTTGCTGATCAACCAGCAATGACCATACCAAAGGAGAAAGGTGAGTACACAGCTGAAGACATCTCATCTATTGCCAAGGATGCAAAGGTAAGGCATTTGCTGCATAGTGCCATTGATAATGTCATGTCAAACAGGGTAATACATTGCAAGAATGCAAAGGAGATATGGGAAGCTCTGGAGACAAGATGACAGGGAACTGATGCAATCAAGAAGAACAGGAGGACTATACTCACTCAAGAGTATGAGCACTTTGACTCAAAAGCTGATGAGTCTTTAACTGACTTATATGACAGGTTTGTCAAACTCTTGAATGATCTGTCACTGGTGGACAAGGAATATGATCTTGAAGATTCAAATCTAAAATTCCTTTTAGCTCTTCCTGAAAATTGGGATTTGAAGTCTACTACCATAAGAGACAACTATGACCTTACTGAAACTACTCTTGATGAAATTTATGGTATGCTCAAGACTTATGAACTTGAGATGGATCAAAGGAGCAAGAGGCATGGAAGAAAGTCAAAGACAGTTGCTCTTAAGGATGAGTAGGAATCTCCTAAAGTTGTTGCCTCAAAGAGGGGCAAAGGAAAGGCTCTCATCATAAAGTCTGATTCAGAGTCATCATATTCTGATAATGATGATTCAGAAACTGAAAGCTTATCTGAAATGGATGTTGATGAAGAGATGATGAAATTGTGTGCTCTTATGGTGAAGGGTATCACAAAGATAGCCTACAGGAAATTCAGAAAGGGAAAGAAGTTTTCCAGGAAAGGTGTAACTTCTAATAAGAATGGGTTCAGAAATTCTGAAGGCAAGGGAGGAAAGTCTGACAGAGGAGACAACTCAAATGTCAAATGCTACAATTATGGTGAAAGAGGCCCCATATCTCCTGACTGCAAGAAAGGAAAAAGTGACAAAGGCAAGGCACTTATCACAAAGAAGAAAAGCTGGACAGACACTTCAGATTCTGAAGATGAGGTAAACTATGCCTTGATGGCAAATGCTGATAGCAGCCCTGAAACTGCTGAATTGAAGGTACCTCAAACAACTTATGCTTTTCATACTGATGATATTACTGAGTTGAGATTATATCTTAAAACCATGTTTATTAGTTATATAGATCAGACTTTAACATGTGAAAGATTAACATCTGAAAATTATGCTTATAAAAAGAGAAATGATTATTTAGAAAAGGAGTTAGTTGTTCTTCATCAAACTAAGAAAGAAAAAGATGATGCTTTATATGTTAGAGATGAAGTGTTAAAATTGAATGAATCTCTAAAAGCTGACTTAGAAAAAGAAAGAGAGATTATTAGAACTTGGACTAACTCTGGCAGATCAACTCAAATTTCTTAAGTAGTGGAAACTGAAAAGAGGGCTTAGGTTATGGAAATGATAAAAGTGAAAAAGGAACTGAACAAATTGAGCCAATTGTTGTTAAACAGACTGCTAAGCCTAAGATAAATCCTGTTAAGTTTGTAGCTAAAACTGTAAAGTCTGATTCTGAAAAGATGAAAGAGTCTGTGACAGAAGTTAAGGAGAAGTCAACTTCTGACAAATTAGAACAGGATAAATCAGTTGAAGTCAACATAGGCTTAATGACAAAGAAGCAGCTTAAGCATAAGCTGAAAGAGATTAGGAATGTCAACAGGGTAAAGGAAGCTAGGAAAAATATGAATGGAAAGGAAGGTGTGAACAAAAGCAATAATTATATGCCTGCTCCTAATGCTCCTAGAAAGAAATGTTATAACTGTGGAAACTCTAACCATCTTGCTTCTTTTTGCAGGAAGAATAAAGATATAAACTCTTTAGCTCCTAGATCAGGAGTTAAAAGTCAGTTTGTTAAGGTTAAGACACAAAATCCTTGTTTTCATTATGGTAGTTTATGGCATTCCATTTCTACTTGTAAGGAATATCATAGTTTGTACTATGATTACTATCAAATAAAACCTTATTTAAAGAAAGTTACTTTAATTCCTTCTAGTGTAAAGTCTGATGCAAAGTCTGATATAAATTCTGATAAACAGCATGTTAGCATAAACTCTGAAACTAAATCCGCTGCAAATGCTAACAAACTTAAAAAGGCCAAAGGATCCAAGCAAGTCTGGTTCCTTAAAACTAACAATTAGTGGTCTTTGTGATTGCAGGGCAACATGAAAAATATCCTAGTGCTGGACAGTGGATGTTCAGGATATATGACCGGAAATAAAGCCCTGCTATCAGACTTTATGGAGAAAGCTGGCCCAGGAGTTTCTTATGGAGATGGAAACATGGGAAAAACTCTGGGATATGGCAATATCAATCTTGGAAATGTCACCATTGAAACAGTAGCTCTTGTCTCAGGACTTAAACACAATCTGCTAAGTGTGAGTCAAATCTGTGACATAATTTATCATGTGAATTTCTTTGAAGAACACTATGAACTTGTAAGCAATTTTACAGGCAAAGTGGTTCTGAAAGGTTACATGCATGGTAACATTTATGAAGCTAGTCTTTCAACAAGTTCTAATGGTTCTGCAATCTGTTTGTTGAGTAGAGCATCAATTGAAGAAAGCTGGAATTGGCACAAAAGACTCTCTCATTTAAATTTTAACAACATAAATGAGCTTGTAAAGAAAGATCTTGTGAGAGGACTGCCAAAATCAATATTTGCTCCTGATTGCCTTTGTGATTCATGTCAAAAGGCAAAACAAAGAAAATCTTCTTTCAAGAGCAAAACTGAATCTTCAATTCTTGAGCCTTATCACCTACTGAATGTAGATCTATTTGGTCCAGTCAATGTCATGTATATTGCAAAGAAGAAATATGTTATGGTTATAGTGGATGAGTTCACAAGGTACACTTGGGTGTATTTCTTGCACAAGAAGAATGAAACTGCATCTACTCTAGCTGATCATGTCAGACAGCTGGATAAGTTGGTCAAAGATTCTGTTAAAATTATAAGAAGTGATAATGGCACTGAGTTCAAGAATTCAATCATGGAAGAGTTCTGCAAAGAGCATGGAATCAAACAGGAATTTTCTGCACCTGGAACTCCACAGCAAAATGGAGTTGTAGAAAGAAAGAACAGGACTCTCATTGAAGCTACATGAACTATGCTTGATGAAGCAAAGCTACCAACCTATTTTTGGGCTGAACCTGTGCAGACTGCTTATTTTACACAGAATGCTACAATCATAAACAAGCATGAAAAAACACCATATGGGATGGTGAAGAAAAAGAAGACAAATCTGAAATACTTTCTTGTATTTGGATGTAAGTGTTTTGTTCTTAAGACTCATCCTGAACAACTGTCAAAATCTGATCTAAAAGCTGATGAAAGAATTTTTGTTGGATACCCACTTTCCACAAAAGCCTTCAGAGTCTACAATTTAAGAACAAGGGTTGTCATGGAATCTATCAATGTATCTTTTGATGATAAGAAGATTACTGGACTTGAAGATTTCAATGATCATGATCAGCTGAGATTTGAAAATGAAGATTTAAACTCTGATTCTGTAAATTCTGATGACTTAAACTCTGATCATGTAAGTTCTGACTGGTTGAGTTCTGATGTCATTAAAACTGTGGTAACAACTCCAAAGGAAAATACACATGTCCAGGGGGAGCAAGCTGAAGATCCTACCACAACTCAAGACTCTCAAGAAGCATCAGAACCTGTCACTGGCTCTTCAAGTTCTGATTCATCAAGTTCTGATGAGCCAAATTCTGATAATTCTGGAAACTCTGATTCTTCAAATCCTGAAGGATCTAACTCAAATTCTGAAGTCTCAGAGAGCATAACTACAGGGGGAGCATTAGAAAATGCTGATGGAGATAGCATGGATCATGGGGGAGGATCCAGTTCTAGAAATCAATTTCCATCTGCAAGGAAGTGGACCAAATCACATACACCTGACTTTATAATTGAAGATCCTGAAGCAAGTGTCAGAACTAGAACTGCAACATCAAATGAATATCTCTATCATTCTTTTCTATCTCATACTGAACCAAAGAAAGTGGAAGAATCTCTTCAAGATGCTGATTGGGTGCAAGCAATGCAGGAAGAGTTGAATGAATTTGAAAGAAATAAAGTCTGGACCCTAGTGCCAAGACCAAAGAACAGATCAGTTGTTGGCACAAAATGGGAGTTCAGAAACAAAACTGACAGCGATGGCATAATTACAAGGAACAAAGCAAGGTTGGTTGCTAAAGGCTACTCTCAATAGGAGGGTATTAATTATGATGAAACATTTGCACCAGTTGCTACATTAGAAGCCATAAGAATCTTTTTGGCTTATGCTGCTCACAAAAAGTTTAAAGTCTTTCAAATGGATGTGAAAAGTGCTTTTCTCAATGAAAAATTGGAAGAAGAGGTATATGTTGAACAACCTCCATGATTTGAAGATCCAAAATTTCTAAATCATGTCTGCAGATTAGACAAAGCACTTTATGGCCTTAAGCAAGCTTCAAGAGCATGGTATGAGACTTTAGCTCAGTTTCTTCTGGAAAGTGGATTTAACAGAGGAACTATTGACAAAACACTGTTCTACCTCAACCATGGAAAGGACTTACTTTTGGTACAGATATATGTTGATGATATCATATTTGGTTCTACAAATGCCAAGCTCTGTGAAAGATTTGCAAAACTAATACAGTCAAGATATCAAATGAGTATGATCGGAGAACTTAGTTATTTTCTGGGACTTCAAGTCAAGCAAAATGAAGAGGGTATTTTATCTGTCAATCCAAGTACACCAGAAATTTGGAATGCAAGACTGTTCAACTGCATCCACTCCCATGGCCACTGTAACCAAGTTAGATAAAGATACTAGTTCATCGGTAGATATTACTGACTACAGAGGTATGATTGGCTCTTTACTCTATTTAACTGCAAGTAGACCTGATATCATGTATGCTACCTATCTTTGTGCAAGATTTCAGGCTGATCCAAGAGAACCTCATTTAATAGCTGTGAAAAGAATTTTCAAATACCTCAAGGGTAGAGCTGATCTAGGATTGTGGTATCTTAGAGAATCAGATTTTAAGCTAATAGGTTACTCATATGCAGATTTTACAGGATGCAAAATAGACAGGAAAAACACTAGTGGAAGCTGCCAATTTCTTGGAGGCAGGTTAGTTTCTTGGTTTAGCAAGAAACAGAAATCAATTTCCACATCAACTGCAGAAGCAAAATATATTGCTGTAGGAAGCTGTTGTGCACAGATTCTTTGGATGAAGAAACAGTTACTGGATTATGGGTTAGAATTTTCTAAAATACCTATTTACTGTGATAATCAAAGTGTTATTGCTATAACAGGTAATCCAGTTCAACACTCAATGACAAAGCACATCAGCATTAGGTACCATTTCATAAGGGAACATGTGATGGAAGGTACAGTGGAATTGCATTTTGTTCCAAAAGATCAACAACTAGAAGATATCTTCACAAAACCACTATGTGAAGCTTCTTTTACAAGACTGGTAAATGAACTTGGAATGGTTTCAGGTTCTTTCTCTAAATCTGCTTAGTTTTTGTTGTCATGCATCAGACTTTATGATCAGTGTTTACAGATTGTCTTATCTTCATGTAATTTGTGCTTAAATTGTAATACATTAAATGCTGATTGTTATCTGATATGGATCTATATACTCTGATAGTGATTTGAATGTTCTATGACTATTCAATCCAATGAGGATTACTGTGCTAGATGCTGACCTAGTAGTCTTTAACATACTAGAAATCTCATGCTTGAATTAGTTATTTATGTGGAAATTCATTAACACAAGCAAATTCTGATTTTGAGCTTAGTCAAATTTACGTTGTGTATCTTATTAATAAGTCACAAACTAGATTCTTGCTTCTTATCTGTCAAATTCTGATGTCAGTAAATCTTAAGGATGAACTAAATGCTGATAAGCCTCACATATCAAAAGAAAAGAAAAGAAAATTAAAGTCAGGTACTCCTTTGAGATCTAGAGTAAATATATGGAAGGGAAGACCCAAGTGCATTGCTGGTATTAAGTAATATGCATTAGAAAAGCAAATAATTTTTTCTTGGTGACTTTTCACATTCTCTGATTACTGGAGAAATACTCTGATAATAGCATAAATTCTGATAAGCAGTTGTGACTCATTTACACTGAGGAGCCACTGTGAAAAAGAATTCTAAAAGATGCATAAAATGAGCACAAGCAGTTGAGGTGGACTCATGCACAAATTTATCCTATAGTAGAATTCATTATTAATGACAGATTTAAGCACTTTTCTCAGTTATGCCTTATTTCTAAGATGTACTGAAGTTTATCAGACTTTAATCCTTATCTGATATTTTGCTAATGCACACACTCTCACTCCATATGAATGATGAAAATTATTGTGGTGATTAAGTTATTTTTGACAAACAGTTAAGTGTCATTTGCATAAATTCTGAGGACAAGTTCTGATGGAAGTTCTGATGATTAAACTCTGAAAAAACAAGTCAGTATTTGTATGAAGAATCACAAAAACAAACATTCACTTTTTAAGTACAGAAGCCATGTTCTGATGACTGTTAAAATCTGATAATAGTCAAAATCTGATATTAACTCCTAATGGAAACTCTGATGCTTACGTGGCATTATTCTTTACTTGACTTATTTGTGGTAAATACTGAAACGGACATATTTAATCAGAATATATTTAGGTGAGATAAAAATAGTCATAATCATTTGGGTTAGTGGTAAACGTATTTGTTTTGAAAAGCTGCATGTGCACATTAATTATTGCTTATTTCTCATGCCCACTAACTCTGCTTTAACTACTTACTGGCTGACAGGTGTACAAGTTTCAGTTTTACTTCTAAAACGGACTGTTGAGTGGAGAGAGTATATATATAGGACTTAAAAGATTTTCTAATCTTTTACCTACTTTTCTATTCTTAATCTCTTATATTCTCTCTCTCTCTCTAATATTCTCTAAAGCTTTTTCATACAGGACTTTTATCAAACACCTTGTGCACAATATATTTTCTCACTTATTTCTTACAGAAATGGCACCAAATGACATTATTTTCAATGGAGCGTAGTTTGTCCCCAACAATTACTTGGCTATTCTTAGCAAGAGTGAAGCCCCATCAGATCTTCATTTCGTTCAGGACTTTCTCGCTAACTCTGAGATAGGTTATGCACTGACCCCACTAGACACATTCTCAGGAACTCAAGTGCTGGAGTTCTGGAGGTCAGGCGTGTATGATGATGGTGGTGCCAATGGGTCCCCAAGTATTGTATTTACAACAGGGGAGGATGCCCATGTGGTGACCTTGGCCACAGTGCGACAAGCACTTCATCTGTCAGAGAACTGCACATATTCAACAGTTGAAGAGCCAGTTCTTCAACAGCTAATGGCCAATCTGGGCTATGAAAAGACTCTGGCGAAGCTGGGACAGTTGAAGAGACCTCACATACGGAGGGAATGGAGTTTCTTCTTCGACTGCATCACCAGGGCTTTTACAAACAAGTGTTCAAATTTTGATGCAATCCCAATACTCAGTCAATAAATTGGGTATGCTCTCATAAATCAAACTCATTTTGATTATGCAAATGCTATTTTAGGCTTTATTGGGGATAAGATGACAGAAGATAGAAACATTGTATATTTTGCTAGATTCTGTCAGCTTATTTATAGTTCTTGTTGTTCTAATGCACCCCAATTAGCTAGTGATTTAATTGAACCATTTAAACTAGCTAAGAGAGCTTTTACTGACTTATTATCTGCTGATAATAAGAAAACTGTTTTGAGACCCCTCCAAATCCCACAATCTGTCAAACAGTTTTTGGTACACTCTGACCCATCCACATAAACTACTCTATATCCTGATGTTCAACCATCCCAACCTCCATCAGAACCTCCAACCACTACACAACCAACCACTTCTCAACCACAACCACAACCTACCATCAGGACATATTTCAAACCAACACAATCATCTCAACCTCAACCATCAGCACATACCATCAGACCTTCACCTTCCAGGCCAAAGAGGACAAAGTCTGTTCCTCAGCCTCTATAAAAGAGAAGGAAAATGATTCTCAAGGATGAATTTGATAGTGAAGAGGAAGCACAGGTTCATGCATCAGAACCTGTGACAGTTGAAGCTGAGAATGTCACTTCTCAGAAAGAAAATGTGGCTCAAGATTCTGATTCCTTGAAAAGAAAGAGAACTGTAAGTTCTGATGTTGCTAAAGCAACTCCTTCATTGGCAAGGAGATTGAAGAAAACGAGGGCAAAGAGGTATAATGCTAAGTCTCCATCAGAAGATACTGAAGAAGCTGAGGAAGGAGATCAGGAATCTCTGATCTCAAAAGAGCCGATTATCATTGAATCTCTGCCACCTCCAGCTAAAGACCAAGACACTGTTCCTGATACAGTGGTTACACCTCCAGTCTCTCCTCTTCATGAAGATGTTATAGTTGAAGATTCAGTCTTAAGTCCTAAAATTGACATCAACAGGCTGATCCTACTATTCTGTATTTGGAAGCTCCAACAGCAGCTCCGACATGTCCAGCTCATTCTCCAATTTTAAATGCTGATGTTGAGATACCATCTACACCAATTCTGGATCAAGAACATGAAGATAAGAATTTAGATGAAGATAAAGCATAAAATCCTATAGCCTCAAATATTGTTGTGTTATCAGAGGATAATGAGTCTTCATCAAGCTCTAGAGACAGTGTCTCAGTACATACTCCAGCTCCTGTACTTGAAAAGGAAGCATTGGTCAAGAAATTTGTTGAATAGGATGCTCCTGTACCTTGGGATGAAACTCATAGAGGAGTAGAGTGGACCAAGAAGTGGAATGAAACTGATTTAATTCCAAGCTCTAAAGTTCTGACAGAGCACATTGCTAAAGCTGATGAGCTTGTGATAAATTCTGATGTCAAGACATAGCTCAAGATCACTGCTCTGTCTACCAAAAATCTTCAAGGTCTATACTATGCTACCCAAGAAAAGGTTGACAAACTTCTAGAAAAAGCTGAAAAGCTAGATATAGAGACCAAGCTTGACAAAAAGAGGTTTATCAGACCTATTTCTGAAAAAGTCGAAGCCATTGAGAAAACTCAAGAGAAGCAACAGGCCCAAATCTCTGAGGTCCTAGCTAATAAAGCTTCTCAACGGACTCAATTGGATGAAATTCAAACTTCAGTTGAACTTCTTCTCTCACTCCTACTATCAGATGATGCCAAAAAGGGGGAGAAGATAGTTAAGTCCAAATGCTCAAATGATCAATTACTGAAGAAAGATGATGAAACTGATGACCATGGAAACCCTAGCAAGGGTAGAGGTCAAGTTCAAGGAAAAGAGCAGAGCAGCAAGGTTTCTTCAAGGAAACTAATTACTGAAGCAAGCAAATCTTCTACTCAAAAGAAGACAAGTTTTGAAGCTGTTCAAACTCAAAATCTGATAGCTAGTACTGAAAATCGAAATCTGATATCAAGTTCTGATGAGCAAAGTCTGACAAAGCCTTATGTTCTGATACAAGGTGGATGTCAAGATTCTCAAAGGTTTATGAAAACTCTGAAGCTCAAGGGGAAGCAGACTACAGTCTACTACAAGGATCCCAAGATGCAGACACTTGATGAGGAAATTGCTAGAAGATTATTTCTGAAGCATAATCCAGGAATGGATTTTAGAAAATCTCAATGAGGAAGAAGCTAGATTTAAAGCTGAAAAGAGTAATCTAAAGCCAAAAGCTTCTGTTGCAAAGAAACCTCCAAGGCCTAAGGAAAAAGGCATTGTGATCAAGGAGAAGTCACATACTGAGGCATCAAAGCCCAAAACAAGATCACAATCTGAGATTGATCCCAAAGACAAAGGGAAAGGAAAAGTTGATGAACCAACCAAGCCACTGGAGATGAAAATTCCTCAAAATTCTGATAAAGCCAGTGTGCAAAATGGTTCAAATTACTGATGATATTCTTGTTGAAGATGAAGATGTTCAAACTCTAAAAAGAAAGAAGATTTCTGAAGAATCAAAGACAACCTCTGACAAGGTTCAAGTTGTTCAGAGTGAAGAACAGCAAGCTATAACAGAAACAGCAAGTTCTGATAAAGTCATCAAGTCAACCTATGACAGTGCTCAAGTTGATTTAGATAAGATGGAAGTAGCTTATAAAAAGAAACTTCTGTGGAAAAATGTCAAACCATCAGATCCAAAGAAAAGCCAATTATTGTCTACTTTCATGACTATTGGGTTAAATGCTAGAGAACCAAGAGACAGGGCTGGACTAGTTTCTGATGAAGCAAAGATTAAGACAGGAGTTGAAGTTGCTACTATAGATCCATTTTTATTGACTGACAGACCGCTTGAAGATGTTACACAGAAACATCTTGATAAGGTTATCTCTGTTCAAGTGGTACTGGATGCTCATGAAAAGCACAATGTTAAGGAAAATCTGATTCTATTTCTTGAAGATGGAAGGACATATCAGATGTCAGAATTAGATGTGCTGAATAAATCAATGAAAGAACTTCAATTCTTTTATTACCTTTTAGAGGTAAAGTCTAATATTACCAGGAGATGGTCAAACTTCATATTGAAGACCATCAGAGATAAAGCTAGAATTTCTGGTTCAAGAGTTACAGAATTCATTCCTAATATTGTTAAAAATGATGGAAGTGAAATTCCAATTAAGAAGGATTCTGCTAAGCTTGGAGTGTTACTGAATGAGAAATATCTGTGCTATAATGAAGATTCTTCTCATCCTAGGGTAATAAGACTGAATGATGGTTTAGAAAGAAACCATATCTCTGCTTTAATGACTACAATCTACCAGATTAGAAGTCAGAATGAAGAGATGAAGCAAGTCAAAACTACAATGTCTCAAGTCCTGAGGATTAAAGAAGAAAAGTTGATATCAAGCTTTGTCAAGAATCATCATGGATTCAGATTGACTCAGTGAGATTGGTAAAAGCTACAAGGATTGTAAGTTGTAGTTAGTTATCTAGTTAAACTCTTATTGCATTTGTACTTAAATGTTTTTGACATCATCAAATCTATTAACTTGTATATTTTGCATAATTTACAAGTTGGGGGAGATTGTTAGATATATTTGAGATGTCATGTCTAATATGATTCATGTTTAGTTTTCAGATCTTAATAAACAGGACATATCAGGACTTACTGGAAGTCAGAACTTAATATCAGAACTTAAGGTCATATCAGAACTTAAGTGTGGGAGGACTTTCATATAAGGAAGGAAGCTGATTTACAGTAGAAGATCGAGACTAAAACAAAAGAAGATATGCATGGAAAGAGTTAGAAGACTGGAAGACTTGTAGAAGATATCTGATTAATATATTTTAGGAGACATAATTATATTCCATATCAATTAGAAGTTATCTTGTAACTGTGTACTATATAAACACAGACTTAGGGTTTACACTATATATTTTATCATTATCGAGAAGATTATACATTGTAACCTAGCAGCTTTTAGTGATATTTGTTCATCACTGAGACAGAACAGTTTCATTGTAACAAAGTTTATTATATTGAATATATCGGTTTACTGTTACTTGTATTCAAAATCGATTTGATTGTAGTAACACTGTATGCAACCCCCTTCTACAGTGTTGTGTGACCTAACATATTTCAATATGTCATTTATTTGTAATTAGCTATAAAACCCTAACTGCTACGTGCTATGTGTATTTTTTATTGTCCGGATATTTTCAGGGTATTTTTCGGATGTTTAATTTCGTATTTACAGACTTCGTATCAAAAGTTATACGACCCGAACTATGATTTTATAGCTGATATTTCAAATAAAATAATTGGTCTTATTCTTCATAAAACGGCTTGTACCATTGCGTTATTCTGAATATCTAGATATTTTATAAATTTTCTCGTTTTATGAAAAATGACTTATTCGGGCCCCATTGGATGTTAAAAACCCCACAAAAATCATATTTTTATTTTTATAAAATTATAGGACTTTCATTTATACCATTTCTTTTCATTTTTGAATTATTCACAATTTTTGGGAATTTTTGGCATATTTATTGTACATATAAAATATTTAAATATTAAATTTTAATACTCAAAAATTATAAAATTATGGGCCAATTAATTTTAAAAGATGTATAATTATGGCTTTAATTTTTAATTAGGAGTATTACTTTTACTACTATAAATAGCCTAATTTTTATTTAATTACTAATGATTAATTATCAAAAATCAGAAAATAATTAAAATTCTCTGAAATTCGGGTCGGGTTTGTCAGGGTCGGGTCAAACAATCAAACCGTGATCTCAAGCTGATTTCTGCATCAAATCGTGTGATTCAAGTACCCAAATTGAAGATTTTGATATGTTCTTTCTATTTCTATCATCAATTTCATGTTTTAATCTGTTGTTTTTTATTTCGAATTCTAGGGTTCATACCCAATTTGGGTCTTTTTGATTCTAGGGTTATTAGGATGATTTGTTGATTACTATAGCTTTACCTGATGATTTACAGTCGATTCATGGTATTTAATTGAAGAAATGATTCCTGGATAGTGATATTCGATTTCTAGGGTTTATGTCTAATTTTCAATTAGTCGTTTTTGATTTTTCAAATAGCTGAGGTTATTTAGAGGTTAGGGGTTTAATTATACATGTTATAAGCTTTAATTTAAGTTATATAACGTCAAGTTTCATGTACGATTCAGTGATTTCGAAGTTTGGCCGTAAAAATTTTGGGTTTTGGCCGAAGATGAAGTTCCAGGGATGATATTGTGTTGTTGTGGCCGGTTTTGAATTGTTGGTGTGATTTGGAATAAAAACCCCTAAAAAATAACACCAAACGGTGCTGATTTGAGGCTGATCGGAGCATGGACAGACTCCGGGAACTTACCGGAATCTGGAAAAATTCCGGCGTGTTCTTGGTGATCCGACCTGTTCTTCCCCAACCCGTTTTTAACCCACCTTTGATCTGATTTGTCAGAGTTTGATTTCTGACAAATATTTCTGGAATTTTATTTTTATTTTTATTTTATTAATTATAAAATCAGTTTTTATTTATTTTATAAATTGATTAATTAATTATTTAATTTATTGATTTATATTATAAATAATTCTGAAATATTTTCTAAAAATCAGATTTAATTATTTCCTTAATTATTTATTATTTATTAATTATTTAAAAATATTATTTTGGTAATTAATAAAATAATTTTCAATAAATCATAATAAATTTATTTTAATTCCAAAAATTATGGAAAATCATTTTTAATTCTATTTTTTCCCAAATAATTATTTAACAATATTTTTAGGGTTTAATAATTGATAATAATTAGTTGTATTGAATAATGAATTCAATTATCTGTAATTATCGGATAATAATTGAACCGTTTATCCGATTTGAGCGAAACGAAAGCCCTTTTGACTTAAAAAAATGATATATTTTCATTAAAAATAGTTTTAAATCTTAATTTCTTTTAGAAACTAGTTAACTTTTGATATTTATTTAATTATAAGCCTTATTGCGTATAGAGACGAGTTCGATAAATTCCGAAAAATAGGAAACGAGTCAGATAATGATCAATTAAGTAAATAGCGAGTTGATTTCGATTCTAAAATTTTTTTTAAACCTAGAATGGCTATGTGACTTATGTGCTTATGTGTATTGCGTGGTTAATTGAGTCTTATCTGTTAATACTTGATAGACGGGTTAGTAATACGCGTATAGGTAGACGATAAGGATTATGTGAAGTCGGTTTTAGACGTGATGGAGACACCAGATGACTAAATAAGTCTATTTCTTTGACAGAATTAAAGCCAACAAGGCGAGTCGAGCCGGTGATAGACAACGGTGAAGTACTTGGAGTAGATCGCGTGAAAGGCAAGTTTTTCCCCTATTCTAATTTCAGAATAGTGAAGCTACTTCAGATTCTTATCACACTTGCACACTTTTGTTTTCTGTTCACAAACACTAATAGATAATTGTTATTCCTTAGTTTATATTTCATTTCGATTCCTGATATCTCTTAATTCACTGAATCCTCTATTCATATCCCAATAACTATACACATATATTGATACATTCTGGTATTGGAATATATCAAAGCATACCGATTGTTCCGGTTGCTCCTCTATGGACTGGATAGTGACGATTGGGATTAGGTATACACTTGATCCTAAGGACCGGGACTTAACCGGATCCTTGAGTTGGGCCATGGAGCCTGGGTACCCGAATGGATCTATATAGTGAGATATAGATCTGCACTGTATCCTGGCTGATCAGCAAGATATAGGTGTGAACTTGTGTCCAGTTTAGTTCATTTGTATTTTCCAATAATGGCCTTCGTTCTTTTCTTGCGAGGTTATGTCTTTGCAGACGTAATCAAGTTACTGGTTCATTTAACTTACTATAACACTGTTAATATATTGTGGACTTGTTGAGCAACTTATGGCTCACCCATTTCTTGTTGTTATTCACCTAATTGTTTTCAGTTAAGAAAGAAAATGAAACCTATCAGGACTCGAGTGGTAAGGAAGCGAGTCAAGCCGCGGGACCCTCTCATACCCAAGGTGTTGATCCCAATCCAGGAAGAAAGCTTTGAGTTGCCTGAGCAGGTATAGTGTAGATAGTTAATGAGTGTGTTTGAATAAATAAGAAAACTGGTTTAAAACTTGTTAGACAATGGTTTGTAATAAAGAGAATTTGTGAGAGTTTAAATTTGGTTTGTAATAAAGTAGATAGTGGTTCTTGTTTCATACTTCAACCTAAAAAGATCCTGGTTAGTGTAAAAAGGGGTTATATATATATATGTTTAATTATCATACAGGTTGATCAGGTTTGGGGATTAGCTAGTAACCTCCAGACTTATAACCCGGGTCTGGAGGGCATTACATTTGTAGTTGTGTAGTATATAAACACAGAATAGGTTATCACAATGTGTGGTACATAACTCGAGTATTCATATAATCTAGCAACTCTTAAGAATATTGTTCTTGAGTGAGTTTTGTAATAGTTTATTAAAGACCAATCTAAACTGTTATGTGATTCATCTGTTCTTACTTTACTTTCATAATACATCGATTTATTTAGTAATTGTATCCAACCCCTTTTAAATAATTACTTTACTGGGAAACAAGTGGTATCAGAGCAGTCAAATTTACTGTTAATTTGAAAATGTCAAAATGTCTGGAAGTAAGTATGATAGCATGAAAAATTCCCATCCTGAAGAAAGTTGATTACTCTATATGGAGAGTAAAGATGTTGATGTTCCTTGAAGCCATTGATGATGCATATGTTGATATCATTAAAAAAGGATCTCTATATCCTATGAAAACTGTGGCTATGTCTGCAGATGCTCCTGAACACTATGCCATAAAGGAAAAATCAAAGTGGTCAGACGCTGAAAAAATTGCTATGCTTAAAGATGCTAAAGTCCGAAATATTCTGCACAACAATTTGGACAATGTGATGTTAAATAGAGTTATGGCCTGCAAAACTACAAAGGAACTATGGGATGCCTTGGAAATACAGTGTCAAGGTACGATGGCAATAAAGAAGAACATAAGAGCTGTTCTTGTGCAATAATATGAGCAATTTGATGGCAAGGTTGATGAGTCAATTACTGACATATATGATAGATTTTTGACACTGCTGAATGATCTATCATTAATTGGAAAAGAATATGAAAGAGAAGACTTAAATACCAAGTTTCTGAGAGCTCTTCTAGAAGATTGGGATACACAGGCCTCAATCGTCAGGCATCAATATGATCTTGATTCTTCGACTCCGGATGAAGTGTCTGGGATATTGAAGACTCATGACTTGGAGATCCAGCAAAGGAAGAATAGAAAAGGTCAGAAGATGAAGGTTATGGCACTTAATACTGAGACTCACAAAGGAAAGGAAAAAATCAGTGAGAGGTCAAAGAGAAGGAACATTATGAAAGAATCGGATATTGATGATGCATCAGATCCTGACATAGATATTGACGAGGATTTTGAGATCAATATGGATGATCCTCAAGTGGTTGAGATGGCTGTAATGCTGGTGAAAGAATTTAGAAGGATGAGGTTTGGAAAACCATAGAGGAAAGGTGGTTTCAACAGAGGTTCTCTGGTCAAGGCAAAGACAGGTTCAGAAGGAGTGATGGTCAGACCAACAAGGAAAAGAAATTTGACAAGACCAAAGTAACATGTTACAACTGTAATGAAAGAGGACATCTGGCTAGTGAGTGCCCCAAGATAAATAAAAAAGCTTTGGTCATAACAAACTCCAATAGAGATTGGATGGATTCATCAGAAACTGACAATGATGATGAATGTCATGCACTCATGGTAGCTCATGGAGAAAATGCCTTAGGAACTGATAAGACGCCTTCAGTTGTATTTCCTGTTGATATTGATAATGTGTATGAACTAAAAATTTTCTTGTACTCTTTGCATGTTACTTTTAAATGTAAGACGATTAAATGTGATAGTTTGATTGCTGATAATAAGAGGCTTAAAGAAAGAAATGAGTTCTTAGAAGTTGTGTTAGTTTGCATGAATGAACATGAAATAGCATGTAAGAAAGCACAACATAATGAAACTCAGATAAACATCAGGTATGCTAGACTAGAGAAAGTTATAGAACATGAAAGGAGGAGGTGTTTAAAACTTGGATGACCTCAGGAAAGAAAGTTCATGATTTCATCAGTGATAAGAACTGGAAAGAATGTCTAGGTTATAACAAATTTGCTGATCGGAATATCAATAAATCCATTAATAACACTACTCCGGTTAAGTTTGTTGCAACTGATAAAAGAGGAGTTGAGTCATTTTATGAATTTGATTCTACTTCTAAGAACAATGCTGAAGAAAAGGCTGAACCTAGAGTCCCTGCCCAGGTCTAAGAGTCAGTTAGACAAGAAGATATGTGAGATAACGTCTAAGGCTCCCAAACCTAGGTCTAAGAGAGGTGGAAATGGAAAGCATGGAATAAACAAGGTAAACAACTATAAGTACATTCCTAATGCACCTAGGAAAGCTTGTTTTAACTGTGGTAATACTAATCATATGGCTATTGATTACAGGAAGCCTAAATAGAAAATCTCTAAAATTTCTGAATCTGACATTAGTGGTAGATCAGTATTATACAAACCATAAAATCCTTGTTGTCATTGTGGTAACAGTTGGAATTCTATTTACACTTGTAAGGAGTATCATAGTGTGTATCACAACAATTATGATCCTTTTGCCAAAATTCAATAAAATTGTTATTTTAAATAGAATTGCTAAACTAAATGTTCATACAACTTATAGAGTTAAAAATGTCAAGACAAATCCTGATGGAGTAAATCCCGATGGACCAAATCCTGACAAAATGTCTGCTAATGTAAAAATGCATAAGATGTCAAAAAGAACCCAACAAGTGTGGGTTCTCAAAAATTCTGACTGATTTCCATATTTCTGATTACAGGGAAACAGGAAGAATGTGCTTGTTTTGGATAGTGGTTGTTCAACATATATGACTGGAAATAAATCCCTGTTGTCAGAATATGAGGAGAAGGTTGGCCCAATGGTTTCCTATGGAGATGGAAATGTAGGAAAAACACTGGGATATGGCAATATTATCATTGGAAATGTTATCATCTCAAATGTAGCTCTGGTAGATGAACTGAAGCATAATTTATTGAGCATTAGTCAAATCACTGACATAGGTTTCTATGTCATGTTCTATGATACTCATTATAAAGTAGTTCATAAGATCACAAGGAAAATGGTTTCAAAGCTTACAGACATGGAAACATTTATGAAGCCAAACTTTATGGAAATACTGATGGTCCAGAAACTTGTCTGGTAACCAAGGCATTAGTAGATGAAAGTTGGAATTGGCACAAAAAGCTTTCTCACCTCAACTTTAATAATCTCAATGAATTGGTGAAGAAAGATTTGGTAAAAGGTCTACGTGTGGATAAAAGTCTCAAATCGGGAAAGAAGGCAAATTATTATAATAATGCACATGTTGAGGGGGAGCAACATCCACAGACAGAAAATGATGACACTAGTAGTTCGAACTCTGATGAAGAAGATGCACCAGAAAATACAGGATCTACTAGAAATTTCTCAAATACAACAGATGATAGCTCATCGGGTGATCAAAATTAGTCTAATGATTAGTCTTCCAATAGAAGTCCCTCTCAATCATGAACAGACATTACTGATACATGGGGAGCTTCATATGGATATGATAGCACAAGTGCAGGGGAGCATCAGAAAATGAGACTAAACTACCAAAGCCTGTAAAATGGACAAAAGATCATACACCTGATCTTATCATAGGATACCCTACTGCAAGAGTCCAAAACAGAAGTGCAACTGAACATAAATATCTTTATCACAACTTTCTTTATGAAGGATGAAACAAAGAAAATAAAAGACGCACTCAAGGATTTTGATTAGATTCAAGCTATGCAGGAGGAGTTGAATGAGTTTGAAAGGAATGAAGTTTGGAAACTTGTTCCAAGACCAAAGAACAAATTAATGGTTGGCACGAAATGGATTTTTAGGAACAAGATAGATTCAGATGACACAATAATCAGAAACAAAGCTAGACTTATTGCAAAGGGCTATTCGTAACAAGAAAGGATTGATTATGATGAGACATTTGCTTTTGTGGCAAGACTAGAAGCTATTCGGATTTTTTTAGCATATGTTGCACACAAGAAATTCAAGGTCTTTCAGATTGATGTCAAGAGTGCTTTTCTAGAATGGAGAGTTATAAGAAAAAGTGTATGTTGAGCAATCACCTGGTCATTGATCCAAAATTTCCTGATCATGTGTACAGACTTGACAAAGCTTTATATGGACTTAAACAAGCGCCAAAGGCCTGCTATGAAACACTTGCTAAATTTCTAATTGAAAGTGGTTTCAAAAGAGGTACTATTGATAAAACCTTGTTTTACATAAATAAAGATAACAATCTTCTTTTGGTGCAAATTTATGTTCATGATATTATTTTTGGGTCTACTAACAACAATTTGTGCAAGAAATTTTCTGATCTTATGAAGTCGAGGTATCAAATGAGTATGATAGGAGAGTTGAGTTAATTTCTTGGACTACAAGTTACAAAAACTGGTGAGGGAATTTTCATTAATGAGTCTATATATACAAACAATTTATCGACTCAGTTCAATATGCAAGAAAGTTCAACTGATGCAACTCCAATGGCCACTGCTACTAAGTTAGATCTAGACCAAGGTACAGAAGTTGATGTTGCTTTCTATCGAGGTATGATTGGTTCATTGCTTTATCTAACTGCTAGTAGACCATATATTATGTATGCAACCTGCTTGTGTGCAAGGTTTCAGGCCAAGCCCAGAGAATCTCATTTAGTTGCTGTAAAGAGAATTCTGAGATACTTAAAGGGGACTCCATCTCTTGGTTAATGGTCTACAAGAGAATCAGATTTCAGTCTGGTCGGTTATTTTGATGCATATTTTGCTAGATTTAAAATTGACGGGAAGAGTACCTCAGGTGGCTTTCAGTATTTGGGTGGTAGATTGGTCGCTTGGCAAAGCAAGAAACATAATCTCTACATCAACGGTTCAAGCTGAATACATTGCTGCTGGCAGTTGCTGTGCTCGGATTCTTTGGATACGAAATCAACTAATGGACTATGGATTGTCTTATACAAAGATTCCTATCTTCTGTGACAATCAAAGCGCCATAGCAATGACAGTTAATCCGGTACAACACTCACTCACAAAACATATCAGTATTATATATCATTTTATCAAGGAGAATGTCAACGAAGGAACAATTGAGCTTCATTTTATTCTGACTAATCAACAAGTAGCTGATATCTTCACCAAGCCTTTACCTGAAGTAACGTTTGGAAAATTACTTCATTATATAGATTTGGTTAACTATGAGAAGAATTGAGATGTAATTCTGACATTGGTTATGAGTATATTATGATTTTGTTCAATTATTTTACCTAAGTAATACTTGATTTACATTAAGTATATTTGCGAATTATTTCTGTACATTATTATTGAGTTTTTTTAAAGTGGTAGAAGGTTTGCTAATTTTTCGGTGTCGTATCACATATTTTCCTTGAAAATCGTTTATGTTTACCAGAATTACACATTAATTTTGGTATTATCTATTCTCTTCAATTAACACATGACATGCGTATTAGTGTCTTATAGTCTATTATTGATTTAAAAATCATTATCTTTCTTTTATAAGACATACACTATACACGAACTGCTTGTTTTCGATTTTCTCTTTCTTTGCACAAACCCTAACTTTTTGAATGGCTAACACTGAGTCTGCTTCTTCAGTATCTGCGATTAAGTATGTGTTTAATCACAAGACTTTTCCGGCTAATAATTTCAAATCTCATTTGCATGAAATTGATATTCCTGATATTTTCAGAGTAATTCAAGATTTCTTAGCCCAGAGTGATATTGGATATGCTCTCACTGCTCCTTCTATAATTTGGTTTAAATAGATAATGCATACTTGGGAGAATTCGACAGTTGATGCTGAGAAAGGGGTCATTCTCTTCACACACAAAAATCAGGAATATGAGACCAACGCTAATGTGGTTGAGGCAGCTTTGTAATTGCATGCGTTGAATGGCAGGATTCCAGTTGCGACTCCCACTTCGACATTTTTTTACTGGGTCAGAGACATTGGTCATGCCGTTGATTTCACTAAGGCCCGCAAGATGTTCAGAACAAAGCTCAGGAAAGAATGGAATTTCTTCTTTGATTGTATAAGCAGAGCTTTTCTAAATAAGGTATCTAATTTTGATGCTCTTCCATTATCGTCACTGCAGATAGGTTATTCATTGATATTTGGTCATGCTTTTGATTATGGTAACATTATTATGCAATTCCTAATAGCTCGATTTAGTGATAAAGCTGGTGGTGTTGGTTACACTAAGTTCTTAAAATTGATTTTTACATATCTTTTACCTGGTGAAAGTTTTGAAAATGATGAATTACTGATGATATTTCAAATCAATTTTAAATCTCTGACTGATTTAGCAGAAAGGAAAGATACTTTCAGGAGAGGAACAATTTTACCGCGAGAATTGTGGGTTTTTTTATCTAACAAAGTGTCTAACAAATATAATTTTCCAAATCCTGACATTGTGGGACAGGGCACATCCAACCATGTTCCTGAACAAAGTGTTCATTTTTCTTCACTTGAATCGAAACACAATATCACTTCTGATTCTTCTCAAAAGGAATCAGTTGCAAAATCAAAGACAATAGCTAAGTCTGATTTGTCTCAGAGAAAATCAGGTCTAAAGATTGTTTCACTCTCACATATATCATTGGAGCAACAAGGTGGAGTAAGGAAGAAAGTGTTTCATCAATAGCACACATCAAGAAGCTTGCAGAAAGCAAGCAAAGGAAAGTTTGAACTGGTATTAAACTGGTTGATGAATCATCACACTCTGAAAATGACAGTGATGGTCCAATTATGTTCAAGAAGCATGTTAGACCAGTGGAGGTTATTGGTGCTAGTGCAAGAGAAGATCGAAATTTGGTTGTAGCTGCTAAAATTAAGAAGTGAAGATTAATGAAGTTAGCATAAAAGGTTCACAAGAAACTATATGGTCTTCAGGTGTTGGATAATATTGCTCTGGATCAGGTTTCTACAAATCCTGATAAATCTTTGTTAAATCCTGACTGGTCTCAAGCAATTCTTGACAAGATTGTGACAATTTCTGATCAGACAATTTCTACATCTCACAAAGCCAAGAAAGTTGAAATTGCTAAGGAAGTTGATCTGCAGAAGTCTATTAAGAGGAAAGAAAAGACTTCATCTATTACTCAATACAATAAGATCACACTTTAATCACCACAGAAGGGGTACAATACACAAGAATCATCTTCTCAAAGTGATGATGCACCTGTTCAAGCCCCAGCTACATAAGAACCACCTGCTCAAGTGTAGGTGCAAGCATACTCTCATATCTGACTATTCCTGACATTGCTCAAATAAGTCAAATTTCTGTGGTTGATGACATTCTGAAGACAATACAAAATAGGGAAGCTCATCAAAAGCACATTGTTAAATTGGATGTTGTTATCTATGATCCTATCTTTGAGGGAAGCACACAAGAACCTTCAGTTCAAAGGATTGAAGAAGCTTCTACACCTCAAGTCACACAAGAACCAACAGTTCAACGTACTGATTGCAAATTTAGTATCAAATTCTACTAAGGGATCAAGTGACAAGCAGCACATTCATGACTTAGGGACAAATCCTGATGAAGCTGTTCCTGATTTAACAGTTATACTGATCACTTCTCAAGATAAGTTTGAAGCAATATTGGTACAACCACTCAAGGCTATACCAATGGTTGATACTCCACAAGGTACAAATTATATAAACTCTATTTTATCTGCTGATATGACTATGATTATACCTTTACAAAGGAATACCTCTAGTCATATGATCACATACAACTCTTCTCAGCCACCTTTTATTTCTGTAGGACAAACTATTCTGAGCTTTTCATGTGAGACTGAGAGAAAAGATTTAGTGAAAAATAGAATTCAAGAGAGGAAAGGATCCTTACCTGGCAAAAGGAGAGGTAGATGAGAGACAAGATTTAGTTAATCCTTGTGAGGAAGCTTTGATTATTAAAAATCTTGAGATGAATGGAGTGAGAAGTGATGAGATCACTTTAAAATAACAGAGAGATTTAGGTACTCATGGTTCTTTTCTTATAGGTAACTAATCCTTCTAAGTCAAATCTTGATTTTTAAAACTCAAAGGCATAGTTCGTGATTATGATGTGGATTCTGATATTCCAAAGAGATATTCTGGTGATCAAGATGATTCTGATGATGATAATCCTAATGATGCTATTTTGAAAGCTGGTATGAAAGCATCTAAATTCTCTACTTTTGGTTCATCATCTGGTCATGCTACTATTCTACAACCTCATAGGGCTTATGAATGGAATTATTCCTGGCGATTACCAAGTGAAAAGATATCTATGAAATCTGCTCAAACTTTAGTTGATCATGTTGTTCAATTGGTTTCAAATACTGATATGAAAGCATCTATCAAATCCACTACAGTTTTAGTCAAAGGACTGCGTTCTTCTGTCTCTACATTCAAGGAAGATACTATTAAAATAAAAGAAGACCTTGTTGATCTTTCTGTGACTATCAAAGGTACAAACAAACAAAGTGGTTTGCTAAGAGAATGTTTAGCGTGGAAGCAAAACAAGATCGAATGTCTGAAAAACTGACAGCTTTGGAAGCTGGTCATTTTGCTACAAATTCCAAGTTGGATGTTATTTTCTCTCTGCTACAGAGTCTCGATGCTAAAATGGGAAGATGGTATCGAAGACTAAATGTCAACCTAAATTAGTTTTGAAGAGAAATACCAATTCTGATGATGATGGTGATGAAAAAGAAAAGGAGACATCAGATACTATGAATGCTATGAAAGTTGATACTGTGAAAGTTTAATCTGGAACTGGAATTCAAAGTCAAAAGAAGACACAGTCAACTAAAGTCTCTAAGGATAGATCTAACACGGAAACTGCTTTTGTTACTTCTAGTTCAATTCCTGATTACAAAGTTACAAGTTCTGATGATTTTCCCGACACTAAAAGAGTGACAGTAATTCATGATTATGTGAAGACTAAAGAAGAAGAAAATTTATTTCGAATGGATTTACTGATTCTCTCTGCTTATGTTGAAGCTGTTAATGCTGAAAACTTCAAGGAAGAAGAAATGGTTTTTGACAGAGAAGAAAGGACACATGAAGGAAAAATCAGAATAACTGTTGATAAAGCAGATCAAGAATACAAGAATATGCTTAAAAGATCTGAAAGGAATAGATGGAGGAGTACAAATAAGAATATGTTACAAGAAAAAGCAGAAAGGAGAGCTTAAGTATTTCCAAAGATCAAGAAAAAATGCAAATGGAGAAAGATTGATGATCTTTATTGTAATGATAAATTGAGTTTTACTCCTGGAGGAATAAGGTTGGATGGTTTACTTAGTTCTAATACCATGGGGGATAAGAAATCTTGGTTAGAACAAGCTAAGAAGCTGAAGTTGTTTGAACTATTCACAAGAGCTGGAATAGGACATCATGAAGCTAATCTTGTCAACTTAAACTTGTTGAACTTCACACTTGTTGATAGTCTAGACTCGGAAAATAACTGTTGATCATCTAGATAGACTTGAAGCTGTGAAGATTATTCTTGAAAAACATGATGGTTCTGAATCTAAACAAAAGATCTCACTCTTATTACAAAATGATCAAGTTCAAGTTCTTTCACTTGATGAACTGATGATCATGTCTACAAAAGAATTGAAGTACATTCAATATTTGCTAAGAGTTGAAGATGAAACTTCTAGGTTATGGTCAAACATGATTCTTTCCAATATCAGAAGAAGGATAATGGATGATGGTCGATATTATTTCGGATCATATGTTCTTAAATACATAAATTTCAGAGGGTAAGAAGTCAACATGAAGAAAGGTGAAGCTGTCATTGAAAATGTTCTTACTCAGAGACATATAACTATGAATCCTGATGAAAGAAAAACTTGTTATGTTTCACTGTAAGACATGATGACAGAAAGAGAAAAAATCAAAAGTCTGAGGGATGCTATTTATCAATTACCTGATAAAATAGAGTATAAAAAGAATTCAAAGATCAAGTTAGAAGATATTTTATTGAAAAAGATTGATGATAGAGTTAAATCTTTGTTCAGAGATACCACAGATTTATCAAGAAATATGAAGATCAAAATCTGAAATGAAGTAAGCTTTACACTACTTATTTTTTCTATATGGTTTTTGGTACTAGACAATTCTATTGGAATTCATGTTAATTCTGCAAAGCATAAATTTGGGGAGATTATTGAGAATTGGCTAAGTCGAAAATCAGGATCTATGTCACAATCAGGATATGATCAACTACTGTAATATGATTATCCATTGAAAGCTTCGATATCATCAGTTGATATATATAAATGATTATTCGTTGAAGCTAAAGCATTTATCCATTGATCAAAGCTATCTGTTGAAGAATGACTTGGATGATAAGTCATGACTGGGAGATAAATCAGAAGGTGCTGATTTATAGGATCGTAGTTGATTTAGATATGTAAAGTATAAGAGTTATATTATAACATATCTTGTAATTGATAGAGGACTGATTTGTAACCGTGTAGTGTATAAATACAGAATAGGTTATCACAATGTGTGGTGCACAACTCGAGTATTCGTATAACCTAGCAGCTCTTAAGAATATTATTCTTGAGAGAGTTTTGTAACAGTTTATTAAAGATCAATATAAACTGTTATTTGATTCATTCGTTCTTACTTTACTTTCATAATACATCGATTTGTTTAGTAATTGTATCCAACCCCCCTTAAATAATTACTTTACTAAGAAACATAAAAACTTGAGGTAAGTTAATTAAATACCAAGAATTATTCTCTAAAATGGATTTCATTTCACTATTTGTTAGGAATATGTTGTAGGCTTGATGATATTTCACCAAAACACCTTAGTAGATTTAATTAAGTGTGATTGTAACTTTCAACGGATAATCTTACTTTGTCATTCGTTGAAAGAGTAGTTTATGTTTAAATAAGTATTTGTAGCACATTCATGTATATTGTAATGTCTTAGAGAATTAAAGGTTGTAGAATATTCTAAGTCATGTTGATTACTAGAATGATATGCAAAATAGGTTGGCTAATTTTAAATATTAGATGCCTTGTAATTTTGCATAAATGAAATTATGTCAACTGCTATGGAAATACTTTCAACGGATGATTCTACAAGGCTTCAACGGATGACTCAAGATACTATCAACGGATGATCCAATAGAGACTCAACGGATAATTTACAAAGTCTCGATGGATAAAAAATTCAAATAACAGTTGATAGTGACTTGACAGTCACATGGGTTGATTGTATACAAAAGGAATATGGTAGTCTATTTGCAAGTTTATGAGAACAAAGAAGCATATCCATTTCCATGCTTACTTGAAGAAATACAAAGATGCTGGATAGAGATATGAAGAAACATGTGATTAGAATTAAACATTTTTGTTTTATATGTTTATTTTTTTCATATGTAACCTGGTAATATATAAACCAAGAGCAGAAAGTAGATAAATTATCAATTGAATTGAGAAATAGAAAAAGCTACATATGTTAGGTATTTCTTTATTCTTTCTTTGCAACTTTACTTGTAAGCAGCTGTGTGCATTCTTGCATCACAGAGTTCTCAATCAATATATATCTATGGTGGAAAAGATCAATCCACCAGCAAGTTTTTAAATCTTTATGTTTAACTACTTTGTATCTTGAATACATAAATATTTCATTTTCGCACACTTGCATATTCAAACACATATATATTTTGGTAAATATTTTTCTTAATTTCCAAAAGAAATCGAGAATTACATTCAACCCCTTCTGTAATTCAATTGTTAGATTGTTTGGGAATAACAATTGGTATCAGAGCAAGCTCTTGACACACTAAGAGTTTAAAGATCAAAACAACTAACTACATGAGTGGGAAGGATATTGTAGTGAAGATCCCTTTTCTGGATAAAGACAACTATCACCATTGGAAGGTGTAAATGCACCTGCTTATGTTGATTACATTGAGAAAGGCCCTCATGTTCCTCGAAGAGCTGCTACAGATGTTGAAAGAGTTGTAGGCAATGAGAAAAGCATTCCAAAGCCACAATCAGAATGGACAGATGAAGACATTGAGCAAGTGTACAAAGATAAAAAGGCTATGAACATTCTATTCAATGGTCTTGATGGCGACATGTTTGAAAATGTCATCAATTATAAAACTGTTAAGGATATTTGGGATACAATTCAAATCATATGTTATGGAACTGAACAAATGATGGAAAACAAGATGCAACTTCTAATCCAATAGTATAAGCACTTTCATTGTGAAGACGGTGAATCTTTAAGTGACATTTTTAGTAGGTTTCAAAAACTGCTAAATGCACTGAAGCTGCATGGAAGAGTTTACCAGACAAAAGATTCAAACCTAAAATTCCTTTGATCTCTACCAAAAGACTGGAAGCCTATAACTGTCTCTCTTAGAAACTCTCAAGATTATAAGGAGTTTACTTTGGAAAGACTGTATGGCATTCTAAAAACTTATGAGCTTGAGTTGGAACAAGATGAGCAGTTAGAGAAAAGAAGGGAAAAGGGAGTGTTAGTCCCTAAAAATGCAACACGAATTACAGAAGGGGGGTTGAATGGAATTCTTGAAACTTTTTCTTGAATGATAAAATGTTCTATCTTAATAATATATAAGTGTTTGATTTGAAAAATGCGGAATAAGAAGTTAGTAAAATCAAAAAACAAGTAATTAAAAACTCAAGTCTTTAAAAACTTTATGGTGGATTTGAATGCATCCACCAGAGATATATATTATATCAAGAGAACTATGTGTAGCAAAATTAGCTCACAGCTGCTTACAAATATGAACAACTAAGTTTTCAGAGAAATACTAAGGATGCAGCTTACAAATGTTTCTCAGAGAATTTTCTTGCTTAGTGTTCTTGTTGTTCTATTTGCTACTTCTTGGTTTATATATCACCAAGATTACAAAGTAATAAGACAAGATAATAAAACAAAACCTATCAAGTCTAATACTATGCTGCTTCATTACTCTATTCCAGCATCTTTGAATATCTTCATAATAGCATGGAAATGGCAATGCTTCTTTATTCTCTAAAACCCAGTTGAATAGGCTTCCACATTCCTTTTGCATACACTCGACGCATGTGACTGTGTTGTCACTGTCAACTGATGTTTGAATTGATTATTCGTCGGGTACATGATCATCCGTCGGGTTGCCTTATTGATCATCCATCCAGTGGCATTGTTGTTTATCCGTCGGGTAGCTATCTGGCACTTGACTTCATTTCATTTATGCACAATTACAAGACATCATCTATGTACAATTAATCAACCTATTCTGCATATCTAATTGAAGTCAACATGATTTGAGTGCTACTACAGAATCTAAACAAGGTGTATGCAGAAATATGTTACAGACTCATTATTACACAAGCTACTCACGCGATGGATAGTAAATCATCATCCGTCAAGACTATATTAAGTCATCTGTCGGGACTATAATCCTTATCCGTCGAGTGCTACATTTTTCACTAAGTAAAATCTACTAAGGTGTTTTGTTAATGAAATCATCAAGTTCACAACATATCCAGAACAATCTCCCCCAATTTATGTCTACTAGAATTATAGCCATAAATTAAGAGAAACTTGATGATAACAAAACACCCTAAAAATACAACTTTAAAGGTAAGTAGATAATACTGTTAAGTGCTTCAAATAACAAAATGCACAAAGATTAGCTCACAGTCATTTTCAAGGTGCTCCTCTAGCCTGAGCAGATTAATCAACTTCCTTCAAGTTCTGGATCTCTTTCCAAGCTTTTTGTTGTTTTCTTCTATCTGATTTTGGAGCTGTCTGTGGAATTCCAGTTCATCAGATTATGAGAGATTTAGCTTTTCTTGCATCTCCAAAAGAGTCTCATTGCTAGAGATGCTCAATTGGTCTTCTAATCTGAAAAATCTTCTAACTCCTTTATCATCCATGAACTCCATCAGCCAGTAGGGCCTTAGATGCACTCTACTTCCTGTGTAAGGAATAGTTAGAGTCTTTGGGAGTGCATCTTTAGCTCTAATACTCCTCAGTTCTTCAATCTTCTTTAGAACCAGTCTTCTTGCAGTTACATTGAATCCAAAGTTCTTCTTGAATGATGAATAAACCTTTATCAGCACAGATTGGCTTTCTTGAAGGATCATGTGAAGTGGCCATTGAATCTCCTTTCCTCCCTTGTACTTGAAAACTAACCTTTCAGGTAGATTCCTGTAGGCATCAATCCCTCTAACTTCTTCCAGTTCATCTAGATAGAGGTTTAGATCAGAGAATTCCTTGATGTCACATAAGTACATGTAATCTCCCTTGTTGATTTTGGATTGAGCTTTGATTAGAGATTTGGATTTGAGAGGGGACAACTTCACTTTCTTGACTGCTCTTGACTTTGTTCTCTTTGGCTTGTTAAGGATTGGCAAATTGAAGTCGGGAATTGGTAGACTTTTCCAGTCTATTGGTTCATCCTTAGGCACAATAGGTTCGCCATGAATGTTCCTGTAAGGATCCACCACCTTAATGTCTTCAAATACCACTGAGGGTTTTGATGCTTGAGTTGTAGTTGGAATAGATTCCTTGGGAAACTGATCTTCCAATTCCTTACCAACAAAGTTCAATTTCCTTTTGGTTCTTTTGGCCAATTCCTTGTATCTGTGAGATTTCTTCTGTTGTGGTTCAACTTACTTCTTTGGATCTTGAGATTCAGTTATTTCAGATGGCTGAGTAGGAATTTGTTGTATTGGTTTCACATCTTGTAGCTTGGCCAAGATAGCAGCTTGCTATTTATTTTGTTTAGCCTTTTTAGCATCTAGAGCAGCTTGCTTCTTTTCTTGCTTCAACCTTGCCTTTTCTTCTCTCTTTGCTTCAGCAAATTGAGGATGTCCAGCCACCACACAAATTTCTTTACCATTCCTGAAAACTTTAGCAATTCTCCTTTTCAAAGCTGAATCAGCTGGATCCTTGTAGAAGGCAATGGATCTTGACAACAGTTTCTTCTCATCAGGCTTTGGTGTCTCATACACTGTATCCAAAGGGTTCTTTAGTGATGATTTTGGATAGTTCACCCTTGGCTTCAAAAGTACTTCAGCCTTTGGAGATTTGATGCAGGATGGCTGTCCTTTTTCCAGATAGTTCATGCTCATTTCATTAACAGAGATTTGCCTGACTTGAGAGTGATGAATGACTGACTTTTCTGGCTTCTTTGCTAGCCCAAACTTCTTTTGAATGTCCTCATCAATTTTCTCCCAGTTGATTGGATTCAACTGCTCCTTTTCAGCTGCTCTTATATTGGCTGATGCTTCATTTATCAGATCAATGCTATCTTTGGCTAGTGGCTTGGTGAAAGTAATTGAAGGCGTAATTACTTTCCTAACTTCAATGTTGAGCACTTTATGCTCCCCCTCATTCCTAGAATTCTCTTTCTCCACCTTTTTGTTATTAACAAGTTGAGTAGAGGAGGTCTGTGCAGCCACCAGTTTCTGAAGCAAGTCTGTTTGTTGAGCTTGGTGTAGATGAATTGTTGTAAGAGATGCTTCCATTGTTGTCATTCTTGTATCCAAGGCATCTATCTTTGTGGCAAGATCAGAATTTTTCCTGAGTTGTCTCTTAATGTCAAGCATTGTAGCTTCTGGAAGTTTAGAGTCCATTTGGTCAGAAATGGCCTTTTTCATCTCATCAATATCACCTTTGATAGTGTTGACATCTCGAGCATGTTGAAAACCTTGGAATTGTTGTAGTTGCAGAGAAGCAAGATGTGCTTGAAGGAGCTTTTTGATGTTGGCATTTGTGGTGGTTTGAAGAGCAAAATTTGTCTGATTTATGAGTTGAATCAGGGTTGTCTTGAAGTAGTGTTCATCACAGTGCTTTGAAAATGCCCAAGATGGCATGCCTGATCTTGAACTAGAGCCTACTTCTCCCCCTATGTCTAATGGCTCTTCTTCACTATCTCCACCTTCACCTCCAAAGAATTCTTCTGAACCACCAGTCTCATAATCAACATCACCAGCTGTAGAGGGCAAAGCTGTGATGGCATCCTTAGCTCTTAGCATTAACTGTGTGGTTTGCACCAAGTTGAGCATCCTTTCTGCATTATCATTGCTCTGTTCAGCTAGAAGTTGATATGCTGGAATAGGGTGAGTAAATGTCTCAACATCAAGGGAGGTAGAATCTATAATAGCTTGAGGTTGCTGAGATAGTCCCTCCCTGTCTGCATCCTGGAGATTCATTAACTCACTTGCAATGACATCCACCCTTATAGCTCCTATACCCGCATTTCTCTCATTATCTTTCTTTTATTGCATCAAGGTCTCACCTTGGCTCCCCACCCTCACACCCTCACCTTCACCATCTAAGGTGGGACTCCTCACACTCTCTTTTTCCAATCCTGAAGAACTGGATTGCATATTTTCACTCTTTTCCTCTCCTTTTTCCCGGGAGCAACCCAGACTCTCACTCATAACACTCTCTTCCCTCAATCCTAGGAGTGAATGTACTACCACTAAGTCTTCTGCACTTGAGATAATTGATGAAATTTGAAACTGTGCAGAGACACTCGACATATAAGGAATATCCGTCGGGTTAGCAATTTGACTATCTGACGGATAACTGCTGTTAAGCTTATCCGTCGGGATACAATCACTACTCGACGGATGAACAATATCCATCGAGTGAGTGGAAATGAATATGTTTGGAGTGGAAACTATTATGGAATCTGTGCAGATTGATGAGAATTTTAGCACAGATGTCTCAACAGTTCCTGAAAGAATTGGCAAGTGAGCCAACAAATCATCCAAAAGATGATGCTCACTTACACTAGATTTTGGCTTCCCCAACAGAGTTAAAGAAGGGGAATCGGGAATTAATGTGTTGATCATATCCACGTTGATCATATCCACATCCAGAGAGTTTGTGGGAGAATTTGGTGTTTGGGGTGCTTCTCTAACTAAAGATTTTGGTTGTGACTCCACATTTATTGGAACCACATCAAATTGACTTTGAAAAGGTACAGTGACTGTGTCTTTAGCACCAGTTTGCACAATGTGTGAACCCTGTGCATCCCCAAGGTTTTTGGTTTCTTCTTTCTAGTATAGGTTTGGGGTGAGCTTGTGTCCCTTACCCTTTTGCCCTGTGCTCTGGGCTGAGAGCTTTGTTTAATAGTCACATTCTTTTGGGAGGATTGTTAGTCACGCACACTATAGAAGGGGGTTGAATACAGTGTTTAGCACAATCAAATAGAATATAAGAACTTAAGTAACATAAAATAGATTTTATTCAACACAATAAACTCTGTTATAATATGGAACTGTCCTCTCTCAGTGATGAACAAATTATCACGAGAGCTGCTAGAGTTACAAAAAATAATAACTTCGATAATCGTAATACTTATAGTGTAAACTCTATGCCTGTGTTTATATACTACACAGTTACAAGATAATCTTCTAATTGATATGGAATATAATTCTGCTTCCTAAAATATATCAACTAGTTATCTTTTCTTCCAAGTATTCTATTCTTCATAGAATTCCTTCTTTATGCACAATTCTTTCTGTCTTAGTCTCGATCTTCTTTCCTTTCAATCAGCCGCCTGCCTTATCTGAAAGTCATCTTAAGTCCTGATATTATCTCCTGATAAAAATCTTCTTAACCTTAAGTTCTGATAACTTAAGTTCTGATATATTAAGTTCTGTCTTCAGTATAAGTGCTGATTTCCAGTTAAGTACTGATTTGTCATGTTCAGTAAGATCTGAAAACTAAACACAAATCATATTACACATGACATTATCAAATATATCTAACAATCTCCCCCAACTTGTAAATTAGCATAATATACAAGTTCAACAGATATTTGATGATGTGAAAAACATTAAGTACAAATGCATGAGAATTTGACTAGATAACTACAACTTACAGTCCTTTCAGCTTCACCATCTTTAACTTTTGATAACTGCTTCAGTCTGTATAAACTTCAGAATTTAAGTAGTTATAGATCTTTGACTTGGCTTCAATTTTCAATTTCTTCTGATCTCTTTGATATCAGGAGTTGTCCTGAGATAGTTCTTCAACAAACATCTCTCCGCATATTCAAGTTCATTGACCATCCTCCTTTTAGCATTTATCAATTTAGCTGTATCTTCTCCAGTTTAAAAAATAGCTGCTCTGAGATCATTTATCTTAGCTTTTCTTATCTCCTGATCTAGTCTAATCAGATATGCCTTGTCAGACTCTAGATTGAATTCCACAGCCTTATAACCCAGAAAAGTAGTTATAATCCTAGCAGAGTTAGGCTTCATATCGACAATATCACACTTGTGATCTCTATACTTGGGACAGTATGTGCTGTCAGACTTTACAGAATAAAGCTTCTTCTATCTTTGAATTTGAGACTTTAAATATCCTGCAGCACTATCTGTTAATCTGTCCTTCACTTGAAGTAGGAATAGAACATGTTCCAGTTCTTCAAAATACTTCAGTGGTATAGCATTCTTCTTAATCTGGTATACCCTTCCATCTATCATAAAATATAAAAAGATATGTTCTTTCAAGAAGGTATGGTAAACCATTTGTACAGATTCAAGTCGATTCAATCTTTCAGGAGTTGCTCCAACACCTGGTTCACTTAAGGAAGTTGGATCATTGGTAGTGTTATGTACTCTTCTTTCATCAGAACTACCCAACCCAGATTTATCTCTTGCTTCCTTTCCTGTAACAACTCTTGCTTCAAAACCACTTGTTACAGTCTTCAAAGATTGAGTTTGTTTAGCTTTAGTGAATCCTGGTAGGAGTATCTTTGAAAGGTTAACATGAGCAATGTCAGAGGTTTCCTTTTCCTTATCTTCTGATATCAAGCCAACTTGAGCTATGTTAGAGGTTCCTTGCTTCACTGTCATATCAGAACTTACTAAATCTTGACTCTGAACAACATGAGCCATGTCAGAGGTTGTTTGAAAAATCTTCTTATACATCAGAGTAAGATTAGCATTTGTTTCTTCATCAATTATTTCTTCATCCATGACTGGCATATAAACCTTTACAGGTTCATCAACCTTTTCTTTGCCCTTGGACTCTGGATCAATTTCCATTTGTGATTTGGCCTTGATTGCCTCAGAACTTGTTTTTTTCTTTATCACAATACCCTTAGGATTTGGAAATTTCTTTTCAACAACAGAAGCTTCGGATTTTGTCTTGACACCTTCTGCTTTGAGCCTAACTTCTTCTTTCTTTAGACTCTCAAAGTCCATTCCTGGATTTTCTTTAAGAAATAACTGCTTTAAAATTTCTTCATCAAGTTCTAGATATCCACCAGAACTTATCCTTTTACCAGTATCAGAACTTATTCTACTCCCAGTATCAGAACTTGTTCCTTGACTTGTAATTCTAGCTTTACTTGACGAAAGTCCTTTGCCTTGACCTTGACCTCTATCCTTATTAGAGTTTCCCTGGTCATCATTTCCTTCATCCTTTCCTTTCAGTGTCTGAATAGATTTGCATTTGGACTTAATCAATTTCTCCCCCTTTTTGGCATCAGCAGGTAATAGAAGAGAGACAAGCAATTCCACCGAGGATTGGATCTCATTGAGTTGACTTTGGTGAGAAGCCTGATTCTGCAGAATTTCTTCAATTTGAGCTTGTTGCTTCTCCTGAGTTTTCTCAATGTAGGCAATTATGTCAAAGGCTGGCTTGAAAAATCTGTTCTTTTTAAGTTTCACATTTATATCTTGCTGGATTAGAGCTTCCTGAATTTTGTTCACCTTGTCATGAGTTATTGTGTATTGACCTTGAAGGTGCCTTGTACTCAATTCAGTAACTCTCAGCTGTGCCTTGAAATCATCATTTATCAGCATTTCATCAGCTTTTGCAAGATGCTCAGCAAGAATCTTTTCAAAAGGAACTAAACTAACTGAGTTCCATTCTTTAAACCACTCCTTTCCTCTAGGAGTTTCACTCTAAGGTACTGGTGCTTCCCCTATAACAAACTTCTTGACTAAATCAGCTTTATGAACAGTTTGTTGAGGTGCAAGTCCTGATGGACCAGCTGCATCAGCATCTAAATTACCAGCAGCTGCACCAGTAGTTTCTTCATTAGCAGCATCAGAACTTGTAGATCCTGCAGTATCAGCATCCTCTGATAAAATAGCAGTATGTGAGGCTATAGAGACTTCAACATTTTCCTCTAAATTCTGATCTGCAGCCAGGTTCTGATCAACATTCAAAAGTGATGTTGTTGGTGGAGTGAGTTGAATTGGTGGAGCTTCCAAGTACAAAACCTCAGGCACAATCAGGTTATGAATATCAATTTTAGCACTTGTACCTGGTTCTTCAGTATGTACTGGATCAACTATAGGTGACATAGAAGGTGTAGGTATTTTAGCTTGAGCAGTTTGATGTTGTGCAGAAGGAAGTAATTCAATAACAACTGGTTATGTTGAGATTAGAGATTCCTGATCCCCTTCCTTAGCTGCTTCCACTACATCTGAATCTGACTCAACTATGTCCTATGAGCTCTCTGTTTCTTTAATTTCCTCAAAGGTGGAGACATTGTAGGAGCTTTATCATCAGAATTTAATTTTCTAAGCCTTTTGAGGGGCCTAGAACTCCCAGTTACAGTATCTTTCTGAGAAGAAACCTTCTCATCTTCTACAATAATAGGTTTCGATATTGGAACCTGTTCCTTAGATGTTTTCTCAAATCAACAGAATTTAATCAAAACATTCATCATAAAATAAAGTTAAAAGTCGATGAAGTAAAGATTAATAAATTGCAATTCAACATGCACAGTCACATAATTTGAGAAATAAAGAACAAATCTTGCAATTGAAAGAAAATTTCATTAATATAACAGATTATTACATTCGATAAAATTTATCAATTACATACAAAAATTATAAGATATTCCTATTCTACGATTCCTAACATCAACAGCCTTAGTCCTAGTCTAAGAAGCCCTAACGACTAATTCCTTATGCTGCTGACGAAGAGCATTGCAAGACGGATGATCCGTTCTTGCTGTCGGAGAGCTTCTCTCCTTTCCTCTTCCAACCTATCAAGATGGAGATGATACTCCATTGATAAGAACAAGAGTTCTGTGTGAACCTCTTGTGGAAGTGAGTTCCAAAGTTCGTCAGGAATGGCGGTGACATGCCACTCCTGTTGCCATTCATCACAACTCAATTCGATGTGAAAGGTTTCATAGTTCAGAAACATGTTAAAACAGACCATTTTTTGTGGTATGAATGAAAAGAAAGTGAGTTTGTGAGAAAATGAAAGATATTTTGGCTGGAATGAATGGTTGGTTTAAATAGTCAATGGAATACCAAGGGACGCGAGAACTGGTTAAACATTACAAGTAAGAATAATGACCCCTCGACTCCCTAGACTGATGTGTAATAATAACAGTCAGTAAAAGATCTAAAGCCAGAGTTAATGGGCACGGGATATGATAATAATTACTGTGCGCATGCAGTTTTTCAACACATACAAGTTAACCATTAACCCATAATGATTATGACTGTTTTATCTCACATTAACCAATATTATGTTAAAATATTATCGTTCAAGTAATGACCAAAAATAAACCAAGGAAATAAATACTGTCACGACAGCATCAAAACTTGATTATTATCGGGATTAAAAAGTCATCAGAATATGGCTCCTTAACTCAAAAAATGAATGTGTATTCCTATAATTCTTCACACAAATACTGATATGGTTTTATCAGAACTTAATCATCAGAACTTCCATCAGAACTTGTCCTCAGAATTTATGCAATCTGACACATAAATTGTTCATCTAAAATAACATTGATCACCACATTAATTTTCATTATTCATATGGAGTGTATGTGTGTGCATTAAGCTAAATATCAGACAAAGAGTAAAGTCTGATTCACTTCAGTACATTGTAGAAATAAGGCATAACTAAGAACTTTACTTGAAATCTATCATTATTCTGAAGTCTACTTTAGAATGAGTTCATGCATGAGTCCATCTCAACTATTTTGTGCTCATTTTATGCATCTTTTGAAAATCTATTTTACAGTGGCTTCTCAGTGTAAGTGAGTCACGACTACTTATCAAGATTTATGTTGTTATCAGAGTATTTCTCCAGTAATCGTAGAGTGTGAAAAGTCACCAAAAAAATTTTGTTTTGCTTTTCTAATACATATTACTTAATACCAGCAATGCACTTGGGTCTTTCCTTCCACATTTTTACTCTAGATCTCAAAGGAGTACCTGATTTTTATTTCTTTTCTTTTCTTTTTCTTTTGATAAGTGAGGCTTATCAGCACTTAGTACATTCACCAGATTTACTAACATCAGATGTAATAACCCCAATTTTTGGAGATTTTTGAAACCCGGATGAATAGTAACTTTTGCTGACAATGCTGATTAAGAAAAATTATCAGACCACGATATATAGGAGTACTGTTATGGAAATTCTAAGATCGTATTAGTATTCCATAAAGAAAATAAGTGTATGTAAAAGCTGTCGGATTTTGAAAACGAGCACTTTTATTTTTCCCCGAGATTTCCACCAGACATTAAGGGATTTAAGGAATTAATATTAAGATGAAGGATTTTAAATTCAAGAATTATAAAGGGGAATTAATTTAGGTATTAAAAATACCAAGAAGATTTTATCAATAAAACCATTAAGGTATTTAACCAAACGATCAACGAGATTGAGTGATAACCAGACAAAGAAATGAATAACGACTCTTGTAAATACCTTTGCAAGTGGCAAGGCAAGTGGATGGTTGATCAAACAAGAAACCAAGTGATAGTTAGGAAGGAATGGCTAGTTAATTATATAGTTAACTAGGGATGATCTCATCTCACCACAAATCACCAACACATGGCAAATGGTGAGATCATCTTCCACTAACTCCTTTGATTATTATTAACCTAGCAAAATATCAAGACAACCCATCATTATCCACCACATTATTCCACCAACACAAGAAAGCAAAAGCATTTCCTCCCCCATTTCCATTGCTCTCGGCCAAAACAGACCCAGCACACTAAAACTGCTGTATCTCCTTCATTTCTCACTCAAATATTGTGTTCTATAGCTCGTTGGAAAGGTATTGAGATGGCCTACAACTCTTGTTCACAAGTCTCATCCAAATAATCATGGTAAGACCCTCATTTTTACAGTTCTTTAAATCGGACTTTTCGAAACTTCAAAGCCTTACTTTGTGTTCTTGATTTCTTTGGAAAGATCAAGCTTGTAGGAGGCTCCCTAAGGCTTCCTAGCAACTTAAAACCTCCCAAGGAAGGTATAAACTTCAAACCCTAGCCTTTACTTTATTTGTTAGTAAGTTTAATGGTTGTTTTTGTGAAATGAGAAGCATGGATTGTGATTATTAGTAGTTTGGTTTGATTTGGAAGTGTTTTGGTAATTGAAGCTTGATTATAGTTCATAGGTCTTGATTGTGGTTGTTTGAGTTGAAAACCTTGGAGATTATGGACTGATGTGGTATGGTTTAGGTGAAGTTTTGTTGTATTGATGATTATGAGTTGGTTGGTGGTTAATCGGAGTAGTTTAAACATTGGTAATCGCGTAAACATAGCCGTCGTAATGTCCGATTTACTTTAGAATGCTTTTGTTCATAACATTTGGACCCGAGAACTCTCTGCTAGATTATGACCATTGCCATGTTTAGATAGTTCATGTTACGAGCTTCGTTTTGATATGTAGTTCGTTTGATTCCGATGTACGGTTTAGGAGAAACGGCCGTTTTAAGTAACGGCGTTTCGCGAACGAAACTTTTCCCCTCGCCTTACTTTGAAACATAGGTTAAAGACCAAAAAGGGTTAATTAGTGTATGAAACAATTATGGTAAGAGTGTTAGGAAGTTGCTAAGACATTCGCGAAGGAATCGCCTTAAAACTTGTAATGGTTAAATTATAAAAAATGGTGGAGCCGAAGGTACTCGAGTGACTTAAGAGAATCACTAAGCGCAAAGCGAGCGTTAGAGTCTAAGGTAGTTAGAGTATCGATTTACAAGTGACTTTGGTTTAATTCCAACTTACTTGTTGTTTATAGGTTACCAGACTCATCCCGAGCCTTTTATCACCCCCAGTCGCTTAGGCAAGTTTTCTACCCGTTATACTGTTGTTGTGATGTATATGTGTATATGCATGATCTTGTGATAAATGCATATTTGTTAATTGCAAATTCTTGCGATATATTGTAGCATGTGATATGGTATATATGCATGCCTGTTTCGTATTCTTGATTTATATATCTGTTGGTTCAAATACTTATTCGTTGCATAATACCTATGCTAGAGATAAGCGGTATTTGCGTATACCCTTAGTATAGGGGATCAAAATGTGAATTTTTTCTAAAACCGGGAGGCGAGACTCCCGAGTATAATATATATATATATATATATATATATATATATATATATTGATATAGTTTTTAAAACTATTAATCGATTAAGGTTTATTCGATAACTTTATTTTATTTATTGAATATTATTCGAATATTCATTCGAGGGCTTATGACTCCTTTATTTTATTTAATGAATATTATTACGAATATTCATTCGAGGGCTTATGACTCCTTTATTTTATTTAATGAATATTATTACGAATATTCATTCGAGGACTTATGACTTCTTTATTTTATTAAATGAATATTATTTTGAATATTCATTCGAGGGCTTATGACTTCTTTATTTTATTAAATGAATATTATTTTGAATATTCATTCGAGGGCTTATGACTTCTTTATTTTATTAAATGAATATTATTTTGAATATTCATTCGAGGACTTATGACTCCTTTTATTTTATTATTTGAATATTATTTGAATATTCATTCGAGTGCTTATGACTCCTTTATATTATTTATTGAATATTATTTGAATATTCGTTTGAGGGCTTATGACTCAGTTTATATTATTTAATGAATATTATTTGAATATTCATTTGAGGATCTATGACTCCGATTATTTGCTGAGATATATTCTTTATTTTATTAAAGAATAAGGTGTCGATAATCAAATTTATCTTTGATTATTCAAATAAAGATAGTACTTTCGTATAAGTATATCTTTGGTTATTTAATACTCATTTCAAGTATAAGTTTTAAAACTTCTACTTCAATTATTTTTATAAAGATTATTCTTTATGGGAATATTATTTAAATAATAATATTCAGATATTTTCTAATATATTGGGGCTGATTTATTTCATTAAATCAGCATTACTCCAAACACTCTTTAAAGTGTTTTCGAGTCTTCAAAATGATTTTTAAAAGTTAGAGCGGATCCCAAAACTCATTTTTATATTTAAGATCTTCCTTTTAAAGGGGATTTAAATACTCGTTCAAAACTTGAGGGATCCGGCTCAGTGGTGTATTTTACATTCGCAACGAGGTTGCTGTTTTGAGAAAACATCTTGATTACTTGCCCATCGTTCGGGAAGTAAGTTCATCTATTTGAGTCGGCATAAGCAACATGGGCTCAGTGGGCGTCCATGAAAGTGTAAGTGGCTCAGTGGGAGTCCATCAAATGCGTAAGTGGCTGAGTGGCAGTCCAGCATAAGGTCCTATTGCGGCCAGGGTGATGACCAGTGGGGAATTCGTCCATCTACTAGTAGAAAAGGTTACTTATTGGTATCTTTGCCTGATCAGCAAGATATCAGGTTTATGCCAAGGTTTTCTCCTTTCCAAATTCATTGGATATTGCAACTCTGTTTATAATTTTCATAACAGAGGTTTTCAAGGAGTGTATGAAATGTATATATATAGGTGTATATATATATCAGGATTTAATGAAGTATCTCATAACTTCATTATTTATAATGATATTCAAAGATTGAATCTATTCAAATCTTGTCTTGTAGTCTCATCTATGTGATGAACTTTTGAACTGATTATAACTTGAACGGTGGTAGTTCAAGTAATATTTGGAAAAGATATAAGTATATTGGGGTATCTTGTAACTTCATATTTTCAACTTATATCTAGTTAATGATTATCTTATGCATATCAAAGATTTTCAGAAAAATGTTGAGACAAGGGTAGATATATGAGATCACCTTGCAACGATATTTTTATACAGTTATAAACTGGAACTCTGTGTATATTATGCATGGAAGAGGACTTCCAAGATTTTGAAAAGTATATATATATATATTGAATATTTTGCGACTTCATCGCATTAAGATATCAAACTTGGTTCATTTCTTTTGACCAAGACTTTCATGAGTACTATGAGAAGGCTCATATATTGTTAATCATTATACATATTATTTTGGTGGGCTTGCTGCTCACCCTTGCTTTCTTCTTTCATCACACAACAACAAATAGAAAAGATGAACAGGACCAAGCTCCCGATTCGCAAGCGGTTAGAAAACGTTCCGCAGTCTTCTGAAAGCGTTGATGCCGTCGTAGCTGAGGTAGGAGCTACCAATAGGCTAGGTTTTCAACTATTGATGAACCAGACTTATGTATAATATGAATTGTAATAATGGCAAGGAATATGTAAATTTATTCAGAACCTTTTTAAGGTGTAACGGTTTATAATTGTGGAATATAAGGACTTGTGTTATTTTTGAGTGTTCATCTCTGAGACTATAACTTGTGGTGTGTGTGTTTATTGTGGGGTCACAGTACAGAGTAGTTGATTATTTATTAAGATTGGGTGTTATTAAGGGAAATGGAACTCGTGACAACCCGGATCCCCGACCCCGGATTTGGGGGTGTTACAGAAGTGGTATCAGAGCTAAGCGTTATAAACCTCAGAGATGATGTGACGTTAAGATAATAACTAAGATAATAAGAACTCTTGCCAAGTTCATAGTCGGGCTACCTAACGTAGTACTGACAGTTAAAACCCTTATGGGAACCCTTATAAATATCGTGATAGAAGCGTAGTTCGTTATCGTATATGGTAGCGGGACTCCGAACCCTGAGGTTGAGGAGTAACAGCGCGATGATGTTTTATTACTAATTGGAGATCGGATTGTGGATCCGATAGAGCGTCCTAACGCAGGACCGGATGATGTTGATATTGAGGATGTAGCGGTTGAGGATGTTGTCATAGAAGGGATTGTTGCTGAGGTGGATCCCGTGAAGGATCCTGACAAGAATGAATAAAGGACCACTGAGGAATTGATGACCATGGTTAGGGAAACTCCCAGAGGTAGGATTGGCCGGTCACTACCAGAGGTTCGTTCAAGTTTGTAAAGATAGTAGCCCCTTTAACGCGGCTTACTCGTAAGACTGAGAAGTTCGAATGGACAGAGAAATGCGAGAACAACTTTTAAGAACCGAAGCAAAGGTTGGTGACGTTCCCTATATTGGCGTTGCCGGATGGAAAATGAGATTTTGTGAAGTGTAGTGACGCTTCACATAAGGAATTAGGGTGCTTCTTATACAACACAGCAAGGTAATCGCGTACGCGTCAAGATAATTAAGGGAATATAAAATTCGATATCCCCACCTATGAGCTTGGGCTCATGGCAATAGTTTTGCCCTAAAGATTGGGGGCACTACTTGTATGGAGAGAAGTGCGAGAATTACCTAAGACATAAGTGCTCTAGTACATTTTCACGCAGAAAAGAGCTCAACATGTGCCAAATGAGGTGGTTAGAGCTAATCAAGGATTACGATTATGAGATTCTTTATCATTCGGGGAAAGCCAATGTGGTGGCTGATGCCCTTAGTAAAAAGGAGAGACTCAAGATGATAATGTCTTTGAGAGAGTTTATAAGAGATTTTGAGAAGATGGAAATAGAAGTGAAGGTAACCGGAGCCGGTACCGAAAAGCTGTTTGAGATTGCAATAGAGACCGAATTATTGGAAAAGAGCATATTGTGCCAGAAAAAGGTGATGAATGAAGGCAGAGAGCCAACAAATAAATATGAGATTAATACCGAGAAAGATGATAAGGGAATAATAAGGTATTCCTATAGAATTTAGGTTCCGAAAGTTCAAGAGTTTAAGGATGAGAACTTAGATGAGAGCCATAGTTTGAGGAATAAGATTTAGGGCAAACCCTGAATGTGATAGTCAGGGAGGTTGCCATCAAGAAAGAAAGAACCCATAACATAATAGAGTGGAAAACAAGGTTTTTAATGTATAAGATAACCCCGATTATGGGAGAAGGTTGAAACATTTCATACTAAGGAAACAGATAGTCGAGTAAGGAAAGGAGACCCGAGACGGTACTCCTATACGGCAATTTATGGACCTGTCTAGACAGAACTTAGACTATTATCCCCAACCACCACCTTGAGGAAACAATGCGATAGGAAATTCTTTCAGGACCTTTAAGTCTCTAAGCTCTCAGAGTTCCAAGGAACAGGTTGACCTAGTCGAGGCAAGAGCCTGGCTAAAGGAAATAGAGGAATCATTTGAGATTCTGAATGATTGACGAACCACAAAAGACTGTTTTTGTCACTTACCCTCCTAAGAGAGAGGCCACCCGCTGGTGAAAGACCAAGGAAGGCACGGAGCAAGAGATTATAATAAACTGATTAAAGTTCAGACAATTGTTTTCGGGAAAGTACTTCCCAAGGTTATGGAGGTAGTGTAAAAGCTTTAGAGCCAGAACAAAAGCGGACGAGTATGATGAATTATAAATCTAAGTTATAAAAGTTGTCAAGATTCATTCTGAGGACACGAATCCAGAATGACGGGATGTTTGAAATCAATGCTTATGTTGTGTTGGTTCATGTAATGGTTGTAATGGAAACGAAAATAAAAGACTGAAAAGGGAAGGAGTATAAAGGGATATAAAGGAAATAGAGTTGAGAAGTGATAAGGGAGTTAGGTATGGGAAACCCTAAGAAACCCTTGTAATAAATATAGAGAAGTGTGTCATTATCAGCGCGATGGTGACTGATCATGAGATAAATTCAAGGTTTGAAGGCGTAAGCGATATGTAAAGTTAATTCCCTTGAAGTTGACAGTATTCGATGAAAATTTGAGATAGATCGATTGATTAATAAGGAAACACGGATGGACTGAGGAGACAAGAAAGTAAGAAATTAGGAAAATTGGATGAAGGAAGTGACCTTCAAGAATGTGAAGTGTAAGACCGGGGGCATGATACCCAGAAAGGGAGACGCCAGTTATGAAAGATATCCCAACATTGAGATGACTGTTGAGATAAATAAAAGAGGTAAATGAGTAGTTAGAACTAAAAGGTTCACGTTGAACACGACAAACATCTTCTAGAACATCCCTGTTATCATTACTGAATCAGGCAAGAAAAGCGGATAACCGTTCTTATATTTTGGAGGCCATATTGATTGACCTCATTTTGAATACAGATGTTATTGTGAAATTAGGCATATACTATCGAGGTGGGAATGATTGAATAAGATACCCTTATCAGGGATATATGACTTGATTTATCCATGGAAGGATGCATGTACCTTTTTAAAGGTGGAATTAAGGATAGAACATCGGTAACTTAAAACGAATCCTAGGGGAATGCATAAAGGTTGGCATTTCACCCTTAATAGGGATAGTATGAGTTTTGACAGTATGAATTGGAAAGAATTAAGGTAAAAACAACCTTTAAGAATCAGTGGAGAAATTTTTTCAGAAGTATATAGACAATGATTCTGGTATTAATAAATGGTATCTTGATATGCCCTGTATCTAGGGAATACAGGAGGAACGATTCAAGGATAACCTTAGAGGTTTTACAAGGAGAAAGGTAATATTCAAAATTCTCAAGAATAGAAATGTTGATAAAGGAAATGTGACATAATTATAATGATGCCAAGTGGGGCACGTGTTACACCACGAGAAAGTATGGATCGAACCAGTAATGGTCGAAATTGTTCGGGGCAATTAGGACTTAAGATAAAAAGATGTTCTAATTATGATTGAGAGTCAGTCGTGACAGTGATTAACCTCTAAAGACTGAGGCAATAACTTATGGAAAAATGGTAATATTTTTTTTTACTCATCAGATTTTAAGGAAAACATCTTCACATAAGCTGTGATTGAAATAAGGTAGAAAATTTATTTGGAGGTGGTTAAAATGACATTGACTGTAAGGAAATTTTACTATCAGGAAAGGCCAAAGAGGTGGCCGTCACTTTAAAGGTAAGAGGATAATTATAGGCGCTTGTGCCAAAGGAATACAGTGATGATGGTTAAAGCTATGCAGGTTGTATTATGGTTTGGAAGATTGACATTCCTTCTGATGACTGTGCAATACCCAACCGTAATAGTAGTTGGTAAAGGTTTAATTCGTGTAATCGCCATGAGCGGGCTATCTATCTCAGAAGGTACTATCTTGAGAATAATCCAGGACAATATTTCAAAAAGGACTAGACGAACCTTTGAGTTAAGTCTTCTATTGAAGGCATATGATTAAGAATGGTATTAACCTGCTATCGTTGCTTTGATTGAAACTCTTCTGCAATTTTATCTGCTTCATGTCATGTATGTATGGCAGGATAAGGAGTGTTCTTCATGAATCATGAATGGTGATTATGTTACCTCCTTAGAAGGATTTGATACGACATGTATGGACTCCGTATGGTTAGATATTAAGATTTCATGGAAAGTGAATGACGACAGTAGGTCAGTGGTGGACCATAGTAATGCAGCAATGATTCTGCGAGTAATGAGCTGATTACAACCATGAGAGTTGTATTGGAATGGATGTTGAGATTGAGTACCACTAATCGGGTCGTGGTAATGTATAAGTTATCATTGATAGAATAATTAAGTAGAGTATCTACCTATTGAATATTTATTCCTTCTTATGAAAAGAGAGTCGTATTACTATATGAGGAAGGTTGCGGTGCAAGCATAGAATTCTAGTAACGATGATGTCTAGAATGAGATCCCAGATTCGATTTTCGATGTCGAGGGAGTTTCAAAGGTGATTGTGTATAAGCTCGAGGAAGAGCATGGGTCCATAGAATGATGGACGGAATGGCGAAAATATTTAGGCATGTGAAATGCGATGCTATAATACTTGATGTTGATATAAATACATATATGTTTTGTTCTCCTATGACAAACCTCTATAGTTCAGAGGTACGTTCCAAGACATATATTTTGTGGCAGTATATTTTTTCATATATACAATTCTCTTCAATTCGTTCTTTTCTCTTCTTTTCATTTCATGTAAGCTGAGAAGAACAACCCTTCCAGAAAGGGGAGGTATTGCCGAATGACTATCTATCTGTGTGATAGAAGCCTAGTAGGATACCATCTATTGTTTAATTGCTTGTCAAGTACTAAAGGCTGGCCACCTTCTGTACTAACTATGTGATATAACAAGTGTTCATGATCATAGTGATCTCTCAATAAATTCTTTTACTTCTATATGAAGGATTAAGCTTTCGAAAATAGAAACAGCTGAAAAAGGATTAATAAAGTTGTGGTAGTATTCGGAATGGAAACACATTCGTGATACTAAGGTTGGCATGGTTATTAAAAGGTTATAGAACGCTAATGAGCAAAAGTATAACCAGTATAATATTAGGAACGGAAGGTAGTAGCGATTACGAACTGGAAAAGAATGGGTATTGAGAAGTAAAAGCTCTAATGTTAAAAGCTATAATGAGAGTCTGTGCAATAGACTTAAAAGAATTTGGAATGATCACTTAACACGGATTGAGTTTTCTTACGATAATAGATCATATGTCAGTATTGAGATATCGCCTTATGAGATCCTTGAGGGAAGACAATGTCAATCTCCCTTATGTTAGGATGAAGTTGTAGAGCGCAAGATGCTCGGACCCGCAGTAGTCCAAAGGATCAAGGATATAATAGATTTTAATCAGAGGACGGCTGGTAGTAGCCCAAGATGGGAACACGAAGTATGTTGATTGGACACGAAAGGACAAGGAATAGGTAGTGGGGGACCTAGTGTTGTTATAGGTATTCCCTTGGAAAAGAAGGATGAGGTTCGGAAAGAAAGGGAAGCTAAGTCCACGAATTGTTGGACCCTTGGATATATTAAGACATATTGGGAAGATAGCATATGAGCTAGCCCTACCCCCGAATATGTAGCAAGTTCATAACGTATTCCACGTATCAATGTTAAGAAAATGTAATTCGGATGCCAGATAAATAGGGGCATATGAGCGCATAGACATGCAACCAGACGTAACCTATATGGAGCAACCAGGAAGGGTTATAGATCGAAAAGGGACAAGTGCTTAGGAGAAGGGTTATCAAACTAGTCAGAGTTTGGTGGTAGAACCATAATGTGGAAAATTAACTAGAGAGTTACAAGGCATAATGCTAGAAAAGCATCCCCAACTGTTTTCTATCTGATTCCGGGACGGAATCCTTTTAAGGAGGGGAGACTGTAATAACCCCAATTTTTGGAGATTTTTGAAACCCGGATGAATAGTAACTTTTGCTGACAATGCTGATTAAGAAAAATTATCAGACCACGATATATAGGAGTACTGTTATGGAAATTCTAAGATCGTATTAGTATTCCATAAAGAAAATAAGTGTATGTAAAAGCTGTCGGATTTTGAAAACGAGCACTTTTATTTTTCCCCGAGATTTCCACCAGACATTAAGGGATTTAAGGAATTAATATTAAGATGAAGGATTTTAAATTCAAGAATTATAAAGGGGAATTAATTTAGGTATTAAAAATACCAAGAAGATTTTATCAATAAAACCATTAAGGTATTTAACCAAACGATCAACGAGATTGAGTGATAACCAGACAAAGAAATGAATAACGACTCTTGTAAATACCTTTGCAAGTGGCAAGGCAAGTGGATGGTTGATCAAACAAGAAACCAAGTGATAGTTAGGAAGGAATGGCTAGTTAATTATATAGTTAACTAGGGATGATCTCATCTCACCACAAATCACCAACACATGGCAAATGGTGAGATCATCTTCCACTAACTCCTTTGATTATTATTAACCTAGCAAAATATCAAGACAACCCATCATTATCCACCACATTATTCCACCAACACAAGAAAGCAAAAGCATTTCCTCCCCCATTTCCATTGCTCTCGGCCAAAACAGACCCAGCACACTAAAACTGCTGTATCTCCTTCATTTCTCACTCAAATATTGTGTTCTATAGCTCGTTGGAAAGGTATTGAGATGGCCTACAACTCTTGTTCACAAGTCTCGTCCAAATAATCATGGTAAGACCCTCATTTTTACAGTTCTTTAAATCGGACTTTTCGAAACTTCAAAGCCTTACTTTGTGTTCTTGATTTCTTTGGAAAGATCAAGCTTGTAGGAGGCTCCCTAAGGCTTCCTAGCAACTTAAAACCTCCCAAGGAAGGTATAAACTTCAAACCCTAGCCTTTACTTTATTTGTTAGTAAGTTTAATGGTTGGTTTTGTGAAATGAGAAGCATGGATTGTGATTATTAGTAGTTTGGTTTGATTTGGAAGTGTTTTGGTAATTGAAGCTTGATTATAGTTCATAGGTCTTGATTGTGGTTGTTTGAGTTGAAAACCTTGGAGATTATGGACTGATGTGGTATGGTTTAGGTGAAGTTTTGTTGTATTGATGGTTATGAGTTGGTTGGTGGTTAATCGGAGTAGTTTAAACATTGGTAATCGCGTAAACATAGCCGTCGTAATGTCCGATTTACTTTAGAATGCTTTTGTTCATAACATTTGGACCCGAGAACTCTCTGCTAGATTATGACCATTGCCATGTTTAGATAGTTCATGTTACGAGCTTCAGTTTTGATATGTAGTTCGTTTGATTCCGATGTACGGTTTAGGAGAAACGACCGTTTTAAGTAACGGCGTTTCGCGAACGAAACTTTTCCCCTCGCCTTACTTTGAAACATAGGTTAAAGACCAAAAAGGGTTAATTAGTGTATGAAACAATTATGGTAAGAGTGTTAGGAAGTTGCTAAGACATTCGCGAAGGAATCGCCTTAAAACTTGTAATGGTTAAATTATAAAAAATGGTGGAGCCGAAGGTACTCGAGTGACTTAAGAGAATCACTAAGCGCAAAGCGAGCGTTAGAGTCTAAGGTAGTTAGAGTATCGATTTACAAGTGACTTTGGTTTAATTCCAACTTACTTGTTGTTTATAGGTTACCAGACTCATCCCGAGCCTTTTATCACCCCCAGTCGCTCAGGCAAGTTTTCTACCCGTTATACTGTTGTTGTGATGTATATGTGTATATGCATGATCTTGTGATAAATGCATATTTGTTAATTGCAAATTCTTGCGATATATTGTAGCATGTGATATGGTATATATGCATGCCTGTTTCGTATTCTTGATTTATATATCTGTTGGTTCAAATACTTATTCGTTGCATAATACCTATGCTAGAGATAAGCGGTATTTGCGTATACCCTTAGTATAGGGGATCAAAATGTGAACTTTTTTCTAAAACCGGGAGGCGAGACTCCCGAGTATAATATATATATATATATATATATATATATATATATTGATATAGTTTTTAAAACTATTAATCGATTAAGGTTTATTCGATAACTTTATTTTATTTATTGAATATTATTCGAATATTCATTCGAGGGCTTATGACTCCTTTATTTTATTTAATGAATATTATTACGAATATTCATTCGAGGGCTTATGACTCCTTTATTTTATTTAATGAATATTATTACGAATATTCATTCGAGGACTTATGACTTCTTTATTTTATTAAATGAATATTATTTTGAATATTCATTCGAGGGCTTATGACTTCTTTATTTTATTAAATGAATATTATTTTGAATATTCATTCGAGGGCTTATGACTTCTTTATTTTATTAAATGAATATTATTTTGAATATTCATTCGAGGACTTATGACTGCCTTTTATTTTATTATTTGAATATTATTTGAATATTCATTCGAGTGCTTATGACTCCTTTATATTATTTATTGAATATTATTTGAATATTCGTTTGAGGGCTTATGACTCAGTTTATATTATTTAATGAATATTATTTGAATATTCATTTGAGGATCTATGACTCCGATTATTTGCTGAGATATATTCTTTATTTTATTAAAGAATAAGGTGTCGATAATCAAATTTATCTTTGATTATTCAAATAAAGATAGTACTTTCGTATAAGTATATCTTTGGTTATTTAATACTCATTTCAAGTATAAGTTTTAAAACTTCTACTTCAATTATTTTTATAAAGATTATTCTTTATGGGAATATTATTTAAATAATAATATTCAGATATTTTCTAATATATTGGGGCTGATTTATTTCATTAAATCAGCATTACTCCAAACACTCTTTAAAGTGTTTTCGAGTCTTCAAAATGATTTTTAAAAGTTAGAGCGGATCCCAAAACTCATTTTTATATTTAAGATCTTCCTTTTAAAGGGGATTTAAATACTCGTTCAAAACTTGAGGGATCCGGCTCAGTGGTGTATTTTACATTCGCAACGAGGTTGCTGTTTTGAGAAAACATCTTGATTACTTGCCCATCGTTCGGGAAGTAAGTTCATCTATTTGAGTCGGCATAAGCAACATGGGCTCAGTGGGCGTCCATGAAAGTGTAAGTGGCTCAGTGGGAGTCCATCAAATGCGTAAGTGGCTGAGTGGCAGTCCAGCATAAGGTCCTATTGCGGCCAGGGTGATGACCAGTGGGGAATTCGTCCATCTACTAGTAGAAAAGGTTACTTATTGGTATCTTTGCCTGATCAGCAAGATATCAGGTTTATGCCAAGGTTTTCTCCTTTCCAAATTCATTGGATATTGCAACTCTGTTTATAATTTTCATAACAGAGGTTTTCAAGGAGTGTATGAAATGTATATATATAGGTGTATATATATATCAGGATTTAATGAAGTATCTCATAACTTCATTATTTATAATGATATTCAAAGATTGAATCTATTCAAATCTTGTCTTGTAGTCTCATCTATGTGATGAACTTTTGAACTGATTATAACTTGAACGGTGGTAGTTCAAGTAATATTTGGAAAAGATATAAGTATATTGGGGTATCTTGTAACTTCATATTTTCAACTTATATCTAGTTAATGATTATCTTATGCATATCAAAGATTTTCAGAAAAATGTTGAGACAAGGGTAGATATATGAGATCACCTTGCAACGATATTTTTATACAGTTATAAACTGGAACTCTGTGTATATTATGCATGGAAGAGGACTTCCAAGATTTTGAAAAGTATATATATATATATATTGAATATTTTGCGACTTCATCGCATTAAGATATCAAACTTGGTTCATTTCTTTTGACCAAGACTTTCATGAGTACTATGAGAAGGCTCATATATTGTTAATCATTATACATATTATTTTGGTGGGCTTGCTGCTCACCCTTGCTTTCTTCTTTCATCACACAACAACAAATAGAAAAGATGAACAGGACCAAGCTCCCGATTCGCAAGCGGTTAGAAAACGTTCCGCAGTCTTCTGAAAGCGTTGATGCCGTCGTAGCTGAGGTAGGAGCTACCAATAGGCTAGGTTTTCAACTATTGATGAACCAGACTTATGTATAATATGAATTGTAATAATGGCAAGGAATATGTAAATTTATTCAGAACCTTTTTAAGGTGTAACGGTTTATAATTGTGGAATATAAGGACTTGTGTTATTTTTGAGTGTTCATCTCTGAGACTATAACTTGTGGTGTGTGTGTTTATTGTGGGGTCACAGTACAGAGTAGTTGATTATTTATTAAGATTGGGTGTTATTAAGGGAAATGGAACTCGTGACAACCCGGATCCCCGACCCCGGATTTGGGGGTGTTACAGAAGTGGTATCAGAGCTAAGCGTTATAAACCTCAGAGATGATGTGACGTTAAGATAATAACTAAGATAATAAGAACTCTTGCCAAGTTCATAGTCGGGCTACCTAACGTAGTACTGACAGTTAAAACCCTTATGGGAACCCTTATAAATATCGTGATAGAAGCGTAGTTCGTTATCGTATATGGTAGCGGGACTCCGAACCCTGAGGTTGAGGAGTAACAGCGCGATGATGTTTTATTACTAATTGGAGATCGGATTGTGGATCCGATAGAGCGTCCTAACGCAGGACCGGATGATGTTGATATTGAGGATGTAGCGGTTGAGGATGTTGTCATAGAAGGGATTGTTGCTGAGGTGGATCCCGTGAAGGATCCTGACAAGAATGAATAAAGGACCACTGAGGAATTGATGACCATGGTTAGGGAAACTCCCAGAGGTAGGATTGGCCGGTCACTACCAGAGGTTCGTTCAAGTTTGTAAAGATAGTAGCCCCTTTAACGCGGCTTACTCGTAAGACTGAGAAGTTCGAATGGACAGAGAAATGCGAGAACAACTTTTAAGAACCGAAGCAAAGGTTGGTGACGTTCCCTATATTGGCGTTGCCGGATGGAAAATGAGATTTTGTGAAGTGTAGTGACGCTTCACATAAGGAATTAGGGTGCTTCTTATACAACACAGCAAGGTAATCGCGTACGCGTCAAGATAATTAAGGGAATATAAAATTCGATATCCCCACCTATGAGCTTGGGCTCATGGCAATAGTTTTGCCCTAAAGATTGGGGGCACTACTTGTATGGAGAGAAGTGCGAGAATTACCTAAGACATAAGTGCTCTAGTACATTTTCACGCAGAAAAGAGCTCAACATGTGCCAAATGAGGTGGTTAGAGCTAATCAAGGATTACGATTATGAGATTCTTTATCATTCGGGGAAAGCCAATGTGGTGGCTGATGCCCTTAGTAAAAAGGAGAGACTCAAGATGATAATGTCTTTGAGAGAGTTTATAAGAGATTTTGAGAAGATGGAAATAGAAGTGAAGGTAACCGGAGCCGGTACCGAAAAGCTGTTTGAGATTGCAATAGAGACCGAATTATTGGAAAAGAGCATATTGTGCCAGAAAAAGGTGATGAATGAAGGCAGAGAGCCAACAAATAAATATGAGATTAATACCGAGAAAGATGATAAGGGAATAATAAGGTATTCCTATAGAATTTAGGTTCCGAAAGTTCAAGAGTTTAAGGATGAGAACTTAGATGAGAGCCATAGTTTGAGGAATAAGATTTAGGGCAAACCCTGAATGTGATAGTCAGGGAGGTTGCCATCAAGAAAGAAAGAACCCATAACATAATAGAGTGGAAAACAAGGTTTTTAATGTATAAGATAACCCCGATTATGGGAGAAGGTTGAAACATTTCATACTAAGGAAACAGATAGTCGAGTAAGGAAAGGAGACCCGAGACGGTACTCCTATACGGCAATTTATGGACCTGTCTAGACAGAACTTAGACTATTATCCCCAACCACCACCTTGAGGAAACAATGCGATAGGAAATTCTTTCAGGACCTTTAAGTCTCTAAGCTCTCAGAGTTCCAAGGAACAGGTTGACCTAGTCGAGGCAAGAGCCTGGCTAAAGGAAATAGAGGAATCATTTGAGATTCTGAATGATTGACGAACCACAAAAGACTGTTTTTGTCACTTACCCTCCTAAGAGAGAGGCCACCCGCTGGTGAAAGACCAAGGAAGGCACGGAGCAAGAGATTATAATAAACTGATTAAAGTTCAGACAATTGTTTTCGGGAAAGTACTTCCCAAGGTTATGGAGGTAGTGTAAAAGCTTTAGAGCCAGAACAAAAGCGGACGAGTATGATGAATTATAAATCTAAGTTATAAAAGTTGTCAAGATTCATTCTGAGGACACGAATCCAGAATGACGGGATGTTTGAAATCAATGCTTATGTTGTGTTGGTTCATGTAATGGTTGTAATGGAAACGAAAATAAAAGACTGAAAAGGGAAGGAGTATAAAGGGATATAAAGGAAATAGAGTTGAGAAGTGATAAGGGAGTTAGGTATGGGAAACCCTAAGAAACCCTTGTAATAAATATAGAGAAGTGTGTCATTATCAGCGCGATGGTGACTGATCATGAGATAAATTCAAGGTTTGAAGGCGTAAGCGATATGTAAAGTTAATTCCCTTGAAGTTGACAGTATTCGATGAAAATTTGAGATAGATCGATTGATTAATAAGGAAACACGGATGGACTGAGGAGACAAGAAAGTAAGAAATTAGGAAAATTGGATGAAGGAAGTGACCTTCAAGAATGTGAAGTGTAAGACCGGGGGCATGATACCCAGAAAGGGAGACGCCAGTTATGAAAGATATCCCAACATTGAGATGACTGTTGAGATAAATAAAAGAGGTAAATGAGTAGTTAGAACTAAAAGGTTCACGTTGAACACGACAAACATCTTCTAGAACATCCCTGTTATCATTACTGAATCAGGCAAGAAAAGCGGATAACCGTTCTTATATTTTGGAGGCCATATTGATTGACCTCATTTTGAATACAGATGTTATTGTGAAATTAGGCATATACTATCGAGGTGGGAATGATTGAATAAGATACCCTTATCAGGGATATATGACTTGATTTATCCATGGAAGGATGCATGTACCTTTTTAAAGGTGGAATTAAGGATAGAACATCGGTAACTTAAAACGAATCCTAGGGGAATGCATAAAGGTTGGCATTTCACCCTTAATAGGGATAGTATGAGTTTTGACAGTATGAATTGGAAAGAATTAAGGTAAAAACAACCTTTAAGAATCAGTGGAGAAATTTTTTCAGAAGTATATAGACAATGATTCTGGTATTAATAAATGGTATCTTGATATGCCCTGTATCTAGGGAATACAGGAGGAACGATTCAAGGATAACCTTAGAGGTTTTACAAGGAGAAAGGTAATATTCAAAATTCTCAAGAATAGAAATGTTGATAAAGGAAATGTGACATAATTATAATGATGCCAAGTGGGGCACGTGTTACACCACGAGAAAGTATGGATCGAACCAGTAATGGTCGAAATTGTTCGGGGCAATTAGGACTTAAGATAAAAAGATGTTCTAATTATGATTGAGAGTCAGTCGTGACAGTGATTAACCTCTAAAGACTGAGGCAATAACTTATGGAAAAATGGTAATATTTTTTTTTACTCATCAGATTTTAAGGAAAACATCTTCACATAAGCTGTGATTGAAATAAGGTAGAAAATTTATTTGGAGGTGGTTAAAATGACATTGACTGTAAGGAAATTTTACTATCAGGAAAGGCCAAAGAGGTGGCCGTCACTTTAAAGGTAAGAGGATAATTATAGGCGCTTGTGCCAAAGGAATACAGTGATGATGGTTAAAGCTATGCAGGTTGTATTATGGTTTGGAAGATTGACATTCCTTCTGATGACTGTGCAATACCCAACCGTAATAGTAGTTGGTAAAGGTTTAATTCGTGTAATCGCCATGAGCGGGCTATCTATCTCAGAAGGTACTATCTTGAGAATAATCCAGGACAATATTTCAAAAAGGACTAGACGAACCTTTGAGTTAAGTCTTCTATTGAAGGCATATGATTAAGAATGGTATTAACCTGCTATCGTTGCTTTGATTGAAACTCTTCTGCAATTTTATCTGCTTCATGTCATGTATGTATGGCAGGATAAGGAGTGTTCTTCATGAATCATGAATGGTGATTATGTTACCTCCTTAGAAGGATTTGATACGACATGTATGGACTCCGTATGGTTAGATATTAAGATTTCATGGAAAGTGAATGACGACAGTAGGTCAGTGGTGGACCATAGTAATGCAGCAATGATTCTGCGAGTAATGAGCTGATTACAACCATGAGAGTTGTATTGGAATGGATGTTGAGATTGAGTACCACTAATCGGGTCGTGGTAATGTATAAGTTATCATTGATAGAATAATTAAGTAGAGTATCTACCTATTGAATATTTATTCCTTCTTATGAAAAGAGAGTCGTATTACTATATGAGGAAGGTTGCGGTGCAAGCATAGAATTCTAGTAACGATGATGTCTAGAATGAGATCCCAGATTCGATTTTCGATGTCGAGGGAGTTTCAAAGGTGATTGTGTATAAGCTCGAGGAAGAGCATGGGTCCATAGAATGATGGACGGAATGGCGAAAATATTTAGGCATGTGAAATGCGATGCTATAATACTTGATGTTGATATAAATACATATATGTTTTGTTCTCCTATGACAAACCTCTATAGTTCAGAGGTACGTTCCAAGACATATATTTTGTGGCAGTATATTTTTTCATATATACAATTCTCTTCAATTCGTTCTTTTCTCTTCTTTTCATTTCATGTAAGCTGAGAAGAACAACCCTTCCAGAAAGGGGAGGTATTGCCGAATGACTATCTATCTGTGTGATAGAAGCCTAGTAGGATACCATCTATTGTTTAATTGCTTGTCAAGTACTAAAGGCTGGCCACCTTCTGTACTAACTATGTGATATAACAAGTGTTCATGATCATAGTGATCTCTCAATAAATTCTTTTACTTCTATATGAAGGATTAAGCTTTCGAAAATAGAAACAGCTGAAAAAGGATTAATAAAGTTGTGGTAGTATTCGGAATGGAAACACATTCGTGATACTAAGGTTGGCATGGTTATTAAAAGGTTATAGAACGCTAATGAGCAAAAGTATAACCAGTATAATATTAGGAACGGAAGGTAGTAGCGATTACGAACTGGAAAAGAATGGGTATTGAGAAGTAAAAGCTCTAATGTTAAAAGCTATAATGAGAGTCTGTGCAATAGACTTAAAAGAATTTGGAATGATCACTTAACACGGATTGAGTTTTCTTACGATAATAGATCATATGTCAGTATTGAGATATCGCCTTATGAGATCCTTGAGGGAAGACAATGTCAATCTCCCTTATGTTAGGATGAAGTTGTAGAGCGCAAGATGCTCGGACCCGCAGTAGTCCAAAGGATCAAGGATATAATAGATTTTAATCAGAGGACGGCTGGTAGTAGCCCAAGATGGGAACACGAAGTATGTTGATTGGACACGAAAGGACAAGGAATAGGTAGTGGGGGACCTAGTGTTGTTATAGGTATTCCCTTGGAAAAGAAGGATGAGGTTCGGAAAGAAAGGGAAGCTAAGTCCACGAATTGTTGGACCCTTGGATATATTAAGACATATTGGGAAGATAGCATATGAGCTAGCCCTACCCCCGAATATGTAGCAAGTTCATAACGTATTCCACGTATCAATGTTAAGAAAATGTAATTCGGATGCCAGATAAATAGGGGCATATGAGCGCATAGACATGCAACCAGACGTAACCTATATGGAGCAACCAGGAAGGGTTATAGATCGAAAAGGGACAAGTGCTTAGGAGAAGGGTTATCAAACTAGTCAGAGTTTGGTGGTAGAACCATAATGTGGAAAATTAACTAGAGAGTTACAAGGCATAATGCTAGAAAAGCATCCCCAACTGTTTTCTATCTGATTCCGGGACGGAATCCTTTTAAGGAGGGGAGACTGTAATAACCCCAATTTTTGGAGATTTTTGAAACCCGGATGAATAGTAACTTTTGCTGACAATGCTGATTAAGAAAAATTATCAGACCACGATATATAGGAGTACTGTTATGGAAATTCTAAGATCGTATTAGTATTCCATAAAGAAAATAAGTGTATGTAAAAGCTGTCGGATTTTGAAAACGAGCACTTTTATTTTTCCCCGAGATTTCCACCAGACATTAAGGGATTTAAGGAATTAATATTAAGATGAAGGATTTTAAATTCAAGAATTATAAAGGGGAATTAATTTAGGTATTAAAAATACCAAGAAGATTTTATCAATAAAACCATTAAGGTATTTAACCAAACGATCAACGAGATTGAGTGATAACCAGACAAAGAAATGAATAACGACTCTTGTAAATACCTTTGCAAGTGGCAAGGCAAGTGGATGGTTGATCAAACAAGAAACCAAGTGATAGTTAGGAAGGAATGGCTAGTTAATTATATAGTTAACTAGGGATGATCTCATCTCACCACAAATCACCAACACATGGCAAATGGTGAGATCATCTTCCACTAACTCCTTTGATTATTATTAACCTAGCAAAATATCAAGACAACCCATCATTATCCACCACATTATTCCACCAACACAAGAAAGCAAAAGCATTTCCTCCCCCATTTCCATTGCTCTCGGCCAAAACAGACCCAGCACACTAAAACTGCTGTATCTCCTTCATTTCTCACTCAAATATTGTGTTCTATAGCTCGTTGGAAAGGTATTGAGATGGCCTACAACTCTTGTTCACAAGTCTCGTCCAAATAATCATGGTAAGACCCTCATTTTTACAGTTCTTTAAATCGGACTTTTCGAAACTTCAAAGCCTTACTTTGTGTTCTTGATTTCTTTGGAAAGATCAAGCTTGTAGGAGGCTCCCTAAGGCTTCCTAGCAACTTAAAACCTCCCAAGGAAGGTATAAACTTCAAACCCTAGCCTTTACTTTATTTGTTAGTAAGTTTAATGGTTGGTTTTGTGAAATGAGAAGCATGGATTGTGATTATTAGTAGTTTGGTTTGATTTGGAAGTGTTTTGGTAATTGAAGCTTGATTATAGTTCATAGGTCTTGATTGTGGTTGTTTGAGTTGAAAACCTTGGAGATTATGGACTGATGTGGTATGGTTTAGGTGAAGTTTTGTTGTATTGATGGTTATGAGTTGGTTGGTGGTTAATCGGAGTAGTTTAAACATTGGTAATCGCGTAAACATAGCCGTCGTAATGTCCGATTTACTTTAGAATGCTTTTGTTCATAACATTTGGACCCGAGAACTCTCTGCTAGATTATGACCATTGCCATGTTTAGATAGTTCATGTTACGAGCTTCATTTTGATATGTAGTTCGTTTGATTCCGATGTACGGTTTAGGAGAAACAACCGTTTTAAGTAACGGCGTTTCGCGAACGAAACTTTTCCCCTCGCCTTACTTTGAAACATAGGTTAAAGACCAAAAAGGGTTAATTAGTGTATGAAACAATTATGGTAAGAGTGTTAGGAAGTTGCTAAGACATTCGCGAAGGAATCGCCTTAAAACTTGTAATGGTTAAATTATAAAAAATGGTGGAGTCGAAGGTACTCGAGTGACTTAAGAGAATCAGTAAGCGCAAAGCGAGCGTTAGAGTCTAAGGTAGTTAGAGTATCGATTTACAAGTGACTTTGGTTTAATTCCAACTTACTTGTTGTTTATAGGTTACCAGACTCATCCCGAGCCTTTTATCACCCCCAGTCGCTCAGGCAAGTTTTCTACCCGTTATACTGTTGTTGTGATGTATATGTGTATATGCATGATCTTGTGATAAATGCATATTTGTTAATTGCAAATTCTTGCGATATATTGTAGCATGTGATATGGTATATATGCATGCCTGTTTCGTATTCTTGATTTATATATCTGTTGGTTCAAATACATATTCGTTGCATAATACCTATGCTAGAGATAAGCGGTATTTGCGTATACCCTTAGTATAGGGGATCAAAATGTGAACTTTTTCTAAAACCGGGAGGCGAGACTCCCGAGTATAATATATATATATATATTGATATAGTTTTTAAAACTATTAATCGATTAAGGTTTATTCGATAACTTTATTTTATTTATTGAATATTATTCGAATATTCATTCGAGGGCTTATGACTCCTTTATTTTATTTAATGAATATTATTACGAATATTCATTCGAGGGCTTATGACTCCTTTATTTTATTTAATGAATATTATTACGAATATTCATTCGAGGACTTATGACTTCTTTATTTTATTAAATGAATATTATTTTGAATATTCATTCGAGGGCTTATGACTTCTTTATTTTATTAAATGAATATTATTTTGAATATTCATTCGAGGGCTTATGACTTCTTTATTTTATTAAATGAATATTATTTTGAATATTCATTCGAGGACTTATGACTGCTTTTATTTTATTATTTTAATATTATTTGAATATTCATTCGAGTGCTTATGACTCCTTTATATTATTTATTGAATATTATTTGAATATTCGTTTGAGGGCTTATGACTCAGTTTATATTATTTAATGAATATTATTTGAATATTCATTTGAGGATCTATGACTCCGATTATTTGCTGAGATATATTCTTTATTTTATTAAAGAATAAGGTGTCGATAATCAAATTTATCTTTGATTATTCAAATAAAGATAGTACTTTCGTATAAGTATATCTTTGGTTATTTAATACTCATTTCAAGTATAAGTTTTAAAACTTCTACTTCAATTATTTTTATAAAGATTATTCTTTATGGGAATATTATTTAAATAATAATATTCAGATATTTTCTAATATATTGGGACTGATTTATTTCATTAAATCAGCATTACTCCAAACACTCTTTAAAGTGTTTTCGAGTCTTCAAAATGATTTTTAAAAGTTAGAGCGGATCCCAAAACTCATTTTTATATTTAAGATCTTCCTTTTAAAGGGGATTTAAATACTCGTTCAAAACTTGAGGGATCCGGCTCAGTGGTGTATTTTACATTCGCAACGAGGTTGCTGTTTTGAGAAAACATCTTGATTACTTGCCCATCGTTCGGGAAGTAAGTTCATCTATTTGAGTCGGCATAAGCAACATGGGCTCAGTGGGCGTCCATGAAAGTGTAAGTGGCTCAGTGGGAGTCCATCAAATGCGTAAGTGGCTGAGTGGCAGTCCAGCATAAGGTCCTATTGCGGCCAGGGTGATGACCAGTGGGGAATTCGTCCATCTACTAGTAGAAAAGGTTACTTATTGGTATTTTTGCCTGATCAGCAAGATATCAGGTTTATGCCAAGGTTTTCTCCTTTCCAAATTCATTGGATATTGCAACTCTGTTTATAATTTTCATAACAGAGGTTTTCAAGGAGTGTATGAAATGTATATATATAGGTGTATATATATATCGGGATTTAATGAAGTATCTCATAACTTCATTATTTATAATGATATTCAAAGATTGAATCTATTCAAATCTTGTCTTGTAGTCTCATCTATGTGATGAACTTTTGAACTGATTATAACTTGAACGGTGGTAGTTCAAGTAATATTTGGAAAAGATATAAGTATATTGGGGTATCTTGTAACTTCATATTTTCAACTTATATCTAGTTAATGATTATCTTATGCATATCAAAGATTTTCAGAAAAATGTTGAGACAAGGGTAGATATATGAGATCACCTTGCAACGATATTTTTATACAGTTATAAACTGGAACTCTGTGTATATTATGCATGGAAGAGGACTTCCAAGATTTTGAAAAGTATATATATATATATACTGAATATTTTGCGACTTCATCGCATTAAGATATCAAACTTGGTTCATTTCTTTTGACCAAGACTTTCATGAGTACTATGAGAAGGCTCATATATTGTTAATCATTATACATATTATTTTGGTGGGCTTGCTGCTCACCCTTGCTTTCTTCTTTCATCACACAACAACAAATAGAAAAGATGAACAGGACCAAGCTCCCGATTCGCAAGCGGTTAGAAAACGTTCCGCAGTCTTCTGAAAGCGTTGATGTCGTCGTAGCTGAGGTAGGAGCTACCAATAGGCTAGGTTTTCAACTATTGATGAACCAGACTTATGTATAATATGAATTGTAATAATGGAAAGGAATATGTAAATTTATTCAGAACCTTTTTAAGGTGTAACGGTTTATAATTGTGGAATATAAGGACTTGTGTTATTTTTGAGTGTTCATCTCTGAGACTATAACTTGTGGTGTGTGTGTTTATTGTGGGGTCACAGTACAGAGTAGTTGATTATTTATTAAGATTGGGTGTTATTAAGGGAAATGGAACTCGTGACAACCCGGATCCCCGACCCCGGATTTGGGGGTGTTACAGAAGTGGTATCAGAGCTAAGCGTTATAAACCTCAGAGATGATGTGACGTTAAGATAATAACTAAGATAATAAGAACTCTTGCCAAGTTCATAGTCGGGCTACCTAACGTAGTACTGACAGTTAAAACCCTTATGGGAACCCTTATAAATATCGTGATAGAAGCGTAGTTCGTTATCGTATATGGTAGCGGGACTCCGAACCCTGAGGTTGAGGAGTAACAGCGCGATGATGTTTTATTACTAATTGGAGATCGGATTGTGGATCCGATAGAGCGTCCTAACGCAGGACCGGATGATGTTGATATTGAGGATGTAGCGGTTGAGGATGTTGTCATAGAAGGGATTGTTGCTGAGGTGGATCCCGTGAAGGATCCTGACAAGAATGAATAAAGGACCACTGAGGAATTGATGACCATGGTTAGGGAAACTCCCAGAGGTAGGATTGTCCGGTCACTACCAGAGGTTCGTTCAAGTTTGTAAAGATAGTAGCCCCTTTAACGCGGCTTACTCGTAAGACTGAGAAGTTCGAATGGACAGAGAAATGCGAGAACAACTTTTAAGAACCGAAGCAAAGGTTGGTGACGTTCCCTATATTGGCGTTGCCGGATGGAAAATGAGATTTTGTGAAGTGTAGTGATGCTTCACATAAGGAATTAGGGTGCTTCTTATACAACACAGCAAGGTAATCGTGTACGCGTCAAGATAATTAAGGGAATATAAAATTCGATATCCCCACCTATGAGCTTGGGCTCATGGCAATAGTTTTGCCCTAAAGATTGGGGGCACTACTTGTATGGAGAGAAGTGCGAGAATTACCTAAGACATAAGTGCTCTAGTACATTTTCACGCAGAAAAGAGCTCAACATGTGCCAAATGAGGTGGTTAGAGCTAATCAAGGATTACGATTATGAGATTCTTTATCATTCGGGGAAAGCCAATGTGGTGGCTGATGCCCTTAGTAAAAAGGAGAGACTCAAGATGATAATGTCTTTGAGAGAGTTTATAAGAGATTTTGAGAAGATGGAAATAGAAGTGAAGGTAACCGGAGCCTGTACCGAAAAGCTGTTTGAGATTGCAATAGAGACCGAATTATTGGAAAAGAGCATATTGTGCCAGAAAAAGGTGATGAATGAAGGCAGAGAGCCAACAAATAAATATGAGATTAATACCGAGAAAGATGATAAGGGAATAATAAGGTATTCCTATAGAATTTGGGTTCCAAAAGTTCAAGAGTTTAAGGATGAGAACTTAGATGAGAGCCATAGTTTGAGGAATAAGATTTAGGGCAAACCCTGAATGTGATAGTCAGGGAGGTTGCCATCAAGAAAGAAAGAACCCATAACATAATAGAGTGGAAAACAAGGTTTTTAATGTATAAGATAACCCCGATTATGGGAGAAGGTTGAAACATTTCATACTAAGGAAACAGATAGTCGAGTAAGGAAAGGAGACCCGAGACGGTACTCCTATACGGCAATTTATGGACCTGTCTAGACAGAACTTAGACTATTATCCCCAACCACCTCCTTGAGGAAACAATGCGATAGGAAATTCTTTCAGGACCTTTAAGTCTCTAAGCTCTCAGAGTTCCAAGGAACAGGTTGACCTAGTCGAGGCAAGAGCCTGGCTAAAGGAAATAGAGGAATCATTTGAGATTCTGAATGATTGACGAACCACAAAAGACTGTTTTTGTCACTTACCCTCCTAAGAGAGAGGCCACCCGCTGGTGAAAGACCAAGGAAGGCACGGAGCAAGAGATTATAATAAACTGATTAAAGTTCAGACAATTGTTTTCGGGAAAGTACTTCCCAAGGTTATGGAGGTAGTGTAAAAGCTTTAGAGCCAGAACAAAAGCGGACGAGTATGATGAATTATAAATCTAAGTTATAAAAGTTGTCAAGATTCATTCTGAGGACACGAATCCAGAATGACGGGATGTTTGAAATCAATGCTTATGTTGTGTTGGTTCATGTAATGGTTGTAATGGAAACGAAAATAAAAGACTGAAAAGGGAAGGAGTATAAAGGGATATAAAGGAAATAGAGTTGAGAAGTGATAAGGGAGTTAGGTATGGGAAACCCTAAGAAACCCTTGCAATAAATATAGAGAAGTGTGTCATTATCAGCGCGATGGTGACTGATCATGAGATAAATTCAAGGTTTGAAGGCTTAAGCGATATGTAAAGTTAATTCCCTTGAAGTTGACAGTATTCGATGAAAATTTGAGATAGATCAATTGATTAATAAGGAAACACGGATGGACTGAGGAGACAAGAAAGTAAGAAATTAGGAAAATTGGATGAAGGAAGTGACCTTCAAGAATGTGAAGTGTAAGACCGGGGGCATGATACCCAGAAAGGGAGACGCCAGTTATGAAAGATATCCCAACATTGAGATGACTGTTGAGATAAATAAAAGAGGTAAATGAGTAGTTAGAACTAAAAGGTTCACGTTGAACACGACAAACATCTTCTAGAACATCCCTGTTATCATTACTGAATCAGGCAAGAAAAGCGGATAACCGTTCTTATATTTTGGAGGCCATATTGATTGACCTCATTTTGAATACAGATGTTATTGTGAAATTAGGCATATACTATCGAGGTGGGAATGATTGAATAAGATACCCTTATCAGGGATATATGACTTGATTTATCCATGGAAGGATGCATGTACCTTTTTAAAGGTGGAATTAAGGATAGAACATCGGTAACTTAAAACGAATCCTAGGGGAATGCATAAAGGTTGGCATTTCACCCTTAATAGGGATAGTATGAGTTTTGACAGTATGAATTGGAAAGAATTAAGGTAAAAACAACCTTTAAGAATCAGTGGAGAAATTTTTTCAGAAGTATATAGACAATGATTCTGGTATTAATAAATGGTATCTTGATATGCCCTGTATCTAGGGAATACAGGAGGAACGATTCAAGGATAACCTTAGAGGTTTTACAAGGAGAAAGGTAATATTCAAAATTCTCAAGAATAGAAATGTTGATAAAGGAAATGTGACGTAATTATAATGATGCCAAGTGGGGCACGTGTTACACCACGAGAAAGTATGGATCGAACCAGTAATGGTCGAAATTGTTCGGGGCAATTAGGACTTAAGATAAAAAGATGTTCTAATTATGATTGAGAGTCAGTCGTAACAGTGATTAACCTCTAAAGACTGAGGCAATAACTTATGGAAAAATGGTAATATTTTTTTTTACTCATCAGATTTTAAGGAAAACATCTTCACATAAGCTGTGATTGAAATAAGGTAGAAAATTTATTTGGAGGTGGTTAAAATGACATTGACTGTAAGGAAATTTTACTATCAGGAAAGGCCAAAGAGGTGGCCGACACTTTAAAGGTAAGAGGATAATTATAGGCGCTTGTGCCAAAGGAATACAGTGATGATGGTTAAAGCTATGCAGGTTGTATTATGGTTTGGAAGATTGACATTCTTTCTGATGACTGTGCAATACCCAACCGTAATAGTAGTTGGTAAAGGTTTAATTCGTGTAATCGCCATGAGCGGGCTATCTATCTCAGAAGGTACTATCTTGAGAATAATCCAGGACAATATTTCAAAAAGGACTAGACGAACCTTTGAGTTAAGTCTTCTATTGAAGGCATATGATTAAGAATGGTATTAACCTGCTATCGTTGCTTTGATTGAAACTCTTCTGCAATTTTATCTGCTTCATGTCATGTATGTATGGCAGGATAAGGAGTGTTCTTCATGAATCATGAATGGTGATTATGTTACCTCCTTAGAAGGATTTGATACGACATGTATGGACTCCGTATGGTTAGATATTAAGATTTCATGGAAAGTGAATGACGACAGTAGGTCAGTGGTGGACCATAGTAATGCAGCAATGATTCTGCGAGTAATGAGCTGATTACAACCATGAGAGTTTTATTGGAATGGATGTTGAGATTGAGTACCACTAATCGGGTCGTGGTAATGTATAAGTTATCATTGATAGAATAATTAAGTAGAGTATCTACCTATTGAATATTTATTCCTTCTTATGAAAAGAGAGTCGTATTACTATATGAGGAAGGTTGCGGTGCAAGCATAGAATTCTAGTAACGATGATGTCTAGAATGAGATCCCAGATTCGATTTTCGATGTCGAGGGAGTTTCAAAGGTGATTGTGTATAAGCTCGAGGAAGAGCATGGGTCCATAGAATGATGGACGGAATGGCGAAAATATTTAGGCATGTGAAATGCGATGCTATAATACTTGATGTTGATATAAATACATATATGTTTTGTTCTCCTATGACAAACCTCTATAGTTCAGAGGTACGTTCCAAGACATATATTTTGTGGCAGTATATTTTTTCATATATACAATTCTCTTCAATTCGTTCTTTTCTCTTCTTTTCATTTCATGTAAGCTGAGAAGAACAACCCTTCCAGAAAGGGGAGGTATTGCCGAATGACTATCTATCTGTGTGATAGAAGCCTAGTAGGATACCATCTATTGTTTAATTGCTTGTCAAGTACTAAAGGCTGGCCACCTTCTGTACTAACTATGTGATATAACAAGTGTTCATGATCATAGTGATCTCTCAATAAATTCTTTTACTTCTATATGAAGGATTAAGCTTTCGAAAATAGAAACAGCTGAAAAAGGATTAATAAAGTTGTGGTAGTATTCGGAATGGAAACACATTCGTGATACTAAGGTTGGCATGGTTATTAAAAGGTTATAGAACGCTAATGAGCAAAAGTATAACCAGTATAATATTAGGAACAGAAGGTAGTAGCGATTACGAACTGGAAAAGAATGGGTATTGAGAAGTAAAAGCTCTAATGTTAAAAGCTATAATGAGAGTCTGTGCAATAGACTTAAAAGAATTTGGAATGATCACTTAACACGGATTGAGTTTTCTTACGATAATAGATCATATGTCAGTATTGAGATATCGCCTTATGAGATCCTTGAGGGAAGACAATGTCAATCTCCCTTATGTTAGGATGAAGTTGTAGAGCGCAAGATGCTCGGACCCGCAGTAGTCCAAAGGATCAAGGATATAATAGATTTTAATCAGAGGACGGCTGGTAGTAGCCCAAGATGGGAACACGAAGTATGTTGATTGGACACGAAAGGACAAGGAATAGGTAGTGGGGGACCTAGTGTTGTTATAGGTATTCCCTTGGAAAAGAAGGATGAGGTTCGGAAAGAAAGGGAAGCTAAGTCCACGAATTGTTGGACCCTTGGATATATTAAGACATATTGGGAAGATAGCATATGAGCTAGCCCTACCCCCGAATATGTAGCAAGTTCATAACGTATTCCACGTATCAATGTTAAGAAAATGTAATTCGGATGTCAGATAAATAGGGGCATATGAGCGCATAGACATGCAACCAGACGTAACCTATATGGAGCAACCAGGAAGGGTTATAGATCGAAAAGGGACAAGTGCTTAGGAGAAGGGTTATCAAACTAGTCAGAGTTTGGTGGTAGAACCATAATGTGGAAAATTAACTAGAGAGTTACAAGGCATAATGCTAGAAAAGCATCCCCAACTATTTTCTATCTGATTCCGGGACGGAATCCTTTTAAGGAGGGGAGACTGTAATAACCCCAATTTTTGGAGATTTTTGAAACCCGGATGAATAGTAACTTTTGCTGACAATGCTGATTAAGAAAAATTATCAGACCACGATATATAGGAGTACTGTTATAGAAATTCTAAGATCGTATTAGTATTCCATAAAGAAAATAAGTGTATGTAAAAGCTGTCGGATTTTGAAAACGAGCACTTTTATTTTTCCCCGAGATTTCCACCAGACATTAAGGGATTTAAGGAATTAATATTAAGATGAAGGATTTTAAATTCAAGAATTATAAAGGGGAATTAATTTAGGTATTAAAAATACCAAGAAGATTTTATCAATAAAACCATTAAGGTATTTAACCAAACGATCAACGAGATTGAGTGATAACCAGACAAAGAAATGAATAACGACTCTTGTAAATACCTTTGCAAGTGGCAAGGCAAGTGGATGGTTGATCAAACAAGAAACCAAGTGATAGTTAGGAAGGAATGGCTAGTTAATTATATAGTTAACTAGGGATGATCTCATCTCACCACAAATCACCAACACATGGCAAATGGTGAGATCATCTTCCACTAACTCCTTTGATTATTATTAACCTAGCAAAATATCAAGACAACCCATCATTATCCACCACATTATTCCACCAACACAAGAAAGCAAAAGCATTTCCTCCCCCATTTCCATTGCTCTCGGCCAAAACAGACCCAGCACACTAAAACTGCTGTATCTCCTTCATTTCTCACTCAAATATTGTGTTCTATAGCTCGTTGGAAAGGTATTGAGATGGCCTACAACTCTTGTTCACAAGTCTCGTCCAAATAATCATGGTAAGACCCTCATTTTTACAGTTCTTTAAATCGGACTTTTCGAAACTTCAAAGCCTTACTTTGTGTTCTTGATTTCTTTGGAAAGATCAAGCTTGTAGGAGGCTCCCTAAGGCTTCCTAGCAACTTAAAACCTCCCAAGGAAGGTATAAACTTCAAACCCTAGCCTTTACTTTATTTGTTAGTAAGTTTAATGGTTGGTTTTGTGAAATGAGAAGCATGGATTGTGATTATTAGTAGTTTGGTTTGATTTGGAAGTGTTTTGGTAATTGAAGCTTGATTATAGTTCATAGGTCTTGATTGTGGTTGTTTGAGTTGAAAACCTTGGAGATTATGGACTGATGTGGTATGGTTTAGGTGAAGTTTTGTTGTATTGATGGTTATGAGTTGGTTGGTGGTTAATCGGAGTAGTTTAAACATTGGTAATCGCGTAAACATAGCCGTCGTAATGTCCGATTTACTTTAGAATGCTTTTGTTCATAACATTTGGACCCGAGAACTCTCTGCTAGATTATGACCATTGCCATGTTTAGATAGTTCATGTTACGAGCTTTGTTTTGATATGTAGTTCGTTTGATTCCGATGTACGGTTTAGGAGAAACGACCGTTTTAAGTAACGGCGTTTCGCGAACGAAACTTTTCCCCTCGCCTTACTTTGAAACATAGGTTAAAGACCAAAAAGGGTTAATTAGTGTATGAAACAATTATGGTAAGAGTGTTAGGAAGTTTCTAAGACATTCGCGAAGGAATCGCCTTAAAACTTATAATGGTTAAATTATAAAAAATGGTGGAGCCGAAGGTACTCGAGTGACTTAAGAGAATCAGTAAGCGCAAAGCGAGCGTTAGAGTCTAAGGTAGTTAGAGTATCGATTTACAAGTGACTTTGGTTTAATTCCAACTTACTTGTTGTTTATAGGTTACCAGACTCATCCCGAGCCTTTTATCACCCCCAGTCGCTCAGGCAAGTTTTCTACCCGTTATACTGTTGTTGTGATGTATATGTGTATATGCATGATCTTGTGATAAATGCATATTTGTTAATTGCAAATTCTTGCGATATATTGTAGCATGTGATATGGTATATATGCATGCCTGTTTCGTATTCTTGATTTATATATCTGTTGGTTCAAATACTTATTCGTTGCATAATACCTATGCTAGAGATAAGCGGTATTTGCGTATACCCTTAGTATAGGGGATCAAAATATGAACTTTTTCTAAAACCGGGAGGCGAGACTCCCGAGTATAATATATATATATATATATATATATATATATATATATATATATATATATATTGATATAGTTTTTAAAACTATTAATCGATTAAGGTTTATTCGATAACTTTATTTTATTTATTGAATATTATTCGAATATTCATTCGAGGGCTTATGACTCCTTTATTTTATTTAATGAATATTATTACGAATATTCATTCGAGGGCTTATGACTCCTTTATTTTATTTAATGAATATTATTACGAATATTCATTCGAGGACTTATGACTTCTTTATTTTATTAAATGAATATTATTTTGAATATTCATTCGAGGGCTTATGACTTCTTTATTTTATTAAATGAATATTATTTTGAATATTCATTCGAGGGCTTATTACTTCTTTATTTTATTAAATGAATATTATTTTGAATATTCATTCGAGGACTTATGACTCCTTTTATTTTATTATTTGAATATTATTTGAATATTCATTCGAGTGCTTATGACTCCTTTATATTATTTATTGAATATTATTTGAATATTCGTTTGAGGGCTTATGACTCAGTTTATATTATTTAATGAATATTCTTTAAATATTCATTTGAGGATCTATGACTCCGATTATTTGCTGAGATATATTCTTTATTTTATTAAAGAATAAGGTGTCGATAATCAAATTTATCTTTGATTATTCAAATAAAGATAGTACTTTCGTATAAGTATATCTTTGGTTATTTAATACTCATTTCAAGTATAAGTTTTAAAACTTCTACTTCAATTATTTTTATAAAGATTATTCTTTATGGGAATATTATTTAAATAATAATATTCAGATATTTTCTAATATATTGGGGCTGATTTATTTCATTAAATCAGCATTACTCCAAACACTCTTTAAAGTGTTTTCGAGTCTTCAAAATGATTTTTAAAAGTTAGAGCGGATCCCAAAACTCATTTTTATATTTAAGATCTTCCTTTTAAAGGGGATTTAAATACTCGTTCAAAACTTGAGGGATCCGGCTCAGTGGTGTATTTTACATTCGCAACGAGGTTGTTGTTTTGAGAAAACATCTTGATTACTTGCCCATCGTTCGGGAAGTAAGTTCATCTATTTGAGTCGGCATAAGCAACATGGGCTCAGTGGGCGTCCATGAAAGTGTAAGTGGCTCAGTGGGAGTCCATCAAATGCGTAAGTGGCTGAGTGGCAGTCCAGCATAAGGTCCTATTGCGGCCAGGGTGATGACCAGTGGGGAATTCGTCCATCTACTAGTAGAAAAGGTTACTTATTGGTATCTTTGCCTGATCAGCAAGATATCAGGTTTATGCCAAGGTTTTCTCCTTTCCAAATTCATTGGATATTGCAACTCTGTTTATAATTTTCATAACAGAGGTTTTCAAGGAGTGTATGAAATGTATATATATAGGTGTATATATATATCGGGATTTAATGAAGTATCTCATAACTTCATTATTTATAATGATATTCAAAGATTGAATCTATTCAAATCTTGTCTTGTAGTCTCATCTATGTGATGAACTTTTGAACTGATTATAACTTGAACGGTGGTAGTTCAAGTAATATTTGGAAAAGATATAAGTATATTGGGGTATCTTGTAACTTCATATTTTCAACTTATATCTAGTTAATGATTATCTTATGCATATCAAAGATTTTCAGAAAAATGTTGAGACAAGGGTAGATATATGAGATCACCTTGCAACGATATTTTTATACAGTTATAAACTGGAACTCTGTGTATATTATGCATGGAAGAGGACTTCCAAGATTTTGAAAAGTATATATATATATACTGAATATTTTGCGACTTCATCGCATTAAGATATCAAACTTGGTTCATTTCTTTTGACCAAGACTTTCATGAGTACTATGAGAAGGCTCATATATTGTTAATCATTATACATATTATTTTGGTGGGCTTGCTGCTCACCCTTGCTTTCTTCTTTCATCACACAATAACAAATAGAAAAGATGAACAGGACCAAGCTCCCGATTCGCAAGCGGTTAGAAAACGTTCCGCAGTCTTCTGAAAGCGTTGATGCCGTCGTAGCTGAGGTAGGAGCTACCAATAGGCTAGGTTTTCAACTATTGATGAACCAGACTTATGTATAATATGAATTGTAATAATGGCAAGGAATATGTAAATTTATTCAGAACCTTTTTAAGGTGTAACAGTTTATAATTGTGGAATATAAGGACTTGTGTTATTTTTGAGTGTTCATCTCTGAGACTATAACTTGTGGTGTGTGTGTTTATTGTGGGGTCACAGTACAGAGTAGTTGATTATTTATTAAGATTGGGTGTTATTAAGGGAAATGGAACTCGTGACAACCCGGATCCCCGACCCCGGATTTGGGGGTGTTACATCAGAACTTAACAAATAAGAAGCACTATTCTAGTTTTTGACTTAGTAATAAGATACACAAAGTAAACTTAACTAAGCTCAATATCAGAATTTGCTTGTGTTAAAAGATTTCCACATAAATAATTACTTCAAACATGGGATCTTTAGTATATTAAAGATTACTAGGTCAGCATCTAACACAGTTATCCTCATTGGATTAAATAGTCACAGAAAAAATTATATCACTATCAGAGTTTAGAAATTCACATTAGACAACAATCAACACTTAAGTAATTTTCAATTTAAGTACTAAATACACAAAGATAGTAATATCTGTAAATACTGATCATAAAGTCTGATGTATCAGAACATAAACTAGGCAGATTTAGATAAAGAACCTGAAACCATTCCAAGTTCATTTACCAATCTTGTAAAAGTAGCTTCACACAGTGGTTTTACGAAGATATCTGCTAGTTGTTGAACTATGGGAACAAAATGTAATTCCACTGTACCTTCATCCACATGTTCCCTTATGAAATGGTACCTTATACTGATGTGCTTTGTCATTGAGTGTTGAACTGGATTACTTATCATAGCAATAGCACTTTGATTATCACAGTAAATAGGGATTTTAAAAAATTCTAACCCATAATCCAGTAACTGATTCTTCATCCAAAGAATCTGTACACAACAGCTTCCTGCAGCAATGTATTCTGCTTCTGCAGTTGATGTGGAAATTGACTTATGTTTCTTGCTGAACCAAGAAACCAATCTGTCTCCAAGAAATTTGCAGCTTCCACTTGTGCTTTTCCTGTCAATTTTGCATCCTGCAAAATCTGCATCCTGTAAAATCTGCATCTGAGTAACCTATTAGCTTAAAGTCTGATTCTCTAGGATACCACAATCCCAGATCAGCTGTACCCTTAAGGTACTTGAAAATTCTTTCACAGCTGTTAAGTGAGGTTCTCTTGGATCTGCTTGAAATCTTGCACAAAGACAGGTAGCATACATGATATCAGGTCTACTTGCAGTTAGATAGAGTAGAGAGCCAATCATATCTCTGTAATCAGTAATATCTACTGATTTGCCAGTATCCTTGTAACGCCCCCAAATCCGGGGTCAGAGGATTTGGTCGTCACTATAAAACCTCAATCCAAATTAACTTGTTTAATCAATAAATAAATGCCAGCGGAAGATATTTATCAAAAATGACCCCAACTAATCCAAGATCTTTTAAGGTTACAGTTCTAGAAACAAGAATTCCAAATTCCATCAATAAATTTTTCTCTTTCTTTTACATTTCTTTACAACAATTCACAATCTCAAAACTAAACCCACTAGTATAACTTCGAAATGAAGTATACTAGGCCCAAATAAAATATACAACTATATATAATATAATATAAACAACTTTACACACTAAAACTTACACTAGTCCGCAAACCCTGGACCAACCACCTTCCAAAAGCTTCTTCTTTGCTTCCTCGAATTATGCAGCTAAACAGCGCAAGTTAATCCTCACTGGAGGTTAAATTTAAAAACAGGCAAGTATGAGTGAAAGAAATGCTCAGCAAGATCATTATGACATATATAGGGTCTTTTTGATATAAAACCGACATCTGCATTAGAGCAGAATATTTAAAATCATAATTGTTGAATCATAAAATTTTAGTTGAGGAATCCTAGATTTAATTCCTTAATCGTATTCAAAACCATTTTGATATTTGTGAGTGAAACGCTTCAGCACTACTTTGAATCTTGACGAGAATAAAACTCGTAAAACAGTGTTTACGGAAATATCGTAAACAATTCTAACATGAAACAATGATTATGGATTGAATCGTAAACTTTACTCAAAACCGAACTCTTGAAATTAATACTTATTTTGTTATCATATCAAATTAGATATCACTACGAATTTTGATGCTCACAACATTCCATACTGAAGTCAACACCAATCATCTGTACTAATACCATCTTTGATATTTAACAACAAACTAAGTATCCTCAAAATAAGAAACTGAATCAAAACCACATTTCATCTTTTATCCGAAAATAAAATACTTAATAAATCATACCTTGTAAGATGTCAAAATCAATATAATAATTTCGATTGGAACCAAATTATGCACTATGTTGTTCCTGATGATCAGTCATGAAATAACACCGGTATCCCGCAGCCATACCGTTAATATAGGTACTACCCGTATCCCGAAGACATACGGTACCTATAGGGCGCCAGAAAAGGCATAACAAGCCTTGTAAGATATTACACTTCCATATTACACTTCTGTATAATAGCTCACGCTGGACCGGTGCTTCGGCCTCTTACGCAATCAGTAACCATTCAATCTCAAAACCTTTTATTGAAAAGGGGTCATAATACTCGACACCCGAAATAATTTTATTCCCTCATTCACTTGGGCAGGAATACTTGTAACAAAATCATTTTTCTCAAAACCCAAAACATTTGTAAATCTATTCTGAACATAGAATAGCAGAGGGTACTTGCATAAACAGAATTATTTAATTTAGCGATATGTAAAACATTTATCTATTCCGAACAGAGAATAGGGAAAACAATACTTGTATAATATGATTCAAAATAAACGTCACTTGAATGATAAGTGAAGTCAGGGGTACTTGCCTTTGGGTTTTAGCAGTTAGTCACACTCGCAAAGACGCATCTATTCTGACATTTTGTCTCAAAACATCACCATCTTTCTTTTTCAACACTCCATCAATATGTTGCTCCTGCGATTGCTAGAAACCAGATACCCAATACCATTCCATCTCATTCTTTATCCAATATCTTGTCCCGATCAACTCGAGAGATCCGCATCTATCATTAAAATATATAGCTTTAATTGTTTAAACGATAATCACTCGACGAATTACGCGTCAAAAGCCTATCGTCTACCCATACGATAACCCGCACATAATTATAACAGACAAATACAGGACTCTTGGTCCACATATGCATATAATCCACATAGCACGTAAGCACATAATCCACGTATCACATAATTCTTATCACATATGACTCAGTTCATCAGAAGGGTCGACTCGATATGTTTAAAACTAAAATCGGATTAAAAATATGATTTTTCAGTCACTACGCGACTCAGAATTGATTTACAAAGCAAGCGATCTTTCGAAACAAAAAGGATTTTGGTCTCGAAAGTATTTTTATTGAAAGCGGAATATTTTTCTGAGTCTGGAGGTGTTCGTTTCGTATTAAACGGACGAACGGTTGATTTATTATGAATTTTTGAATATTTTTCGGAATAAAAACAATCTCTGAATCATTTAATAATAAAATAATATGGCTCGAACACCCGAAAATAATTTTATAAGAATTATCGAGCCTGGAAAATAATTTAAAATAATATTTTAAAACTCGAAACTATTTTTCGGAATTTTTAAATCAATTTTAAATAATTAAATCTAATTATTAGATCAATTAAAATTAATTAATAACTAATTAAATTAATTAATCAATTAAAATTTAAATTAATTGACCAATTAAATAATTAATTATCAACTAAAATTAATTAATTAAATAATTAAGATTTATTTTTGATTTAAAATAAATTTTCAGAATTTAAAATAATGATTTTGAAAATAAAAATGAATTTTCAGAATAAAAGAAACTAAATTTTGATTTAAAATAAAATAAAAATTGCAGAAACAGGTTCTTAGAAAACAGATTGGATAATTTAGGATCGAACCCGGGTCAGAAATAAAACCCACGGGTCATAATTCGGGTCAAACCGGGTTGCCAAGAACAACCCAGACCCACCGGATAATTTGCCAGAATCCGGCGGCGTCGGGAGTTCCGGCGAAACACCGACTAGCCCCAAAACAGCGTCGTTCTGATTGATTCCAAATACGGTTTCGATCCTCTGCAACCCAGCAACATTACGGTATCAACAACGACAAGAACAAGGCTGCCGCACCCAAAATCCGGTCAAAGTAGCCATTAAAGTCGGTGATAAACCGAGCTTTTCCGGCCAAAACTTGAACTCAGTCATTTCTAAACCAAAAAACATGATTCAAGTGCCAAAATGAAGCTAACTAAACATATAATCTATCCGAATAATCCAAACAAGCCAATAATCACCAAATCAGAAAGCCCTAATTTTCGAATAAAAACCCTTAAAATCGATTTTGAATTTTACCAACTATTGGAACGATTTGAAGATATAAAATGATAGAGAATGGTCTGTGATTCATTTTGGTTATTCATACTTGTGATTTGGTGTTCAATAACACCTTCAAAATTGACTTTGAATTTCAGAATTCTCCAAGAACACCAAGAACACATATTCAAGAAATTTCCAGAAAATCAAACCTTAATTTCTATATGATATTGAACTCTATTTTTGAAGTATAATATACCAAATCGACCAGAAAAACATGCTCTACAACATGGAAGCATCAAATCACATCAACAACATCAAGAACAAATTTTCATAATTTAATTATCAAATAATTTGAATATAAATAAATAAGAAAATTACCATGATTTCTGGGCAGAAACTGATGATTGATTCAGAAAGAAGATTTCGAGAGCTTCGTTTTGATATGCTGCACGCCCGAATCGAAGTTCGATAACGCCTTCGTTCGCGTGTTTGATTCTCGGGAACGTATCGGTTTCTCAGGTTTTTCTCTGTATTTACGGTGTTTTAACTGATTGCAAATGAATAAACGGAATAAACGAAATAAGAAATAGGCTATTTATATTTATGGAATATTGGATCGTTCTGGATCGTTTTGGATCGTTAAATTAGTTACTTAGCCACTAAGTAACTTTAAAAATGATACAATTCAATACCAGAATTGGATAATTATCAAAACCGAGCTTTTTATAAAACACTATATACGAAAATAACGTAAAAATATCCCGTCTCTCGAGAATACGGGTTTTATTGATTACCGAAATAACTATCGTATCGAAAATATTGTGCCGGGCCACGCACGGGTCAAACCGTAATCCGGATCGAAAAAGTTAAAACACGAAAAATGTCCGGAATTACCAGATTAGGTTAGGAAGGAGTTTTCGGAAGAGTTTCGGGTTGTAAAAACGCAAAAACAGTTGAAGTCGGACGATTCCCGGCTTTATAAAATAATTTTGGTAATTATTCAGAAAATAATTAATAATTCATAAATCAATATAAAATTATCTAATAGTCCAAAAATTACCAGAAAAATATCACAATTATCTATATTTTATTCTGGAAATATAAAAATTAAAATACTCAAATAATATCACATCTAAACACCCAAACATCAATTCCACTTATCAGATAATTCACCAAAATTCACATAAAATCACATAAACAATTCCAAATAATTATAAAAATAATATCTGAAAATATGGGATATTACAATCCTTATCCAACTTAGTTGCAGTGGCCATAGGAGTGGATACACTTGAACAATCCTGCATTCCAAATTTCTTCAACAAATTTCTGGTGTACTTAGATTGACAAATAAAAGTTCCTTCTTAATTCTGCTTGACTTGAAGGCCCAAAAAATAGTTAAGTTCTCCCATCATACTTATTTGATATCTTGACTGCATCAGTTTGGCAAACTTCTTACAAAGTCTGTCATTTGTAGAACCAAAAATGATATCATCAACATATATTTGCACCAAAAGTAAGTCATTTCCATGGTTGAGGTAGAACAGTGTTTTGTCAATAGTTCCTATGTTAAATCCACTTTCCAGAAGAAACTGAGCTAAAGTCTCATACCATGCTCTTGGAGCTTGCTTAAGGCCATAAAGTGCTTTATCAAGCCTGTAGACATGATTGGGAAATTTGGGATCTACAAAGCCTGGAGGTTGTTCAACATATACTTCCTCTTCCAATTCTCCATTAAGAAAAGCACTTTTCACATCCATTTGAAAGACTTTAAATTTCTTGTGAGCAGCATAAGCCAAAAATATCCTTATGGCTTCCAATCTAGCAACTGGTGCAAATATTTCATCATAATCAATTCCCTCATGTTGAGAGTAACCTTTTGCAACCAGCCTTGCTTTGTTCCTTGTAATTATGCCATCACTGTCAGTTTTGTTTCTGAACACTCACTTTGTACCAACAACTGATCTGTTCCTTGGTCTTGGCACTAGGGTCCAGACTTTATTTCTTTCAAATTCATTTAACTCTTCTTGCATTGCTTGCACCCAATCAGCATCTTGAATAGCTTCTTCCACTTTCTTTGGTTCAGTCTGAGAAAGAAAAGAATGATAAAGACATTCATTTGATGTAGTTGTTCTAGTTCTGATACCTGCATCAGGATTTCCAATAATTAAGTCAGGTGTATGTGCTTTAGTCCACTTCCTTGCAGATGGAAGGTTTTCTCTAGAACTGGGTGCTCCCTCATGATCCATGTTGTCTTCATCAACATTTTCTGATGCTCCCCCTGAAATTATGCACTCTGAGTTAGATCCTTCATTATTTGAGTTTCCAGAAATAGCAGAACATGAGTTTCCGGAATTATCAGAACTTGAAGAGCCTATTATAGGTTCTAATGCTTCTTGAGATTTGGTTGGATCTTCAGTATGCTCCCCCTGCACAGGTGCATTTTCCTTAGGCATAGTCACCACAGTTTCAATAACATCAGAGTTTGCAGTATCAGGATTTGCAGAATCAGAATTTAAAACTTCATTCTCGAATTTCAGTTGATCATGATCATTGAAATCTTCAAGTCCAGTAATCTTCTTATCATCAAAAGAGACATTGATAGATTCCATGACAACCCTTGTTCTTAAATTGTAGACTCTAAAGGCTTTTGTAGAAAGTGGATATTCAACAAAATTCCTTCATCAGCTTTTAGATCAAATTTGGATAGCTGTTCGGGATGAGTCTTAAGAACAAAACACTTGCATCCAAATACATGAAAATACTTCAGATTTTGCTTCTTTTTCTTCACCATTTCATATGGTGTTTTTCCATGCTTGTTAATGAGTGTTGCATTCTGAGTAAAATAAGCAGTCTGCACAGCTTCAACCCAAAAATAAGTTGGCAACTTTGCTTCATCAAGCATAGTTCGTGCAGCTTCAATAAGAGTTCTATTCTTTCTTTCAACAACTCCATTTTGTTGTGGAGTTCCAAGAGCAGAAAATTCCTGCTTTATTCTATGGTCTTTGCAGAACTCTTCCATGATCAAATTCTTGAACCAGTGTCATTATCACTTCTTATGATCTTCACAGAATCTTTGAACAATTTATCCAGTTGCTTGATATGATCAATCAAGATAGATGCAGTTTCACTTTTTGTGTGCAAGAAATACACCGATGTGTATCTGGTGAACTCATCCACTATGACCATAGCATATTTCTTCTTTGCAATAGACATGACATTAACTGGACCAAATAGATCAACATGTAGTAGGTGATAAGGCTCAAGAATTGATGATTCGGTCTTGCTCTTGAATGAAGATTTTCTTTGTTTTGCCTTCTGACATGAATCACAAAGGCCATCAGGAGCAAATACTGATTTTGGCAATCCTCTCACAAGATCTTTCTTGACTAGTTCATTTATATTGTTGAAATTTAAATGAGAGAGTTTCTTGTGCCAATCCCAACTTTCTTCAATTGATGCTCTGCTCAACAGACAGATTGCAGAACCATCAGTACTTGTTGAAAGCTTGGCTTCATAAATGTTACCATGCCTGTATCCTTTCAGAACAACTTTGCCTGTAGATTTGCTTACAACTTCACAGTGTTCTTCAAAGAAATCCACATGATAACCTCTGTCATAGATTTGACTTACACTCAGCAGATTGTGTTTAAGTCCTGAGACCAGAGCTACTTTTTCAATGATGACATTTCCAAGATTGATATTGCCATATCCCAGAGTTTTTCCAATGTTGCCATCTCCATAAGAAATACCCGGGCCAACTTTCTCCATAAAGTCTGATAGCAGGGCTTTATTTCCAGTCATATGTCCTGAACATCCACTGTCTAGAACTAGGATGTTCTTCCCGTTGCCCTGCAATCACAAAGACCACTAATGATTAGTTTTAAGGACCCAGACTTGCTTGGATCCTTTGGCCTTTTTAAGTTTGTTAACATTTGCAGCGGATTTAGCATCAGAGTTTATGTTAACAGTTTTATTATCAGAATTTGCAATATCAGACTTTGCATCAGAACTTACACTAGAAGGAATAATGCTAACTTTCTTTACAGAAGGTTTTATTTGATAATAATCATAGTACAAACTATGATATTCCTTACAAGTTTAAATAGAATGCCATAAACTATTACAATGAAAACAAGGATTTTGTGGCTTATATCTAACAGACTGACTCTTAACTCCTGATTTTGAAGGTAAGGAGTTTATATTCTTATTCTTCCTGCAAAAAGAAGCCAGATGCTTAGAATTTCCATAGTTATGACATGTTTTTCTAGGAGCATTAAGAACTGGCTTATAATTGTTACTTTTGTTCACACCTTCCTTTCCATCCTATTTTTTCTAGGTGGCTTTACCTTGTTTACATTCTTAACATCTTTCAGCTTATGCTTAAGCTGCTTCTTGGTCATTAAGCCTATGTTAACTTCACTTGGCTTATCCTGTTTAGGTTTGTCAGAAGTTATTTTCTCCTTAACTTCTGATTTATCAATATCAGACTTTGCAGTTACAAACTTAACAGGATTTATCTTTGGTTTTTGTTTAACAACTATAGGCTCAGTGTTTACAGTTCCCTTACTGTTCTTATTATCTCCATAACCTAAGCCCTCTTTCCAGTTT